>NC_139722.1:52843189-53215019 GCF_964211835.1 Anser anser | reverse complement strand
TCAATGAATGGAATTTTTAAAGCTTGAATCCACCTATTTTATGGAGTCACCCGATATGTGGAAAGCCAAGCAGACAACTAAACAACTGCAGGAATTCATAAAAATGCTTAAAAGTTGCCTACTTTCCCTCCGAGCCCCAGAACTTGCGTTTCATTCTCCCATGTCTCTCTCTTCCTCCTGACGCTAGAGATGTGTCAACGAAAAAGGTGTGGCTTAGAGATTGCAGTTGAACGGTTGCTGAATCTCCATTTCTCTTCATAATCATCTCACTTTGGTTTGCTGCGAGCCAGTAACCGCCAAGACTCCAAGGTGGGATATTGGATCAAAAACAAACACAAACACAGGCACTAGAAACTCATTTCAGGAACTCTATTTACAGATAATGCTACTAATAATAACAAAAAACATAATAATGGAGCCCAACAACTATATATGCATACATATATATATATACATACACATGCTTTTTACAGTAATTTTAATATCACCTTAATTACAGTCATATTAATGGTTGTTATCAAATCTGTTTTCTGAAATTCACACAATTGTTTTCTGTTTACTTTTTTTTTTGTTACTACTGATCTAGAGATTTTCCTGCTTGCTGCCTAAAAGTGATGAGTTTATTTAACTGACATAAAAAACAACAACAAAAAAGTAGAAACAACCCCTCCCCCGCTCCTATGAAATGCAGATAATTCCCTGAATTCCTTGGGTTCTGGGTTCTCTGGTCATGGAGTCCTTGCCCTTATTTGCTGTCAGTTTATATGTATATATGAGTGGGCATTCATACCCTTTCTCTGGACAGCTTTGAGGGAGAAAACGGGCATAAAAGTTTTCTGCTGCTCTTGGTTTCCAACACTGTTGCAGCTGCTTCAATAGCAGCCCTCCAGTAGGTGTTTCTAAAGCGTTGTGCAGTATAAGACAAACAGTTGTTTTCTCTCCATTTCATAACATCATTTTCACAAAATTTATGGTGTCATCTTCTTTCTCCGGACTAATATAATTTGTAGATTGCTCAGCACCCACTTGAATTCTTAATGTGGGCCTGAGGCCCCAGGGAACTGTGGTGCAAGAAAACTGCAATTCTCAGGAACTATTTTGAGATATGGCAAGAAAAGAGTTACTATATTCACCTAGATACTTTTATTCTTCAGTGCTGGTGGAGCCTTTAAAAGTTGATATTTTAAATATAAATTTATTAAGCACATGGAGTCACAGTTTTCAGAGTTGCATTTGTGTTGTGACATAACAAGCCCTACTGAATGTTAATGGACTTGTTTTGTTTTCCCAAAAGATACCCTCAGGATACCACTCACAAATTTTGGACAAGAATATCTCTTTTTTTTTTTCCTTTTTTTTTTTTTTCCATCCTGTATACAGTGTAAGATATTTTGTGATTGTTTTCTTCACTCTTAAAAGGACCATAAGTTCTTCAACCCTTTAAGAGGAGAAGATCAAATTGAGTGTTTTATACAACCACTCAACATTTAGTAGTCAACTGGAAATATAAATGCCTTCCTGTCTGAGGGAACTGTCTCTGTCTGGGCCATCTGATCTGTGGTGGGTGCACAGCCTGCTATTCTACTTGTGCCGCTGCCATTTTGTGCCTTGCACCGTCTAATTTGCAAAAGGATGGAAGGCATAACATGGTTTTGAAGTGGCTCAGACGGTTTCTCACCTCAGTGCAAGTATTTAAAAGCTGTTATAGCCATGTGTGAGAGAACGACGTGTGAGCTCTGGCAGTGTGAGTGGGAAGCACGAGGGACTTTTAGCACAGTTTTGATTAAATCGGTTTAGCTACAGTGGGGGCAGAAGTTAGACGCGGTGATTCAGATGTTTGCCCTTCTGTGAACTGTGACATCTGGTCAGCTTCAAAACCTCTGTGGTCTTGCCATGCTTGTCAGAGAACTGCTGTGGGTACCCAGCTCATCCTGAAAAGATTTCCCTTAGACCTTCATTCTACATTCAAGAAAATGACTAGTCACGCTGGCCACAACACTAGTCCATTGACCTGCACACAGGAATCCCCAGTTTTTGCCCTGTAAAGGTGTTGGCAAGCTTTTCAAGCTGGACATCTCCAAGTCTGTTTAACTTCCTGGATTCCATCTTATTTTGGCCCTCATCCATGCTCAGATTTCAAGTAAGCATTTCTACTTATAATAGTTACGGAAAAGCAAGATTTGTTCCTTTCACTGAAATCTTTCTGAAGACAACCTCCTTTCTTTTTTTTTTTTTTTTTGTACATTTTTTTCTCTCCTGTGAGTCACTGTGGAGGTTTGATGTTGCGCTTACTATGAACTGCAGAAAACAGAGTTCCAGGAAACAGGACTGGTAACGGGATTGAGCCTTTTCCTGAGGGCCTGCGTGGCTGCTGGAAGGGGTGGTTCTTGGGTGGTTGCTAATAACCAAAAAGGTTGTCTGTGGCTGCAGCATTATCACCATTTTTGCATAGTACTGTCCTTATTTCTAAACCTTACTTTCTGAGGAACTTTCTCTGCTATAAAACATCAATATTGTGTACAAAAGCACGCTTTACATTTACTGTATTTTTGTTCTCTGTGGTGGCAAAAAAACATTGACATTGAAGGTCATCCATTATGTTATGACTGTTGGCACCTCCGTAGAAATCTATATGTTCTTACACTCTGCTGCCATCTGACTTGATATGATTTAATGTATGTTTGGCCCCAGGAGGAAAGACTTAAAAGCTGAAGCTACAATATTTACTTGGTATGTGATTGGACAAGTCACAGCCAAGCACTTTTCAAACAACGCCACTGTGAGGAATGTAGAATCACATTGATAGTAAGAAAGGATGATTACTAATTTATATTATTCCACACAGTTAGAAAATGTGACTGTACAACCATAGGAAAGAGAACCCCTCCAATGCCAGGCTGGAAACAATTTGTTTTGATAGGGCAATAGGTGTTGGCCCTACCCCACGCCTCCCTCAGGTTAGATTAGGACTCCTGGGAAGAAAACCGAGTCTTCTGCAGGAGAATGACGTTTCACAGGAAAACAGAAGTGAATGGTTTTGAATTAGAGCAGTCTCGGTTGTGGTATGTGGCAACTCAGCCTTTACTGAGGGTAGCATGGTCTGCAACCTGGTTGTGGCCAGATCTGACAAAGTCAGACGGAGTCCTTCCTCACCCCAGAAGACCTGCCCACTGCATACCTGTGTCAGAACCCCTCTTTTTGTGTTATCATGTCCCTGTTTAATGGTATTTCCCCAGGTAGGTTAGTTCTCTAGCTGTCATGCCCACCAGGGCAACATCTAGTTGCTACTTGCAGGTTTAAATCAGTTTTAGGATTGCTGCTTTCTGGTGCCTACCATCAGTGTGGTTATCTCAAGCACGACTTACCCAAGCAAAGAGATTTTACTAGGAATTCCCAGAGGAATTGCTCCAGCACTGCTGCCTTGGGCTTCGGGCAGCTGTGGGACTCAGCCAAGGTAAAGAGCCTCCAGCAGCCTCGGCGAGGCCCGTGTCTAGCAGTGCCCTGGGTCTACCACAGAGATAAGCTATCTGCATTTGTTTGTTTAACTTTTACTCGCTGGGGATTAAGAAGCCTTTATTTTCCAGGATCAAGTCCTGTTCAGGAAATGCTTACAGTGGACTCTGCTCTCTATCAAAGCAAAAGTTTCCTATAGGTACTAAAGGTATTACTTTATTAAAGGTATTAATTTATACCAGGTTTTGTTTGATTTATTTATCTGTTATTTTGAGTAGGTCAAGTTTGGCTTTGTTGGAGGCTGCAGCACTGACCTCTCCTTGCACTGATTTAGAATGACCTAGTCCCCCTTTTTTTCTTTCTGCTGTTCAGCTGTAAAGTAAATTCAGAAAACACACACACATATATATATATGTTTTTTTTCCCAGAAATAAATTCTCTTTATTTTAAAGTTACAACATGTACCAAAAGCAGATGCCAAAAGAGAATTGTTAGTCATTTCAGGTTTATGCCAAACTGTCTTTCAGGGCTATATAAACAGACATGTTGTGTTTAATGAATCTTTTCAACTTTATAGCTCCCTGCCAGGAATTAAGATACTTTTGCAGGCACTTCAGCCATCTTTCTGTCAATGGCCTCTCTCAGCAGAATCCAAGATAATATGTATGAGATTTTCAAGTCTTCAAATTGAAAAAGAAAAAAAAAAAAGAGAGAAAGAAGCAAAGGTCATGTCTTTGCAGTGTCTTGATCAATGTGGCCAGCTCTACCGATTTTCTGCCGTCAGCATTTCTTCTCGCTGGTCTCCGTGCCGGATCCATTCCCAAGAGCTGCCCAGTCGCTGCAGCACCAGTGGCCCTCCTGGACGTCCTCCGTTGCTGGCCTCCACTCCTGCAGTTGCTCAGGCAGCCAGGCCTCTCTCCATCAGCACTGCTGAGCACGTGGCAACTTTTCAAGCTGGTGGCTGAGTCAAAAATACTGGGACGACAAATATTTTTGCAAAGACCAGAAAAATTGTCTGGCTTGATGAAACCTTTTCATTCAACCTAAACAAAACTGTTCTGATTCATTTTGGAGGGCTTTATAATAAGACCTGTAATATCTTCTGAGACTCTTTAATAAGAGTCTTTAATAAGAGTCCTTAAGTACTGATTTCATAGGAACTCTGATTTTTTTTTTTTTGGCAAACACTTCAACAATTTTTCCTAACTCTTTCTGCAACCTCAGACACATGGAGTTATGCTTACAGTAGCCGTTTGTTGTTAACTTCTTTCTCTGTTAGTGAGTGATTCTTCTGGCAGGAAATATAAATGGCAAGTGACAGCATTGGACAGAAGTGGGTTCTGCCACTGCACAGCTAAATCTGAACATTTATTTTTGCTAGTAAGGTTTGTGTTCAGACTTAGAATCTGTCACCTTTCTACTAAAAAAAAAAAAAAAGTGAGATGCCAGGAATCAGGGACTTAGCTGGTTTTCATTTTTGTTAGGCATTAAATTTTAATTAATTTTCTTAAAAAAAAAAAAGGAAAAAAAAACAACCTCTAAAAATCAATTTCAAATTCAGAACAACAAAAGCATAAGGCTACACAATATTGGTTTGGACTGCAACCTGGTTAGAAATTATTTGCAAAGGATTACTTGATTCAGGTCAGAACTTCAAATGATGCTATAATCAGGGATCTGAGATTTTAATCTGAGTCTTTCTCTGCTCTGTGCAAATCATACCCTTATGTTGAGACAGATTTGTGGCCCAAGATGTTGATGCTAATTGAAATATTTCAAAATAAACACAAGCATTTTACTTATTGTTACTTTCTTAAGTCAAACATTTTCAGCCTACTGTTTATGAGGAGGAATGACACTTTCATTTTCCTTCCTCACCCACCTTGTTTAAAGAAAATTTTGCTCAATTTTTCTTTCCCACCTGTTTTATTTTTCCCTTTTGAAAAACAATGCTAACTGTTAGACTGGAAAAGTTGCATATCACTCATAAGTATGCAGGAATTTTAAAACAACATCCCTATATAAGTGAAACAAAGGTAGGAAAATATATGGATACAAAGACTGGTGTCTCTGAAATGAGGCAGAATGGTGTTTGTGTCTGCTTCTGATACAAAATACTTTAACTGGTGAAGCTGCAAAAATAGTGACCTTTGATGACACAAGTTAGGAGTTACTACAAGTCAAATACATTCTGAGAATTTTATGGGCCTAAGAAAGTAACATCTTATTGTGGGCTTTTCTTGAAGCAAAGAAAAAAGTTTCTGTGCATTGTTCTTTAAACTTGGAGGGAAATGAATTCAAAATTTTGCCACCTTAGTTTTCCTGGACCAAACTGCTGACTAAGCAAATGTGTTGGACATGTTTTTGCACCAGTCAGCCTCTGCTACATGCCAAAGGTTCCCTGATCAAGACGTTGGAGAACCATGTCTTTGGAGTGAATCCACAGAGAACAGGATGCCTGCTTGTCTAAATGAGCTGATAAGAAAACACATATTCAGCCTACGCCTTGAGTGTCTCTTCTCTTCTGGGCTTAGGCTGCACTTAGCAAAGGCAGATGGAGGCAGCTTGGTGCTCTATCCTTCCTACTCCTGGAAGAGTTTTCCAGAAAGGTGGAAAATATGGGTTTGAGGCCACTCCAGCTGAAAAGGGTACTGTACATGGGTTTCCCTTATTCTGCAGAACAGCTCTGACATTGAGGTACTGGAGGCTAGAGAAGGAGGAGTCATGTAGAGAATATTACTGCTGAAAAAGTGGTTCGGCACTTTCAGGAATACAGAGCATGAGCCCAAGGTTTTCAGGACTATAATTCTGTATTTAGCTGCCAAAATTCCATTCAAGTCTCTTTTCGGCTACGGTGCGTCTTTCTCTTCGGGCCTCGGTATTTCCACACCTCCAAGAACAGTCACAGTACTTTTCTTCTTTATTCAGATAGCGAGAAAATAAGTTCATCAGAGCTTGCAAAACATTGATCTACTGTGATAACCTGGGCTCTCCAGTGTAACTCTTAATGGGATATGGTTGAGGGTCTAATTTCATGTCTTTCCTGGGACTTACAGCAACAACAACACCACCTTGAATAGCCATAGCACAGAAAATATCCTTGAAAATTTAGAATGTAACTTGGGACAAGTTATTAACAGAATATTTCTCTTAAAGCATTTGGGCAGTGCATGGAAAAAGCCAGTAACTGTGTTGAAAGGTAGTGGTGGTAAGGGGATTTACAGTGAAGTAGGCATTGCTCACCTGTCCCAGCTGGATTAGAGAAACAAGGGAAACACAAGTCTACACAGCAGTCTGCTTTAATCCATCATTCCATTTTATGAAGCATCAAACACCATTTTCACCAATGAGCACTTGATAGCAGTTAAGAAAGGACCACAGGGTTATTTAAGAAAAGCCAACAACCTATTTCATAGTCACTGACTCCTCACTTGTCAGCAGGGCTCGTGGAGGGCTTGGATAGTACCCAGCAGTTCCTGAGCTATTTGAGGAAAATCCTGTAAATCTATAATCCAGTGGTAAATCTGAAAGATAGAAATATACCACATCTGATTAGCAGCACAGTCCATATCACATAAAAAATAAGCCTAGAGTGAACAGCAGTGTTTCTTAAGCCCTTGAGCTCTTTGCTTACTGGTATTAGAACTCAATCAGATTGCATGATTACATATTTATTTGACATCTTCAGCTGTCCAAAGACTTTCAGAGTTTACTCAACTGCAGTAAAGGATATTCATCTCCTTCATTGCTGAAATAATGTTAGTCATAGAAAATGATTAAAATGATTAGACCAATGCTTAAAAATTAAACAAAATTCTTCATTAGCCTAGATGGAATTTTCCCACTAAAACAGTTGCAAGTTCTTCAAGTTACCTTCTCTTTTATCTCAGCAGTCTACTAATGAGGGCTACATTTAAACCTTTTTATTTTTTTTTATTTTTTATTTTTATTTTGTGTGTGTATGTGTTTGACTATTGTAGCAAGATTCCCAAAAGGCACCCACTCTTGGACTTTCTTGCCGTCCACTGTTAACACCATCATTTTGTGTCAAATGTTCCTAGAAATGTGCACTTGTAACTCGGCATACTCATCACTTCCAGTCCATAAAAAAAACACTGAATGTATTTAAACAGTTCTGAACAGTCAAAGCTTTCTTTTCTGTAGCTTTTTTATTTTTTTTTAAAGTCTTTACTGCCAGCAGTGACCTCCCCCTCTTCCCTTTATAGCCAGGAAACTGATACTTTTCATACTTACCTCTTATTCAAAGCTCAAGAAACCAAATTAAAAGACACACATACACACACAAATAAAACTTTATTTAACTATATTCAACAGTTACCCTCCTAGTAAATGAAAAAAAAAAAAAAAAAAGCATAGCTCCTTGCTAAGACTGATCATTTTTTGTTTGTTTGGTTGGTTGTTTTTTGTTTTTTGTTATTTGTTATTTGGAATACATTTGGGCTGATGGTATCCAGTTACTACATGCTATAAGTTTTTTTGCACTAAGCTGCTTTTGTGAAACAGAAAAATACAATCTTAGCAGTTTCGGCAGAAACAACAGGAAGTTTAGCTCTGTTTCACCAGCAACTCAATGCAGACACCAGGTCAGCATCCAGATCTGCAACTTTAAGACCATATTAAACACAGCTAAAGCAAATAAATCAGTATTTAGATTCAGCTGATATATCAGATACTGTCTGGAATAAAGTAGGAATGGGAGGAGAGTTGATTGTAAGTGAATTACGCTTTATTAAGTGGGTTACTTCAACTTGTCAAAGAAGTACATTATCTCATTTGTCTTAGTCAAGGGATTCTCTAGAGCCCTTTCTGAGCACAACAGAACAGGCAGATGTTTTCTAGCCTACTGAGGGCCCAGTGATGTTACCAACTGCTGAGTCTGTATAAAAAATAAATGCCATACAATTATTCTCTTAAAAAGGCTTTCACTATCTTTTTACACTAGCAGTCTGGAGTCTCTCAAGAGTAGTTTAAGCAAAGCACCATAAATGGGCCAGATGAGCTGCAGGTTTGCTTATGTTGAAGAATCACAGAATCACAGAATGGTTTGGGTTGGAAGGGACCTTAAAGACCATTTAGTTCCAACCCCCCTGCCATGGGCAGGGATGCCACCCACTAGATCAGGCTGCCCAGGGCCTCGTCCAACCTGGCTTTGAACACCTCCAGGGATGGGGCATCCACAACCTCTCTGGGCAACCTGTGCCAGTGCCTCACCACTCTCTGAGTAAAGGATTTCTTCCTTATATCTAATCTAAATCTAAGAAAGGAACAAATTGGATCAAAATGGTAATTTTGTTGATATGTCATGGTAAACTAGCTTTAAACAATCAGCTTAAACACTGAATAAATTATATATACAATGCACAAGACCCCAACAGAGAATAATCACATTTTTACATATTCAAAACCCAGTCTGTCCATTTAAATGTTTTTGTCTGAGGAAGATGATTTTGGAAAATGAATGGAAGGTATCCATATTCAACAACGTTGTCTAAGGCATCACTGAAAGTTATGTGAAGCATAAAACTGATACTATTCTTCACCCATTAAGCAGATTTTATGTCATAAACGTAGGGAAATCTTCCTGTATTTCCAGGTTTGTTTTTGTCAGTTATTTCATTTGCTGCATCTGCTGCACCTGTTTTGCCCCTGAGTATGGAACACTTCATACTATTGCTTTATTTCAGTGTGATATATTTATGAAAAAGCCATAGACTGATCCAGAAATATGTACTTGGAGTCCTAGTGGCTATAAATAAAACACAGTGAGGAAGAAAGACAAGTAGACAGGGAAAGAAAAAAGAGGAATTTTACTGGGGATATGGAAAATTTATGAAAAATCCAGAAAATGTCATTGGTAAAGAGTTCTGTAAGCTCTTTTAAAGTAAGTTATTTGAAAACTCTGCAACTGCAAATAAATTGCTGTTGCCTTGGAAGGCAAAGGTCTCACGTGAATTGTACATGAAAGCTCAGTCCAACTTCTCTGGACGTAAGTGGCAATCGTAACACTAGTTCCAGCAGTACTGGCTCATCAACAAGGAACTACAGTAAAGGTCTTGAGTTTGCCTCCTGGACATTTGTATTTTGCAATTCAATTTGTATCGAGTTTTATTTTATATTATCACTGATGACACTGAGAAGAACTGAGCATCTCAGTTTTGCTAAACTGAAAGGCATGCATAGGCCACAGCTTAATACAAAAACAAAACAAAACAGCATTTGATAATAAAACAAATCTCAGTTAAAACAACAACAACAACAACAAAACAACAACAAAAAAACAAACAAACAAACAAAGCCCCAAACAAACAGGTGCTTATTTCCAAAATGACTGATTTTCTAGTGGTTTTGCCAGTAAATTTCTTCAGGTTCTGCTACCATACATACTCACAACTGCTGCTGTCTTGGCAGACCTTTACACTTTGGCACCCCCTTCTTATCCAGCCCTGAGGGAGAGTTGTAAATTAGGAAGGGGCCACATACCCAGTCCTCTCTTACATACAGTGGGGCTCTGATCAGTGCTAACCTACATTGATAATGGAATCAGCACAGAATTCATCTACTATTGCTGCTCACCTAGGAAAACAAAAATCAAACCCAAACAAACTAAACAGATTGAGGTTGGAAGAAAGAACTAACTGACTTTACCCAAAGAGACTGGGTGGGGACCTAAATCCTGGAAATTTTCTGTCATATGTTGGTAATTCCACAAGCCACATTTTGTTCCTAAGACAAATAGAATACTCACTTTTGGAGCCAAGCTTCCTAAAAGCCACACATGGAGGTTCTCAAGGTCTATGTTTCTTTCTATATCTACAGCAATTTTAGTTACTAGATGTAGCCTCCTGAATTTCTTTGCTCCCACTCCAGAGCCTGAGTGCAAGTGAATGATGAACACTGGTTGGTTGCCTTTGCAACCTTCAGGCAGAGCTCCTAGTGTTTTCCAATGGCTTGGGCAGCGTTCATGGGTTGCATGCCTAGCCTAACCACAGAAGGTCACCAAAGGACTCCTGCCCAGCCCTACCTTGCTTGCAGGACTCCAGCAGCCCTGGTGTAAATAAAATGTCAATGATGACATTTGAACAGTAACCACTGCCAGGCCAATTCCAGTTACTAAGATGCTGTATTCCAATTATTAAGATCCAGCTATTAAGTGACATCAATTACAACAACACTGTGCTCTGATGCTTATGCATATCCATATTCACACATGTACCTAGGTGATATGGATAGATTTATTTCATACTTATTAAGTTGACAATGTCTCAGTGTCTGTGTGCTATTTGGTTAGTGTAAGCCAATGATTGAAAGCCAAAAGCTTTTATTGGAAGAAAAATCAGAGTTGTAGCCACAAGGAAGGAAGAGGAAACCACAAGAAGAAGGGAAAATGTAATATTCTAGATGAGTGATCAGGAAAATATTTGAGTAACTGACTGGAAGACAACTATAATCTAATCCAGACATAGGCCTGCTTGATAAACTCAGTACTCACGTCTAATCTTTTTTTTTTGAGATTTCCTTGAACAAATAATACATGAAACAAATATAATCTCAACTAAGCTCTTTAGGTGGAAGATATTTTTTCCAATTAAAAGCACAGTCCAAGACTGAAACAGATTTCTCCCAAAACACACAGAAGAAATGTCATCAAGCATTTCGCAATATTGACCAGCAAAAGGAGAGCAACATTTTTTAATCGTGACACCATAGCAGCGTCCCCGTGACGTGTGCGAAGCCCTGCAGAACTCCCCACTCCCCTCTCTTCTTGGAGGTCAGTCAGCAGGGCTGGAGCCAAACGCTGCAGAAACCTCATAGTAAACAGGAGGATTGTATTCTTAACTGAGTCCAGATATGTTCTCCTGATTGTTACCAAGGAAAAGACACAGGAAGGAAAACAAAAACCTCTTCAGCGATACCCGAGTTTTAACTTTAAAAATCTTTAAACTGCTTAATGGCGGCAAATGTAAAAGAGAACACAGAGCTCGACGACATGGCTCAGCATGCAGATGGTATAGCTATAGGCGCACATCATCAACCAGTATTAATTCTCTTGCTTTTACAGGAATTCCAGTAATTTGCACTAGCTTAGAAGCTTTGCCATAAAAATTTTATTGTATTTTAAAATTGCTGTTGAAGAAAAAGGAAAATACTTTTTTCTTATTGATAATAATTTCTAAAATAATTTCTTAACAGAGGAATAAGCACAACTGCTGCAGGTGAACTGAACAGTTTGGTTGTGCTGTCAAGTAAACTACTCTGTGACTTGCCACCCTATACCTATAGGTATATACCTACAGTTTACCTATAGGTAAACTGTAACAGGTATAAGGTCTTTTTAAAAATATTAAGTATTTCTATCTCTTGACCTATTTGTATTTTATAATAATCAAAACAGCACTTGCAGCAAGACCTGAGTATGTGAGGGAGGGAGTGTACTAGTAACAAAAAGAAAAAAAAAACAAGGTCACAATTATATTTATCAGATAGCAGCTATTTTTAGCAAAATTTCCAAGGCTGATTTTCCTAAACAGGAGATCAGATGTTTGCTGTATTAACATAACGCTCCCCCAATCCTGAAGTCAGAATTCCTTCTACCAGTTACATGAAAGTCACTGCTGCTGTTTGCGTGCTCTGTGACTGAACAGTTAGAGAGGAGGAAGAGGAAGAGTAGGAGGGAGAGCATCTCTGCGCATCTTTGGGAAATGGGAGGGCTGGCAGCAGAGGCATGCTCTGGAGAAGGAAGGTGATAAAACTGCTGAGTTTGGAAATAGCAGGCACTTGCAAAGGGCTATGTGAGCCAGTGCAGTTTATTCCTGAGCATCTACGAATAAAGACTAATACTGATATTAGTGAAAGTGCAGATTTGCTGCTTTACTTGCCCCCATTTAAGAGTTTTTGCCAACACAGGTGCACTGGTTGAAGACCATGCCTGCTGCTCTGTCAGAGGACATTTATAGCACGCCCTTGGCCTAAAGAAGAGCTGTGCTGCTACCCAGGGTTATTCCTGGTTGCTGTTTTGTCTCATCTAATGTGGAAGATAGTGAACCTGGAGAAATTACTGGTGGCCAGCTGCTGGGAAATGTGAAGCAGAAGCCTCACTGGCAGAGTGTTGGGGAGAAATCAGCAACATGGTGCTGGAAAGACCTTCCCACCTTGACTGTTGTGATTGCTTGTGGCATGTAGTTTGACTGCAGTCTTCTGAGGAGTAACGATTTATGTTTGGGTCAACCTTATGGCTGAGGGACGTTGACCCCTGCTTGAGCAAAACTGATGTGCGCACAGCATGCACTGAACTTGCATCTGAGCCTGGTAAAGTCTGCAGGGAAGAAAAACCTTAGAAATTCCTTTGCCATTGTTTGTTTTAGTTTAAACGGTTAGTTTTGGAGATCCTTTGACAGAATAGTCCTGTGTAGTTCTTTGTTTGATCTGGAAGTGATCAAAATATTAGACTATAATATTCTTAACTACCTAGATGGAGACAATCTAAAAAAACCCTAAGAGAACACCAAGATCCCACTAGCAGGTGTTAGTCTTTTCCTAAAAAGTTCACTTAAATAATTTGTTTGAACGACTCATCCTGGACGTACGGCAGGTGGTAAGGGCTTCTGTGGTAAGCCAAAGAAGGTAGCCTGAAAACAAGCAATTGTTTGACAGTACAGGCATTTTTGATGAAGGAAAAGAACTAAGTTGCATTTTAAGACTGTAAAGGCATGAGAGCTATATGAAGATAAAATGTGGTGATGATAAGCCAATGTACTTTCATTTTGAGGCAAATGCTGTGATCAACCTCACTGTCTGTATTTGGATTAACGTTCTCATGTTTCCCTCTCCTGTAAAACAAATGGTTTCTTTCCCTATTTTTTTTTCCCTCAGGATGGGTGAAAAACATTGCTTTCCTAAAGGTAAAAAGCCAAACAAATACACACATTAAGCTTTTTAAGCAGTGAAGACAAAGCCTACATTGTTCTTTTCAATGTATTTCCATCTTAATCCAGAGGGAATAGGTTAGGCAACAATCCAGGGTACATAAAGGTTTCCAGCAACATTTTTCTTTTTCTAATATATATGTGAGATTGCAGGTCATGTAAAATTCCATTCTAGTCAAAGCAGTCTTTCAAATACTTGGTAGCTATTTGCACTGTTTTCCACACTCAAAAATTAGCAACACTTTGTATTACCATCTGTGTTTTTAAAGAAGCAACCTAAAACCACCCCATAAGCCTGCGATCTAGTCAAGACCCAATTATAGCTTTAATGTCAGCCTGCAAATGAAATTATGCTGCTTGAGTTGAAGGATAATTTAAAAGTAGAAATGACTGAGTGGTTCCCCCTTTCTTAATGAGTTGCTCATGAGTTTTCCCTTTAATCTTTTAGAGGTGGCTGTGCTTTGACATCTCATGGAGCAGAATAGGGATTGCAGGAACATTTCTGTCAGTTATTGGCTAGGAAGTAATTTTTTGGGTTCTGCATGACTTGACACAGCCTTCAGGGCACAAGTCAACACACCTTTCTGGGAGAGCAAGGAAGGGCTGACCAAATTGTAATACGGTGAAAATTGTCCTTTCAATGTTTAAAATTACTACCAAGAAATTTGATTAATTCCTTTGTGAAAGCTGTTCTCAGAACCTTTGGGGAATGCTGGGTCCAGAAGACTTTCTAAAAACTATCTCTGATTTACTGAATAATAATTTGTTACGGTTGAAATGCAGTTTATTGTTGATTTTGGTTATATTTTGCTGCAGAAAAAATAAATGCATTATATTTGTCTGTTGCGTTGAGTGTTTGTCTCTTAAATTGAGAACACTGAAACTAGTTTCCTGGAAAAGCTGAATCAGATTTAAATTATCTGATGTTTTTCAATTTACACACAGACTCAGAGCAAGATGCTGCTAGTACGTCTCTTCTCTCTAGTAAATTATCTTTGCTACCAATTTTTTCACTTGTGTCAAAACACCAGAACCAGAAGAAAAAAAAACAACAGAAATTGTGCTGTTATATGTCTAACATTTTTTTTAAAATGCACTTCTTTCATAAAAAGTGTTGTTATAAAAATGATCTTTGGGTCTTTTAATAGCAAATGATCCTTAGAGCAGCTAAGCCTCAAAGGAAGTTTGAATCCTCAAAGTATTTTGTTAAAGTCTCTAAGATACAGCATAGATACATTCTTACTTGAAACTGATAAGTAAAAGCATGGTTGTAAGTTATGGCATTAGGTATGAAAGGTTACTGATAATTAACATGTAATTTGTAATATAGATACATTCATATGTTTAAGTAAATTTTATGCCATTATTGTATTATTTGAATAAGTAAGAGTATATAATTATCCCTCTGATTACAGGAAATACTAATTTAATTTTAATAGGAGCTAGGTTTGACATTAAATGACATAATTTCAATGACAAAACATACAACTAATGTATTATAATATGGGTGATTTTTTTTTTTTTTTTTGGTTTTGTGTCAGTAATGATTACAAATGGTAACGCTCAGGATATATAAGTTATACATGGTTGCATGCTTAAATTCCTGACTTCCGTAGTAATAATAAATTACTCAAGGACATTGACCATTAAAAATGTGAGCTGAATGCAACTTGCAGCCAGCGTGCGATGGGCAGAACCATGTATCTGCGACACACACTTTGCCAGCTCCAGTGTCCCAGCCACAGCTGCCTTCTGCTTTCCATCGTGCAGATAATTTGCAACTCTAAGCAGAAACATGAACTCCTTTGCTATGGTTCACTGGCAATTTCAGCATTATATTTATACGGCAAGCAGACTGATGACTCAAACTCCTGCACAAGGAGGCAGGGCATGGGTCCATAGGCTTCTTTAAAGAGACAGCTTTGGCAAATTAAAGCAGAGATTTTTCTCTTGCATTATCCAATTGAAATAGCAATAAGGCATAAAGAAAAACTTACGTACCCCTATGGGCAAGATATGATAAGATTTCATATGGCTCACAAAACTTAAAGAAATGATTTATCCTCATGTGCAACATAAGCTTGGTTATCACATCTCCAAAGTGTGAAGAACTGTGTCCATGAGACATTTACTTTTGCACTAATTCTTTGAAATGCAACTGATTTGAACTGCCACGTTGCTCAATCTTCAGTTCTTGCTTGCAGTAATTTTTTAATGACAAACCTCACCGTTCAGAGGTTATGAGACAAGTTCAGGAACTTAGGTTAACAATCATGAAATTCAAAAAAAAAAGTTTTACTTGGGTTCTCCTTACCAGGATTTAGGACCCACTTTCTCAAGCTTTTCTTTGCAACAAAGGATAAAACAAACTTACCAGAATTCCCTCATAAACTCTAAAGCTCAACAGTTACTCATTGTAGAATTTTGTGAAGTGGGACTTTAAAAAAAAATTTCCAACCATGAAAAAATTCAAAGTAAAAGCTTGAAATACGCATATAATTCTTGGGATCACACAATCGCTAATCAAATATCAGTCTGAAATTATAGCACTGTCTATACTGGGATTTTACTGACTTTTTCTACAAAAACTTGCTCAGTAGCTAAAATATGATTTGTATTTGATATCCTTCGTAAATCAGAAGGATCTTCTGCGGTTAATGTTGGAATATCTACACGACACAGGACATATGTACACAGACATCTGGAAGCACATAAGCACATACGCACAGACATTTTTGATGAAAAGGCCACAGAGTAGCAGTCACCTGCTCCTTGAAGGTACCATTCGGGTTATGCAGGTATGACAGATAAGGGCACCTGCCTCTACCTGATTCAAATCAAACTTTCTGAAATTGAGGATAGTATATTAGATGCTGTTGTTTATACTAAATAGTTTATACTAAATTTTTTTTTTCCAGACATACCTCTACACCTTTCAATTTCCATCTGTGAGCTAAAATGTAACATTCCCATGGTAATGGATCCTGGTTTGGAAAATTTGGTTTACAATATCATTGTGCTTGAAAATGGTCAAAAACTGTGAGGAAGCTGTAAACAAGGAGAGATTCAATAGCAGAAAAGTGAAGAAACAGACGGACTTGTGAATGAGGCATTGAGAACAGGAGTAGGAGCGTTGGCTTCTAATATTTTATTAACCATGTTCTGTCAATATAATCATGAATTCCTCCGTTTTCAAATTCTTGAGAAAAACCTTCCTGCTTTTGAGTTCCTCAGCTTTCAAATTCTTGAGAAAAATCTTCCTGCTTACTGAAAGTGGGAAGGAGAATTAGGTCATAAACGAACTATGAAATATTCAGAAACCTTTCAACTTAGCTCATTTCCTCTTACTATTACAACAATATAGTGATAGTGCTGCTGTTAAACTTTTTAAATATCATCTTAATGTCAAGGTAATAACAATTTAAATGAAGAGTTTTATTTTACCTCTATCTGGTTCCCTTTCCAAACTGAGGAAAGTACACAGAACTTATTATAGAAGACTCTTTCTGTCCTTTAGGCAATTTTAATGATAAAGAAAATGTTGTTTTTCATGCCCAAGGAAAATGCCAATTCCTTTTCAATGTCTGTCAGGGTTGCTTTGATGACAAGCTGTGATGCAGTAATCTGCAATCCTACTAATATTTTGCTTGGTAGATATGTGATCAGATTTCAGAATTTCTGATACATCTTTGAATGCGACCCCCTTTTGGGTCAGATACTGAATTTTCAATTAAAGATGAGGACAAACATGTAGAAGAATAACTACATTTATTCAGCACAGAAAGCTAATGAAGAATGAACTGGATTATTTTTTTCACCAAGCTGTCGCTTTGCTAATTACACACACAGTTAGTGTATATGCTCTGTTATTTTATACTTTGAATGGTCAAAAACTGCAACAGCAGCATTCCCTGGGGAGCCCTTTTCCTACAATGCTCTTTGGTAAGTATCAAGTTGTTCCCTTTAGTTACATGTGTAAATTCTTTAGGTGAAACCATTAGAAGGCATCTGCACCAAACTCACAAGAGGCTGGTGAAGAAAGAGAACTCTAAAAGTTGTTTCTATTGCAATTTCTCAGTCCAGATATACAGCTTATTTTTATATATTTTTAACATACTTCCTGTATCTAAAAAAAATTGAAACAAGCTCAAAGAGCTTTAGTAACTCAAATTAATTTCTGATAATTCTTTCAAAAGAATTCTCATATGATTTTTGATGAAAACTCAGTGATTTTTGTAAAACACCACTAGTATTTACTTCTTTTGAATAATGTTGATTATTTTTTTGAATAATATTTTTCAATTAAGTTTGTCTGGAGAAGTAAATCCGGCTGTTCCTTAAGTACGGATACATATTGCATCCGAACAAGAGTCAAGTGTATTTTAAAGTTATCCTAGCAGCAATTGTTTGGCTTTCACCAAAGACTACTTCAGCTCACACTCTGTTAGGATACTTATTTGTACGTAGCCCAGCCTACTGCTTGTATGGACATCCAGAGCTCAGGTTGGACATTGCTAACAGTGAAGCAGCAGTGAGCCCACAACTCGAACAAGGTTGCTGAACATCTCCAGGAGCAAAGCAGCTGCTTGCCCACCTGTCAGCCAAAAGCTCAACCCGTATGGTCAGTGCAGCTGCACGTTTGAGCTCAAAGGATATTGAGGAAGGGTCTGTGTTTGTGCAGCTTGGCGGAGGGAAGTCCTCTGCTGGTGATTAAAATGCATGAATAGGAAAGGAAAAGCTGGGGCACATCAAACTCACATAACCCGTTTGAATCTCTTCTAGCTAGTTATTCCAAAATAGCTGCAGCTAAGCTTTGACTTAAAGCTGCAGCCAAAAACTTCAGGGCTTGGCAAAGCGGGGGCTCTAACTGCTTGCTGTGACAGGAGTGAAACAAGGTATTTGAGAAGAGTCAGGAATGCCTCAACATCCATAATAATGAACATCTGCGTTTAGCACAAACAAACAAGAAATACCTCTCTCTGTAAGATACCATAGATGTTCTTGTACATTCAGCTTTGAGGTTGTTTTCAGGCACATAGCTGCAAGTTAAAATGTTAGTTCTCCATTTGCTGTCCTTTAGCTTTGGGGTATAAGTTTCTCAGACACTGGTCCTTGCCCCAGTGCCAGTCAGAGGCAGTGTGAGAAGGCACACAGCATCCTTCCTGATGGAGGAACAAGCTTTGCAGGGGCTCCACAGCTGATAAAATGAGAAGGAACAGACAGCTATGCTGTTCCTGAACTTCAGTCAATAATTTTCACATATATGACTAATGTTCTCACACTTTCATTTGTAGCTGGGAACTTCTTGATAAGCTTGTGGTCTACAGTATTTGCTAGCTGTGCAGAATGAGCTATGGTTTAGCTGGTGGGAAGGAGGATTTTCACAGAACATAGCTAACCCACATATTTCCTCTAGGCCAACACTTTCAAAGCAAACTACAGAAGGGCTCTGGAAAAAAATAATATTAGAAAGGAGTTTTACAGAAGTTACCTCTCTTCTGGCAATTTCCCTTGTTATATTTGGGCTTTGTACCTCTAGGCTGAAATACAGACTGCAACACAGTAAATATCAGAAGCATATATAAATTGTGGCACTGTATGAGTTTTCTGTTTTGAGATATCCTTATAATATACTGAGATATTTAGAATGTGGTTGCAAGGAACAGGTTTATCACATATTCTCTTACAGAAATAACTGCTTGGCAAGTCTGAAATGTTCCCTCAGAAGAACTTTGTATTCACTGGTCTTGTGCATGCAGTAGGCTACAGATGCTGAGCAGAGGGGTTAGTAAACTAAACAATTGCTGTCGTCTTCACAGAGCTAAGCACCTCATTCGTTTTATAATTTGTTTATTCCTTTAGATATGGTGTATCAAAGTTCAGTAAGGAAAAATAATAGATTGAGAATAGATAAATGTAAGATCTTCACCACCTCTTCGTATTCAACTGATTCGTACTGCAGTTGCAAAGCTAATTGCAGTATTACTGCTACAGCTATTGCTACAAACCGTACAAACTAGTGCATAGCCCCTTCAGGGATAAACAGTAGCAAAACCCAGAAGATTAGTCATAACTGCACCTTTGGCACAACCTTGATGGAAAAAGGTAGAAAGTCTGAACTAATTTCATTTCTCAATTAGCTGATTTTTTTGGGGAACAAGGCATTGCTTGTAATGGCCTTTTTTTTCCAGATAAGGAGTAGATTTCAGGCTCAATCTCTGTCCATTATGATGCAGTTTCAAACACAACACATGAGAGAGATAGAGAGAGAGAGAGAGAGAAGCACAGTCCTAGGCATTCTTGGCTTCATTACATTCTTGTGTTTGTTCATCTCCATTTCAACTGTAATGGGGTAAGGGAGCTGATAAGGAAGGATAATGAGCCAGATCAAAGAGAAACACATTTTGAAGTCTAAAACAACACAAGTAATTTTGCCTGTATTTGTTTCCAAATGTAGCTCACCACTAAAAGGAGAAAGCACAAAATACTGGGGGGAAATCCTGAATTCCTGAAATCCAAATTCAAGAACTCTTCTACAGTCTGTTAAATATTGCATCCTGTTTCTAATTAAGCAGACACTAATATTTGCAGACACAAACAACAAAAAAATATTGTAGCAGAAAACTATTAAAAGTGTAAACATCAAAGTAATTGACAGACATGTCTGTTACTTGTTGTGTGACAGGAACAGAGTATTTTTGAATCTACTTTGGATACATGTAATCTCAAAAATAAATCAATGGTATGACAAAGTTACTATGAATACCACATGTCCACTAGGGAAAAAAAAGTCTTCTTTACCTGCTATTGATTCAACTTACCTGCTATTGATTCAAGACTAGGGATTGCGATAGTACTGTAAGTGCTAATGCATTTACAGGACCATGTGCGAACTAAGGTTTCCTCTGCATTTTCCAGGCCTGGCAATCTGTCCATGAAGAAAGAGCCCCACTGTTTAGATATAGGGTAGGGAGCTTTAGGCTGACGTCCCTGAAATAAAAATAAGTAAATATGTAAATGTACAAAAAAATCTTCCTTGTCTATCCAACCACAAGCATTAGTTTAAGAAGTCCGTAGTATTTCGCTCATTTTCTGGGAAATCTGTATCAGGAGCAATGTGGCTTAAAAACACTGTAAAACAGAACAATAACAATCCTACTCCTATAAGGCCTCAAACTCAGGTTTACATAATTTATGGATTCCCTAGGGCGTGAAAGTCACCTTTTGGTGAATATTTTTCCCTTAGAAATCTTTTTTTTTTTTTTTTTTTTTTTTTTTCTGTTTCAGATGGCATAACTAGCTTGCCGCCTTTCTCTGCTGGAGCACCTGAGCAGCCCAGTACAGTTGGGAACTCTTCCCAACAGAAATGAGTGACTCTAAAGGATGCTGAATGGTAGATGAAAGAATTGTGAAGAATGTAGTAGTATTTTGTGGTCTTTTATATGTTTCTGAACTGGTGAATGAGAACAGAGTCACAGGATCCATGGAGAGACATTCAGTTCCCTCACAAACTATGAAAAATGGATTTTTTTCCTGTATGTTTTCAGTAAACAACTTCAGACTCATTATGTTTGAAAGAGAGTGTTAAAGCAGCATTGGGAAAATCAATTTTGTTTTTGCAGTTCATTTTGAAACCCGCTATATATTGCCATGAGCAGCCAGAAAAAGCTCCAGGAGGCCTCTACAGAGAGATTAAAAAATGGAAAACAAAACTGCAAACCACACTGCAGAAAGTCTGTTAAAGTCATTTGTGTGTAAAGTCATTTTCAGGATAGCAAAGCAAAGAACAGATATCCTAGTGTGTGCCTCCAGATTCGTGAACTTTTGTACTTTATTT
Organism: Anser anser; assembly: GCF_964211835.1. Taxonomy (NCBI): domain Eukaryota; kingdom Metazoa; phylum Chordata; class Aves; order Anseriformes; family Anatidae; genus Anser; species Anser anser. Next base: position 53,193,785 of record NC_139722.1, on the reverse strand, counting down.
TCCATTTAACCCCTCTCTTAATAGTTTTGAGAAAGTGCTGGAATAATTTGTATTTATGACAGGCATCCGTGACTTTTGATCACAACAAAGCTGTTGATCCAGACGGAAAAAAAAAGAAAGAAAAAAAAATGTCAGTAAACAGAACAATTTTTTCAGTGATTTTGGGTAATAGTCTTTCCTCTAAGCATAGCTGGGGGGGGTAAGAGGGGGAAAGTGATTTGGACAAATATAGGTAGTGTTTTCTGTCTTCTGATGTAAGTAAAGAAGTTTGGAAAAGCTTGGAAAAAAACATATCTTTAATTTCAAAAACATCAGTTTGATTGCTCTTCAGGAACTGTGTTCTTTTTCTTTCTCACTTAGGAGCAACATAACATTTTTTTTTTTTTCAAATCTTATCTTGCCATGCAAATCCCAGGACTTCACATAAGTTATAGTCAAATGTAGATGCTATGCTGAATTAAAATCATTTGCCAGCTGGATGACACATTTAGGTGATTAATTAAAAAAAAGCAAACACCAAAACCCAATACTGACCCACACAAACATTTGTACAAAAGAAAGGGTCTTGTTTATTGACAAGACAAAAAAAATCTGAGGCTTTTGCTTTTTGAAATCAGTGATTGGTTCAAAAGGCAATTACAATCACAGTCAGAGGAAATTAATTTTTTTTTTCCTTCTGAGATGTGATTTTTAGAGTAGGAATTTCTTACTTTTTAAGCAGGAGGAAGATAAATATATTATTTATATCTCATGCCCTTAATAAAACCAAGCACAGACATGAGCACTGTCATCAAGTGCCCTGATAGAGAACTCCTGATGTTTTGCTGCTGGTTTATTTCCACATGAGATGGTTTGGTAGCAAGGCTACATCCTCATCTCAAATCTGATAAAAGTTGTCAAAACTTGTCCCATATACTTAAGAAGCGTTTGCTGTCAATCCCTTTGTCATTATAACTGCTGCCTAGAAGATGTCCTTATCTCACCTGCAGCACACATAACCCACATTGAAGGCAAGACAATGTGCCACAACGTCTATATATCTGCAAAATCAGGCATAAGTCCCTGGTAATATCCCTACTCCCCATAAACCTGGAGATACACGTTCAACAGCAGGGCCGATGAGCTCCGGAAGGTCCCCCAGCCACTCCTGTAGTCCCTCAACATGGAGTTTGCTTTCCTTGTAGGGTGGCAAGTCCTGAGAAGTGCTGTGCACCCCCTTCTTTCATATGTAAAACCCCTAAAGATGTGGTTTTGCTCTTAAGTATACTGGTCAGACAGCAGGAGGAGTTCAGATGTTGATTGTATCAGATCAGGGTACAGAACCTCAAAGGCTATGTCTAGACTTCAGAGAATAATGACAGTGCAACTGTTCCACAAGACCCAAAGCTTTCCACTAAATTAAAGCACCTGGGATACTTACTATCACCTTTACTTTATTAACTGCAGACAAATAGGGCCTGTTAACAGACCAGACAGTTTCAGCTAATGGGACCCTTGAGAAATACTGATTTGCCAGCTTACAAATGGCCTATAGAAAATTGAAGTGGGCAGGGAGCTGAGCTCTGAAGTTTTACTCTGTTTGGTGAAGAGGGGAAAGAAAAAAAGATATAAGCGAGATAGGAGTGAAAATCAAGCTGAAAAGCAGTGTATATTTAGTATTTTTTTAAAGCATTATTTAAGTGGTGATTTGCCATCTATGCCAGTGTTTTTGTACCAAGCGGGGTGCACTAGGATTACTTTACTGCATTACCATAAACTGTATCCCGATAATGGGTGGCACCGATGGCTGTGTGCTTTGTGCCAAGGTAATAAAACCACCACTGACTCTTAGTGCTAGTAAAAACAATGTTCAAAATGAAGTTTTGCCTGTATAATGGCAAGTATTTGATGTGTTTCCACCAGCACAGCTGTGCTGGTAAGGCCCACAAAAAACAGATGTACCTGAGCAACACAGCCATGCTGCGCTAAGGACATTGCTTTAAGGGCATTGCTTTAACTGGGTGGGCTTCACAGCAGCCCATTGGGTTGTTCCTGAAAGTACCATTAGATTTGTGTTGAAGATAAACAGGAGTAAAGAGATGAACAGAGCCAAGAGGCCCAGAGCAATCGGCCCTTGGCTGAGGTCACTCAGAGGAGTCCTGGAAGTACAGGGGCTCAAGGACCTGAGCTCCCTGACAGCTGCTAGGCAATACTGTACAAATTGGGTTTGCCTTCTAACTGCAGAAATATTGTCTATATCTGCCAATGTCTTCTTCTCATTTTACTCCATTCATTCCTATAACCCCAGTTTTTTACATGCTGACTATCTCCTCTGCAATGATTTCCCTCGAAATCCTGGGATGAAATCCAGCTTTTCTTAGAGTTTTCATTGATGAAATTGATCACACATTTAATGAACAGAAGGAAAAAACAAAGCCTCCAGCCAAGCAAGCAAACCCCCAAATCTGGGGGGAATCTAGTTTCAACACAATGCTTGTTTTTTTTTGTTTTGTTTTGTTTTTTGTTTTTTCCTTGCATGCTGCAATTCACTTAGGAGACGATAATTGCATGAATAGTTTTTAGTCTGCAATTCTCTTGCTCATTTGGTTATGACTCATACACTCAAAAGAACTGTAGTTGTTTCCATAATTTCACAGTTGTGTGTATCTGGCTTATATCAGGCATTTAACTGAAGTGGAAAAGACAAAAACTGTTAATGAAAATGGAAATTACTAGGCTCCCAGTCTGTGTGCAAGGGGGTTGTTTTCTTCCCCCTCTCTGTTAGTGATGAAATACCAACCATGCAACTGAAAAGTTTTTTTGTTATTTCTTTCTGAAAAATGCAATTGCAAATTAGAGGCAATACTCCATTTATTTAATAATATTTTGTGAAGAATGATAGAAGGGAGGATTGTGTCTTGAATTAAATTTTTAGTCCCTCTCTGCACACACAGCATGGCACACAAAATCTGCAGTAGTGTGTGTTTTTGAGAAATGAATGAGAAGGCTAATGAACAATACTAAATCTAGTTTGCTACTGTCTAATTTTCAAACAATACCTGACTTTGTCCAGTCCTTTGAGTTGGCTTTCCTCCCTTCCTAACCGAAGGGTTAATGGGAGAAGTTGATTAGGGGAATGAAAATAAAACTTTCCTGGGCTTGTAAAGGGAGTCTCTTTGAACTAGTCCAGTTAAGTTAGTAGCGGCCAGTCAACTGCAGAGATATGGATGTGACCTGTTGTTCAGACTCCAGTGAGCAGCATGGTAATGAAATAACACCACTGACCTACCACGGCCCCCTTGGTTCAGATTTCTTTAATCAACACAATTCATTTCTCCCTTGCTTACCCGCTGTCACTGGCAGCGGATGTAAACTGACCAGGGGTTTTGTATGGTAGAGGTGGTATGTCCCTGAGATGCTGCCATCTGTTATCACGACTGCTACAGCTTTAGTGAAATGTCAAACACCTGTCTAAAATTTTCAATTTCCTGGTTGGTAACTGCAGTGATAGAGAAGATGGATCTTGTGAGGAGTCAGCCAGAGGTATCGCAACAAGATAAAAACAAATCATCACCAAGGGCTTAGAAACACATCACTCAATAACTCTTGCTTTCCAGGAAAATAAACCTGTGCTGTCTGCTTGTTTAAACATATATGTTTCAAAAGCATATATTGAACACACTTTAGAACCAATGGTTGACTTAAAAAAAATAAGCTAAAGCTTACAGAGATGTATGTTGAAAGCTGCCATATACTTGAGTCTCCAGTCAGAGAAAAAAAAAAAGATTTTAGGAGGATAATGAGTTATTTTTACTACATAAATTAATTAAAATGAATTATATTAACCTCTGTAGCACTTCTACTCATTGTTCCTCCCCCCCCCCCTTTTTTTTTTTTACTGAAGAACACATTTTTCTTGATAAGAGACTTCACTTTTTCTTCCCCCCCAACACTTCAGGAAAAAGGCTGAACATTAATGACTACATTTCCTTATTTTACTAAGTTAAATGTCCTTTGTTTAGAAATCAGGATAGTGGGGGAAAATATTAGATATGTCTAACTAAGAAGCAGATAATTTCAGTGAATGTATTTCCTTATTCTTGTTATCTGGGTGCAGGTTTGCAGAGGTCCTGTGCTGAAACTGGAACTAGATTATAGTTCTTCAGCATGACACACTGGAGGTACAACTTTGCCATCTGAGTGCCGTTCCTTACCTACTTTGTTCTTCAGCAGTGGACAGAAGGATAAACTGTAGTAACATTTCACCGAGGGACAATTAAAGACTAGCAGTAATGCTAAGAGTCTGCTTCTCAGCTGTGAGCCACCTGGAAATTTTATTATTTATCTGAGGTAACTGTCGGTAGTTCTCATTTGACCAGTCTTAGGAACAGTTCCTCTTATCTGAGTGCAGCTGTCATCAAAATAAATAGCCTATGCAGCAAATTAAAAAATGAAAAAAAAAGCAGCAAATGAAAAGTTCTTTGTTTATACAGAAAACACAAGTAAACTGTATTTCAGACAGAGAAAAAGAGCTTTAAAACAACCTAGTAAAAATTACTGCAGTGACATGCAGGGAAATATCATGAACTCAGTGGAGTTCAAGTGCTGCACCTGATAAGCTCCTGTGAAACTTCTCCTTGTAGGACACAGGGCAGGTTCTTGTTACTGGATAGAAGACTGTTTTATGAATAAGGGACCATATGTACAGATCTTTTTCTAAGATGTGCGAGTTATCTCAGGGTAATGAAGGCTCTGTGGCACCCATACAATACTGAGCTGGTACAGGATGGTGGCCAGGAGCATATGTCTATGAGGGATGCTGCCAGCAGCCTGGTGAGATAAGCAGCCTCATGCTCAGTACAGGATGCAGGAGGCTTTTCTGTAACTTGCTTTCTTCTGTTCTAGGAAATATCTGCAAGGAACCCTTACCTCATATTTTCCTTTTTTCTCCAAGGGCTCAGATTCGGTCTCTGCAGGCACCATAACTTTGTCCCCTAGAAGCTCCTCTAAGATGAAGACAGTTTCCCAGTTGCTATAGTGATGAGCTGGGAAAATATCTGAGTGCATGCTGTCACCAAAATAAACAACCTGTGAGAGAAGCAGCAAATTAAAAGGTCTTTGTATATGAGTAAAACACAAGCAAACCGTATCTCACAGAGAGAGAAAAAGAGCTTTAAAACAACCTAATAAAAATTCCTCTGTGTTTACAGTTGGCCATGACAAACACAGATCTTGTTAATGTCATAGTTTGGAGTTTTATCTTCAATCAGTTCAGTAAGGAAAAGAATGATTCCGCATCCCCTCCTTGCTCTGACCCTTCAGGGGTGCCCATTTGGGACTAGCACACAGGACAGCACTGAGATTTTTGACTGACAGAAGTAGCCTGCCAGAAAGCAGTGGAAAAGACTAAAAAGAAAATGCACAGAGCAACTGGAATGCATTTTGGATGACTTTGGAGACAAGGGAGAACACAGAGCCTCTTGGTGATTCAGAACTTTTCTGTACCCAGTTGGTAGTCTAACCACTATGGAAACTGGGGTCCCACCACCTTCAGTGGCCTTTTCATCCATCCAGAGCTGTAATTAAAATAATATGATCCCACTTTTCACTGAGGCCACCTTTTCATTTATTTGATCGATTTCCTCAAGGAGATTGATTTTGTGATGATAATCTGATTCTCCACAGAACTGCAGAAATGCATGACCATGCACCCAGAATAAAGCATCTTAGCTAGAAAGTTTATGTTTATCAATAAAAAGACTTACATACTCCTTCCAGTTTTGGACTGCAATTTTTAAAACTTTTAACTCATCAGGAATAGTATGATATTTTGGACTCTAGAACAGGGCCCATCATTACTAAATAATTGAGGAATAGTTGGTTAACTGGAAGATGATGAAGAAACAGGCAACTTTAGCTGCAGTGTATAACGCGTGCAGCTTTTGTCACGCATCTAAATAAGTAGCAACTGCATACCCTTCTTTTAGTATAGGGACTACTAAAAGAAGCGAGTACTTCTCTTAGTACAGGGAGTGCACGCAGAACTTTTCACCATGAACAAGGCAGGAAATATTATGCAGCGGGGAATGTGTGCAGTAAGCTCACACTGTGCATTGATAGGCCATTGCTGTAATCATTAGTAATGAAGCAGAACAGAACAGTCAGTTTTGATGCATAATGGAATTGCTCCACACCAAAGCAGCGTATGCAGAACAAAAATTTGTGACTTAACACATCATTAACAGTAAAACAAGATCATCTGGTGACTTTTATACTGAAACAGGGTATTTTCACAAAGATTTAATCTCACTTTTAACATACCTTGGGATCCAGTTTGCCAGTCATCTTCTTCAGTAGTTCATAAAGATGGATAGCATTACCTTGGGAATACCAACCTGGCTTGTCCAGTGACAACAGAGCCTCCTGCTCCTCGTCATTCTCTGGAACCAACAAGCAAAATTGCCTGCTGTTAGTGAGAGCAGCACATGCTTCTGAATTTGTAAGATGTGCAAGAAGCTGCCCGTGCACAGCTTGGAGAACATAGTCTATTTTGACATGAAAACAGCTCCAGTGTCTGGTGAGAGGTTCAAGTTCTGGTACTGGCTGTGGGTTCAGTTGTGATGTTTGGTAGATGGGGATGGCTTGTATACAAAGTGGCACTTAAGATGTGACCTTGCATGCTATCTGTTCAGCAAGTAGGAAATAAAAAGGGTAGGCAGACATGTTTGAGTAAAGAAGCAGCTGAGCCTCATCTGCAAGCGCTACAGAAGAGCTGAGGAATCAAAGCCATGGGCTTTGCTTCCCAAGTACTACAGCAGTGAAGGTAGAAAATTACACAGAGCAAACTGATGGAGGAGCTGCTGAAGAGCTAAGGAGAAACATGAGATAGGACGGACAATAACAGCATGTACTTTTCCCTACAGGAAAATTAGTTTCTACTTTTAAACACTGACATAAATTCAATGAAACAGGACGAGGTAGTTCGTTTGGGAATTAATCAGCCTTAGGTCAGCACATGCAATGAGCAGTTCCAGTTATCATCCAGTTTTGGGGAAGTGAACAGTATTACTGCTGGTGATGTAAACTTCCCATATATCCAAAATGACAACTGTCAGCAAACAGGAAGAATCATTAGGATATGAAACTCCCAGGCTGTCCGCTAACTGTGCCCCAAAGCAGCTGTATCTGTCCTGGTGCCCACGTAACGTTATTACTCATCCAGATCCATGTGCTATTGTCAGATCTACTCTTACCAGCTTCTTGCTGGAGCCCATATACTAGCCTTAGTGAAATGATAAATGATACAAATTTAATCAGAAATGTTAATATTAATGTCTTTTGTCTGTCAATGTGGTTAAATGAAAGGGTGATTTTGTTATTCAGTCTCAATCAAATATATCTATTTTATTGGTTGGAAACCAATACAGTACTTTGCTCTGGCTTAGGCAGGACATCAAGGACATCATTTCCCCTGTTTTAGAGAATTTTTCAAAGTACTTCAGATATGTTAGGGAGAAGACTGAGACAGAGAGAACAAACTTCACTCAGAGATTTCTGAAAACTGAAATGTAGATTTTGGAAGAACAGTGAAATGACAAGATGGCTTTATGTTGAAGTGCACTTAAGATGAACATGATACATTGCTCCTTTTGAAGGAGAAAAAAAAATAAGGAAAAAGAAGGGAAGAGATACAGGCAGTCTACCATCCTTTAGTATTATACATCTAAGAATTGGAATAATCACAAGATTTATTCTCAGATAAAACAATTCTATATTAAGGGTGTTTTATAAACTAGGAAAAAACAAAGAAACTAGAAAAAAAAAGAAGTTAAAACTAGCAGTTCACATAAAACTTGTGTGGAATCATCTTTTCCTTTATTTTTCCTTCAGAAACCTAATGACAGTAAGTATAATAACATCCATGAAAAGAAACCTCCTCCATTTGACATTTCCTGGCCTTTAAATTACTTTTGATCAAACAACTTTTGATCAAACTGAAGTTGTCAAAGTCCAGAAAGTTTGTTTTATTTTCTCTGCATTTTTAGACATATTTTTAAGGCTGACTGAATAAGTAGACATAATTTTCAAACAGCATGGACATAGAAAAAGAGCACTTCTCAAAACAACATTTTTGAGCTGCTACAAAAACTTTCTTGAAATTTGCCAAGATTTCTGAAGCTATCGCTGTCTATGACAATGAACTCTTCATTCATTCAGTCAGGAAATTGTAGAGAACAATGGAGGTATTAATAAAAGGATTTTTAGAATAACAATATTATAATTGCAAATATGAGCCCTATGTGTTACAGTAGCACCAGGTGTCTCCAGCAAAGATCAAGACTCTGCTTTGCTGCTTCTAAGGAAAGGCATGAGGGGCAGCCCTGACTGAAAAAATTCACTCTAATTACAAGGTAAAAGACCTCTCGCTCTGTGAGACCCATTACTGTCACCCCTAGCAATGGGATTCATCTCACTTAACTCGATGCATCCTGAAGTCAGGCTTCTAATTTATATCTATAATCTCAACTAGCTGGCCAGGCTTCCTTGGTAGGCAAAAAAGTGCAAGAAATACTTTCTAGAGGTTCCAGCTCTGTAGAAGTAAAAGACTTAATTAAGCTAGAACTTCATTTTCAGGCAGTGAAATTATGGGAAATTTCAAGGCTTGGTTTCTTCCTCTATACATGGAGGCAGCAAACAGCATCAAGATGTTTAATTAATTACAGGAACACCTTGATTTTGGAAGGAGCTTCAGACAGCTGATGAATTAGGAAAGCTCCTTTATATTTCAGATGTAAGGTTATTGAGATAATGGATCAGGCAAACCTTGCGTCTTGAACTATCTCATACGGCTGCTCGTGTTCATACAGCTAGTTCAAATGTGTGGTGACTGTCAGTTTTATTTATATAATCTAAAGTGGGAAAAAGTGTACACCTCAATGGTGTTTCAGTTGCAGCAAGACACTAATAAGAAAGGTTTCTAATCCAGTTCCACTTTCCCTGTGGCAAAATATAGTCAAGAAAATTATTCTTTAGCACTGACTGTTAAGGCCTCTTGTGGTAGGTCTGCCATGTGAAGAAAAATACATCACAGCTTAAAAACCATTAATGCCACAATTGATTCTGGCATTGTATTATTTCCTTGCAATAGTGGCTACATGACAGTGCTAAAGAAATCCAGCTATGTCCTGAAATAATTCTGCATAAACGTGATTATGAGACCTTCTAATGTATCTTAGATATTCTGAGCATAATTTCGGCTGCACTCACACAAGAGGAAAACTGCTGCTGACCTTCCTTCTATCTTGCTGTTATTGATTCTTGGAAGTTCATTCAAAGGTCAGAAATGCTATAAATATTACTCCAACAGGAAGCCACACATATACAGGCTGGGATGCTAATGCTTCAGGTCTTACAACTTGGGCAGAGAGAGAGATGTCCTGACAATTTCAAACAGACTGGATAACCAGAAAGAATTTCTCAGATGATTTAGATAGAGCAACTTGCTTCCTTCTGAAGTCTAATATATCACTGCAGCCTGGATTCCTGGCTGCAGACTAAAAGCATGCCACAACAAGAAATGCAAAAGCATCAAGCAAGTAAAATTAAAATTATTAAAACCAGAAAAGGATTCTATTAACACACTCACCCAAACCTCAGCAGTGATTCAGAGCAATTTTCCTGAGGGGCAATTACTGTTCCTTTGTAACAATAACAACAAAACCTTGACTCACGCTGGGGCAGTATTAGTATTGCTGGAATGGCCATTTGCATATTGCTGTGTCTAACAGCTTAGGAAATGTGCTCTGATTCAGAAATGTAATTCATAAGCAGATACAGTTTTTCAGATAAACTAACTCACTAACACAACTCAGTATCCTTCTTTTCATAATTTTCTTAACCGTGAGTTGCAGGTTTATAACATGGGCCGAGGAACATCTGGTTCCATTCTACACAAATATGCAAAAAGTAATCAGTGAAGCTTATTCCCATTCAGATGACGACTGATGGTAATTTACTTTGGAGCAGAATGGTTTATTCGGAAAGACTGCACATGCTTGCTTACTGTGGCGTGCTTTGCTATCTGTTTACTGGTCACACCTGCCCAGATGGAGGCCTGAACATGTGAGCTCTTGAGGTTATGTCCAGACAGAGAGTTAGGCCAGGGTCAGAGCCTGCACTGAGGTTGATTTTCACCAGCTCAGCACCCGCAGGACCACCATCCTGCACTGTTGTTTAAGTTGTGTGGCCACACAATGCGTGTTAGTCACATGCCGGGCCGAGAACCTGCTGGTGACTCGCCAGAGTGCCCGAGGAGACCTCGCACTGACGTGGCCGGGCAGGCGCTGCGGTAAGACACAAATTCCAAGTGCCTGTGGGTGATGCCAGCCTCAGATGTGCTATGGCTCAACTGCAGTCTGTGTGCAGCTCCCCGGTAGTCCGTTTCTCTTCCTTCCTATCTTTCTCCTGATAGTCTTGTTACTGCCAATTCTTGTACAAACCTAGTTAGGCTTATTAGGGTTACTGGTATTTTTTGATCCTTTGAGCTGTGCAGTAGAATAAAAACATTGCCACTTCTCTATATACCTGCTCTTGCCTCCTCCTAACGATGGGCCTATCACTATGTGTAGGCACTTAGCACAGATGTGTGTACGTGTTTACCAAAGCCCTGGTTACAACCTCAATGGGCTATTGTAAAACAAATAGATATTATGACCCACAACTGTCATATGCCTCCCTGTAATTTAAAATAATGTCATTTTAGGCCCCGAGGACATTAATATAAAAGCTTGTTTTTGTTCCAGCCTGGCTTGCAAGCACAGTCTGATCCTAGATGGCATTTCGAGTTCACTTCAGAAATACAAGGCCTCTTTTTCAGCAAGTGACTTGGGGCAGGAAACCACATCGTTTTACAGGTGAGACAGAATGGACCTGCCTAAGTAAAATCCCCCTGGGGCTTCTTCCAGTGGTAAGGGTAATGAGACAGGATGAGATAAGTTCCCCTACAGACCATGTCCCCCATGAAGAAAGTAAGTATTCATGATCTTGATGGAGGCAAGACTACATCTTGAATGAGCCTAACAGGTGATGGATAATGTGCAATAGCACCAGAGCAGCCCTCACCAAAGCAGCACTGCTAATGCCTCAGTGGGGCTAACCCCTTGCCTCTGCTTGGATGGAGGCAACCTCGCTCCTGCATGCACGCCTGCTGTCAGGGTGCTGGGATGTGCCAGGGGAAGCAGTGCCCACACTGCTTTGTGCTATTTGACATAACTGTGGTGGTCCAGGGGCACAGGTGGGGCATTGGAGCAGCAGGTGAACACTTTGATGCTCCTCCGCTGGTAAGGCACAGCAGTTATGCAGCTCTTGCTTATTGGAGTATGCCTCTGACAAACTGGAGTATATTGCTTAAAACCCATTTCCTCTCTACTGTAAGAACTGAGATGAGATGGAGGCAAAAAATCATGCCCAGACATCCACTATACTGAAAAAGATTTTTAATGAATTGCTGAAATTTCACTGCTCTTTTCCCTTTTCATGGGGAGATCCAGCAGCTACTGAGACTCTGGAATTGTCTGTCCTTCCCTTGAAAATGCCCCAGACGAGAGGATTAGCTTCTAGTCAGGATTCATGCAGGTATCATTGTGTGTTTTGCCGTCCTTGAAATACTTCTGTGCCCTGGAAGCAGCTTGAGATCCATCTGTCCTGCACACGCACCAGTGCTTGCTAGTCTCCTATCTGACTGGATGGCTGCAGGAAAGTGATAAGCAACACATTATTCCCATGATGAGGTGATGAAATAAAAGGTTAAGGCTTCCAAAGTGACTAGTGATTTTGCCTGTATCCATTTTTGGCTGTTGTACCTTATTTTTCAGAAAGTGCTGAGCCTGAAGATCAGTTCCCCTTCCTGCCCTTGCACCATTCTGCCTTCTTTGCAGTGGATTGTAGTTAATGAGACAAAAAAGGAACTAATCAAAATTAAAATTCACTTTTGAAAACTGGATTTTTTTTTTTAATTTTATGTAGCCAGTGATACAACCTTCTTTTGCTCATTAACCCCAAAATATACGTACTCATTCTTGCGGAGAACTAAATAACAGTATTAGTTAAAGCTGGCAATATTCCAAAGGAACACCATAAACAAGGAGAGGAAAGTATGGACACCATCCTGTGGAAAACACACACACACACAAGCAAAAACCCCATACCTATTTCATAATAATGCATAAATACTACTTATCTAATTACTAATGCTTCATTTTCTCATGATGGACTTGTGTGTTTGTGCTCATTTATAAGGCCTAATAAGACCAAAGTGAAAGATACAGTGAACTTTGAAAGTGTCCTGGGCATATAAGAGCCACAAACTTCTTAGAGAAATGAATTTTAAAAATGTTTTACAGTTTTAGCTCCACTAAACCTCTTTATTTTGATTGAAATCAGCACTGCTGCTAAAGATTAATTGTGCCAAGCATTAGGATATGTAGACTGAAGTTTTACTTGTTTGCAAGAAAATCACTATTTCCTTTATAGCAGTTAGCAAGTAAGTTTCTTTAGGAAGTTTTTATTACTGTCCTACAGGAACTGAAAATAACATATCACTACAGATTTAGCAATTTGTTTTCAAATCTGTCAAAGCATTAATTTTATACCTTCCCAGGAATAGTCTGGCTAATGAACAAAGCATTTCTGTTTAAAACATTGAAATGATGAAATACAAGCAAGGCCTTCTTTTCATTATTTTTGGTAAATGATTCATCTGTAAGTTCATTTCTAGATATAGTTCATGCATGGATTTGGTGAAGCCTTTTCTATAATTTTATTAAATGTATTTATAACTCAAGGAATTTCTATTTTGGAAGGGTAAGAGGGACAAAAATACTGAATTTCATTTCTTCCTTGCATATATTTTGTAAGCTTTTTTTTTTGTTTTGTTTTTGTTTTTGTTTTGTTGTTTGTTTGTTTGTTTTTAACTGGGATCTTGGGGGTGGGGGGGCAAATGAAAAGATAAGAAATGAATTCCCTCCCCAGAACTGTTGCATTCTGGACCTCATTAGTTTTGTAAGCAGACTCCAGAGCCTCATAAACGAGGAGCTCCCAATATCCAGACAAATGTCCCCAGACGTCTCTATCAATATTAATATTCTAGTCCTCCTAGAGGGCATATAATTATGGAGAGAGACAAACCTTTCCAGAAACCATTTCAAATTCAAATAAGCCAGGAGAGGAACGGTAATTGAGAAATCAAAACAAAACACATTATCATTTCAAGAACATACAGTTAGTTCAGTTCAAGCAACTGTCTATAACTTTTCTTACCAGGTTCTGCTTCGCTGCTGTACAAAAATTTGACATTTGTAAAATCCCTTTTTTTTACTGAAGTACTGGCTGTCCATCGTACAGTCAGTATGAACTGAACTAATTTTTAGGAAATAGGAGTTTTAACTAATCAAGCTTTTTTTCTACCATGCTTGTGTTCAGAAAGTGGCAGCTCCAGCCGTGGAGAATTTGCAGACTGAGAGGTTTCTGTCTGAGGAAGGGCTGCCCCAGGGACATTGCGGAGTCACACAGAGCTTGCAGCTCTGCCAGAAAGACAAAGGATCCTTTTGGCCCTGTTCAGCTGCTAAGAGGCTCTTCTTGGGTTATCTTCCAGAAGAGTTCATTACTTTTGAAATCGTGCTAATCTAAACCAGAGTGGTTTAACCTGAGCAGTGACAAGAGACTGTTTTGGCCTATTTTGGACTGCATCTGTAAATGCAGAGCTGTGTGGCTTGCTGGGCAGAGAGCACCGTTCCTCTCAGGAAGATGTTGTGGCTGACAGCATTAGGTTGTAATAATGGCTAAGTACTATGGGAGAAGCTCAGCTTTCTGGGTAAGATGGCCAGACAAACATTCCTTGAAGTTTTCAGGAAAAGGGAAGCACTGGAGGGAAGCATAGATGAGATGAGGGCCACCAGCCAGATGCTCTGACCTAACCTGTGAATGCACACAACTGTGAATGCACACAACTTCCTTGCATCGAGCAGGCTGCCATCATGCAGCTGACTGTAACCTTCTAAGTCTCTCTAGCAACACCTACTGAAATAAGACTCACTGGAATTTGCTCTTCTGCACTGAAAATCAGCACTGCAGTGTGGTGGGGAAAAACTTCCTGCCATCATTTACCTCAAGCTCTGACACTGAAAGTAAGTAAGAAAGTAAGAAAGAAAGAAAGAAGGAAAGAAAGTTCTTTAATCCTCAGTTATGGCAAGTTATTTTTTTTTAAATTTTGTTTTTAATATATACATCTCTTAGTATTTCAGGTATAAACCTTATTATGTAAAGTGAATAGACTATTTCATTCTGAACAAGCATATCTCCATACAGCTGCTGCAAGGAGCCTTTGATTTTAATTTCCTGATTTCCCTAAATTCAAATACCATAATGATTGTGAAGTAGACAAGAGCATGCATAGTTATTGCACATACACATTTGCTCAGAATTCAGAATAGACATTTTCATTAACTCACTTTTTAAAAATGTATAGCACATGTATTAGTCATTTATGATATATTATTAAAAACTAATATGGCAAAGTTGAGTTAAAGTTTATATGAGAGCTCCATTTTTTTTTCCTATTACCTAAAATCCTTACTTTATTTTTATTAATTAATTCTTTTTCAAATTCCAGCTTTTCAAATATCAGCTACCTCTGATGGGGAAAAAAATCCAGTTTTACATCAACCTTTAAAGACTAACTCAAAATTCAAAATTTCATAAGTAAAATTTGAAATAAAATAATAAAACAAACAAACAAACAAACAAACCCCTCCCTTCTTCCTAATCTTTAAGAAGGCAAAACCATTTTCTTAATCTGTTCAGAAATGTTAGAAGACATCTGCAGGGCTTGTTCATATAAGTTACCTTGTAGAAAGGATTAACTAGACAATGCACTTTTTCAATTCTTATCCACTATCTAGATTATTTGATGTTGAAGTTGTGAAGCTATATATATATATATCCATTTATACATATATATACATATATATCCATATATGTTTACACATAAATACATGTAAAAAAGTGGAGCACATGGGTTGCATGCCATCACCCTCCTTAGCATGAAAAGTTGTAAGGAAGAGCAGCAGTGTCAGTCCTGGGTCTGTATAGTTTATTCCAGCACAGAATATAAATCATCTATGTAAGCTGGGAAACACAGAAAGTGAAGACAAATTCCTCATTGCATAAGTTCTCAATGCAGGAATTTGCTATTTCCCTGTCCTAGGGACACGCTGCTTGTTCACCTAGAAAGTGTCTTAGCTGCACTTGTTTTGCTCTCCATACTTACATTTGTTGCTTACTAAATTTATAAGATTTTAGAGATTGTGTCATTTCGATGTCTAAAGTAACACGTACCTCTCCCCTTTAGGGGAGAAGGAATGAGAGGGAACAAATAATTGCCTACATTTAAAGCAGTGAAACAGAATGGAGATGAACACGGAAGTGAATAGGAGGCAGCTTTGCAGAGGGAAATAACAGTGTTATGCATTGCACAAGTTCTGCAACATGTATCTCAGCAGAAAGAGTAAGTCTCTGTCTTCTCCATTAGGAGATACAGTATAACTCCTGAGAATGAAGACTATTATGCTCTTCTCTAACACTTCAAATTTGACTTAGCATCATGTTCTAATACATGTTTTTGTGACAATTGTATTACTTAAATCAACTTATCTTTTTCTGCTGAACTGCTTATCTAGAAGTCATAAACTATGGAAAAAGCAAAATGATGTATCTTTGAATATACATTTTATTAAAATATTTCCTAAAATTTATTTCAACTACCACATGCATTTTGTACTAGAAAAGAAACAGCAAAACCTTCCATTTAATTTGGGGAATAAAAAGTATCCACACAGCTTTCTGGTTGTTAGTGTCCGTACAAGCATACAATAGCTGCAGATAGTGGTTATTAAAACCTGGCTCAGCCTGTCCCCTGACTCAGCTGTTAGAAGAGAACAACCCCACCCAAGCCCAGGACAGCTGCCTTTGCCCAGTGCTGCTGGAGAGGTCAGGGCGGGTGGCGTGCGCCTTCCTGCAGTGCAGGGCTGGGAGCCTGGGCTGGGCACCTCCTAATGCTGGGCAGGGGCTGAGGGCCCAGCTGTGCTTTGCCTGCTTCACTGGCAGTGACAGGAAGATGTGGAACTGGTTCGCAAATAATTCCTGTCCATCCCTCTTATTAAAGATTTTTTTCCTTGAGAAGGGAAGAAGAGAGGAGAGGAGAGGAGAGGAGAGGAGAGGAGAGGAGAGGAGAGGAGAGGAGAGGAGAGGAGAGGAGAGGAGAGGAGAGGAGAGGAGAGGAGAGGAGAGGAGAGGAGAGGAGAGGAGAGGAGAGGAGAGGAGAGGAGAGGAGAGGAGAGGAGAGGAGAGGAGAGGAGAGGAGAGGAGAGGAGAGGAGAGGAGAGGAGAGGAAAAGGGAAAGGGAGAGGGAAAGGGAGAGGGAAAGGGAGAGGGAAAGGGAAAAGGAGAAAGGAGAAAGGAGAAAGGAGAAAGGAGAAAGGAGAAAGGAGAAAGGAGAAAGGAGAAAGGAGAAAGGAGAAAGGAGAGGAGAGGAGAGGAGAGGAGAGGAGAGGAGAGGAGAGGAGAGGAGAGGAGAGGAGAGGAGAGGAGAGGAGAGGAGAGGAGAGGAGAGGAGAGGAGAGGAGAGGAGAGGAGAGGAGAGGAAAGGAAAGGAAAGGAAAGGAAAGGAAAGGAAAGGAAAGGAAAGGAAAGGAAAGGAAAGGAAAGGAAAGGAAAGGAAAGGAAAGGAAAGGAAAGGAAAGGAAAGGAAAGGAAAGGAAAGGAAAGGAAAGGAAAGGAAAGGAAAGGAAAGGAAAGGAAAGGAAAGGAAAGGAAAGGAAAGGAAAGGAAAGGAAAGGAAAGGAAAGGAAAGGAAAGGAAAGGAAAGGAAAGGAAAGGAAAGGAAAGGAAAGGAAAGGAAAGGGAAAAGGAAAGGGAAAAGAAGAGAAGAGAAGAGAAAGAAAGAGAGAAGAGAAGAGAAGAGAAGAGAAGAGAAGAGAAGAGAAGAGAAGAGAAGAGAAGAGAAGAGAAGAGAAGAGAAGAGAAGAGAAGAGAAGAGAAGAGAAGAGAAGAGAAGAGAAAAGACAACATAAAAATTGCTTGACTTGCTGTCTCAGGGCTTCACAGGCATCCTGCTATTTAGAATTTATGAACTACGCACATTCCCAATATTTCTAAACAAAACTGGATGTCTTAGATTTTTTTTTTTTTTTAATTGAAGCAAACCCTACCATCTGTGGCTGCTGAGAGTGGGGTTC
Organism: Anser anser; assembly: GCF_964211835.1. NCBI lineage: Eukaryota > Metazoa > Chordata > Aves > Anseriformes > Anatidae > Anser > Anser anser. The sequence goes on along the minus strand of NC_139722.1, from coordinate 53,176,515 downwards.
TGGCTCCTGTTGATCCTTGACTTCTTAGTACATTGTACAAGAGAAGCAGTACATTACATTAGATTACACTTCAAAACCACACCAATATTAAAACTATTTGAATATGGCTGTGTCAGTGACATGATTACACTGGCATTTGATTCACATATAGATACTAAATTGTGAACATTTTTGTTATTAACAATACTTAGCACTTCAAGTAATAATTAAAAATATATATAATTTGGAATATAATGGCACTAAATAGTCAAGGCCTGTTTTAGTAAATATGGAAACTGCCACTGATAGTTTAAAATTATAAATATGATAGGATGCCAAACATACCAGAAAAGAACAAATCATCAAAACAAACACAGTGGGTGGTCTTGTTCAACAGTAAATAGAGGTTTTTTTTTTTTTTTTTTGATACATTTTTTGCCCTACAGTTTGGTTCTCTTTGCTTATGAAAAAGTTCAAGGAGTATTAAAAGATTGTTCAGGACCTAACATCGATTTTAGCGTCAGAGAATCTTGCTGTGGAGACGTACCTTTGATTCATCATCAGTGAATCCCAATGGTGATTTTGCAATCTTAAGGATTAAGGTCCTCTTAAGGAGGACCCTTAGATCCTTTTAATATATTCTATACTGTATTTGACATTATTATTATTCCTTCTGGAGAAAAAAAAAAAAAAACCTTTAAAAATTTGGTTTTGTGCAGTGCACTCTTGTCGTGAGAAATACACACATTAGGGTCCATCACAGAAAGCCTTCAGCAGTCTTTATTTCCTTATATGAAAGCATTGAAGAAAAGTATTTGGAAGTTATGTGAATTGCACTGGTGAGCAATTAGGTGGCACTACGCCAAACTCCAGATACGCAGGAGAAAAAGGAGAAAGTAAAGTAGGAAACCCCTCTAGACCACTGGTGTGCTGGTGTGAAGGCCAGCAGCAGAGCAAGGCGAGCAAGCACAGCTCCTCAAGCACTTGCCTTTCAGAGAGGCGTGGGGAAGCTGTGCCCTGAGGATGTCCTCTGGAAGGGTGCTCACCCCTGGGACCTTGGCAGGGAGGGAGCTGCTGGGAGAAAAACATTTTGCTGGGATCAGGGTTGGCTGCATGAGGAAAGGATGCTGCAGCAATGCTTTGGTCTGGGTTACTCTGGCTCTTGGGACAGAGGGTTCTGCCACAGATTTCATACAGGACCCTGAGTGCTTTGTATGTAAATAGGAGCTTTAAGTTCCCATACATCAGAAGCACTATGAATGTAAATATATTAACGTCCATGAAATGGTAACAATAGCCATCCAAGTAGTTTAGGAGGGGAGAGTGAGATGAAGATGAGACAGGTGGAACTGGAGTTATACAGACTCAGGATAAAAGAACAAGTAACTGGAATATGATGTTGCTCAGACCATGAGTGCTGAGATGAGGGACAGTGAGAAAACTTCTCCTGGGGGCCAGAGAAATTAAAAAATATATCCTTCCACCTGTCTATATAAGGCATGCATGCTGACATCTCTGTTGAGACTTATGACCTCTGATAGAAGCTGAGCAGAAGGGAAGGACCAGGTATATGTGCACATGAAAGACATGGAGAGGTGATGGCAAGGTCAGTCTTGAGGTTTGGGGAAATTTCATGGCCCTGTGGACACAAGACATTGGATGGATTCACAGGACGGGCAAAGAAGTTGGCAAGATTAGAACAACTGGCAGAGATTTCAGATGCTTATTCAGGCCTGCTCCAGGGCTAGATGTGTATCTGAGGTGTCAGGGAACATCACAGTGAACAACAAGAAACTCTGTTCCTAAAAACTATTAAATCTGTTGAGTTATAGTGTAACTTTTTATTTAATAAACTAATTGAAAAACATTAGGAAATTAATGTTCTAAGAAAGTGGTAAAACTTTTATGTGTCAAACAGTCACTGTAAATCTCAGAACAACATAACTGGGCTGGAGATGGTGAGGAAGAAAGGAAACTATTACTTTCTGGGAAAGAAAACTTAAGCTTTGATGGGAAGATTGACATGAAAGATTTGTAGTATTGGTTTTTTGAAGAAGTGAAAGAAAATGATCCCCAAGACATTTCCTATAATTCTGCAGTTCCTTATCTATGCACTTTGTGTGGTTTGCAAAACCACTCAGTGTCTAAGTGAACATGCAATTTACCTTGTTTCTCAGAATCAAGAGCATTAAGCCAGATCTCCATATGTAGGAATTTCACAGATAAAATCTCTTGCTACTATTATTCCAGAAAAAATAATCATCTTGGAATGCTCAGCATTAGTCTGGCAGTATCTCAGACACCTGGGATCTGTGGACAGCAACAATATATAAATTCATTTTGCAGCAGATAAGAATCAGTTCAGAATGAATGTGTTTACTGATGAAGAGAAAAAGTCCTGCGGTTGCTAACTCTACCTAGAAAAACATGCAACATACATATTTAAGGTTAAAACATCTGGAGTCCTACGTGAACAATAAAGAAGACTGAAGAACAAAGAGAGCAAAGAAGAATATGGTACATCACTTTTACCTTTTCCTGAGCTTTCAGTTTGTATGAGATAATTCCCTTTTGAACATCAGCTGCAGAGGGCTTGCTACTGACCAATACAATGTCCCGTGATTGACTGTCAGCCAAGAAATGTCCAGGCTTTGTGTTCTCTGATGTTTTATTTGCCCTGTACTGGGTGGGAGAGGCAGAGCTGCTGCAGAGCTAGTTAGTTCTCTACCCACCTAAGATGTCCCCTGTGCACAGTAAGTCCACACCTGTTATTTATTGCAGCTCTCCTATGCCACTTACCACTTTGCAACTCTCCCAAGTGCTCCATAAACATTAAGTAAGCCTCAGGATTTAGAAACTGGGAAACCAAGGCAGGGGTTCAGTGTCAAAGCACACCACATCTCCGTGCAGGCTTTCCTCACGATTCCCCTTAGTGTTCTCAGCTCTTTTCCAGGTCTTCCTAACCAGCTCCTTTCACTATTTGCTTCCAATAGCAGATCTGATGCCTGCAGTACAGAAAGCAACATGTGCTTTCTGTGAAAAACAATTCTACAAACTAACCTTAATAAAAGCTTGACATTTTGGGAGAACACACAAGAGAACTCTAAAGTTTCTTAATGAAAACCAGCACATACAGATTCACGGAAACTATGCTGAAGGGAAGCTTTCTGCAATGGTTGCCAGCTCCCAATCTGACAGGAATGTACCATACACAACTCTTCATTTTTGCTCTACTACAAACTGCCTCAATCCTAATTTCCAAATTAATGAAAAATCAAATCACAATGTAACTCTTTACCAGGCGCTTTGTCTAAGATGAAAATAATTACACAGAGAACAAAAATAAAGAAAAAACACAACTTTCCTCACTTATTGTTTACACATATATAATCTATGGCAAAGGATATTTTTTCCCTGCAAAGTTGTATTGGTAAATCTACCAATGATGTAGAATTTTTTTTTTTCTTCCAAAAAATTCATTGTGGAATTTGACAGTGGTTTAAGGACTATTATGTGAAGTTCAAGCAGCTAAATGTGCACCAACCAAATTCACACAGCTTTGCACTGAGTCTTAGTACATTAGTAAATTTTACAAACCTGTACTGATCCATCCTGCAAGCAGCCAGACCTTAGCTGTAGGCATGGAAGTAGACCAGCACAGATCACAGCTTCCTACTCAGGAGGTAGCCTGGTTCAATTCAGCTGCTAAAATACTGATGCCTGGTGACATTTGAGATGCCTTATGGTGTCCCAGCACCTTAGTCCAGTTGCAAGCTGAGAGGCCATGGGTCTTGCATATCTCCTGTGCAAGACCTGCGCTTGTGTTCCCTGGGGCTCTTAATTAGCCCTGAGGGCTTATGCTCAGGCAACAAGTGCACCATGGCTGTCATTCAGCTCCAGATGCAGAAACATCAATGGGCCTATGATATGAAGCAGAGCCACTCCAGATTGCACTATGAAGCCAATGGGGCCAATGTATCCTATAGAGTAGAGCATAGGCACTTCCTTTTGGGCCATTGTACAGCTCTCCACTGACCGTGTTGGCTAGCTCTTCATTGCCTATAATGATAGTAAGCTGAGTAATATCAAAAAATGATAGCTAGCTAGGGTAGTTTCCATATACAATGGTTTCTATAACCATTCCTGGTACTTATTTATTGCTCCTTTTTTATTATTTATTTATTTATTTATTTTTTACCCAAAATAGACCTCTGCGATTTTTGACCTAGGAAATCACCCTTACAACATAGTTGTCTGTCAATCTTTTGCTTAAGGGAGAGGCTTGCAACTAAATGGCAAGAATTTGTTTCTGAATACTATCTGGCAAGAAGAGAAGCCTACTAAGACAACAATGGAGTAACATCGTATTTGTAAACAGAAGTTGAGTCTGATAATCATCTGTATGAGTTAATAAGCTTTCCACTGGGACCTTTTCCATTTCATGGACGAAATAAAATGTATTTGTATAACCATCTTATACTGAAAATGCAGGAAACAGATCAAAAGGAAATATATGTTCTCTTAATCCCAAAATAGCAGTTGACTTGCACATGTTTTGTTTCCCTAATGTTCCTTTCAGTCCTATCAGATCTCCAATTTAGTTCTGACTTCACTCCCCAGTCCTGGACAGATGCTCTTATGTGTGCTTAGAAACAGAATGAAGATGAAAATAAATATTTTGTATAACCAGAAGGAATATTTGAAAAAAAAAAGTTATATTCTAGAGTTTCTATTCTGAGTATTGAAATATGTATATAAATAATTGTTATATATTCTTCAGGTATTATATTATCCTTGCCTGAGCTCCCATGTGTCTGATGTAAATGTGCCACAAGCCAACGGATCATTAATACTACATCTTAATATTCTCTTCAGTGAATCAAATTAAGGAAGTTTACGTCTCCCTCAGATGTAATCCCTTAGTCAGCCCTTTCAAACTTTCAGTATTTTTATGCAAGTGTAACAATGAGAACTGAAGTTATCATTTCAGAAATGATCCTACTAATTCTGCAAAAAGAGTTCCTTCTGCAAGCCCTGCTCATGTATGGAAGATATTCATTTGCCTTTTTTTTTTTTTTTCTTCCAAATAGTATTGGGTCTTCACATTCCTTAAGAAAACTTCAATAAATGCCAAATCTTTTTCAGCATCACACTTTATGTTAGAGTATTATCACACTATAAATGTGATCTGTATTGAGTGCTGACTACTTTGCTTCTATATCTTGCTTTTGGCTATGTTTTCTCAGAGACTATGGAAGAAAAGATCATCTCCCCTTAATAATATTTTCATGTGTTGGAGGAGAATTCCCTTAAGCCACAGAAGTCTGTATGCTGAACACAGTTTTGTTTGAAATATGAACTGGTCATTTAGGTATTTTGGCTTTGGTTTTAAAAATACAGGCTAGGATATGACAATTCAAGTTCTGTGGGAATTCACTACATAGAGAGGATAGGGCTGATAGGCCTTAGGCTGTCTTATTGCTGTAAAAAAAAACAACATGAAATTTTGGATGAATTGGGTTTCCTAAGCATGGCAGCTTTCATGACTTATTTTCCCAATACTGCTGGTGCAATCCAGATCAAACTCTAGTTCCATTCTCTGCTAATATCCTGAAATAAACAAAAACAGAAAGTGACTTCAAAATTATGATTAAGAATTTTCTATCAATCCTGACTTCTAATGACCTCCTTACCACATGGTATATGTGTTGAAATATTTCAATATAACTACTGTTATTAACTGTATTTGTAGTTTATATAACTACTGTATGTTGTTAAAACAACTGTTATTTTTAAATGGTGATGTATAGCAACCACATTTAAAGCATCATCATGACTTACAGATTTTGCGATATATTTCCCAGAAATAGGTTCTTTAGTAAACTTTTTCTAACTATACAGGCTTGGAAAACTTAATATAAACTCAAAATTCACCAGATCAGCAAGGTTTGACATACTTGTCTATGAAGAAAGTTTCTTCCATTAAAATTAAACATAAGCATGTTCTGATAACCAATAACCAATTTTATGAAATCATTGGTATAGAACTGTCTTCTAACACAAAGACCTGTTCTAGCCTGCTGCTTTTGATAACTTGAAATAATTACTGAATAATTATTGTATTATTTGAAAAATGTCAGTGTAGACCACATCAAGTTAGTAGGTCCAACTCCTTAAACTTATAAAGGATATATCACTGAACCACAAAAAGTAAATCCAGAAGAATTAATTGCAATTCTGTTATCTTAACTTCCCCATTATGAATCTTTGGAAAGAGCTAAAAGGATTTTCACAGTCAAGACTCTCATTGAGTCCTTATGCAAACATAGTTTACAATTCTTCATTGCTTCTGGATTAGGACATTAGAGATCTTAGTTAAATATGCAGATCTGCCAGAGATAAGATTATGGGTAAGTCATTCAATCTTTTTGTTTCAGTTTCTTGGCTCTAATAGAAAAGCTAGTATTTTTGGTTTTCTGACAATTGTTTATCTCTTTTGCCCATGAATATCTTGAAGACAGAGAGTGACTCTTATCATGTGCTTGCACAATACCTTAAACAACAGCGTTTTGAGTTTTATCCAAGCCTTAAATACAATGTAATACAATCAATAACTAGGGTTTTGTAATAGTGTTAGTTAGTTACTGCAGCTCCTTTTGAAAATGAAATGCTCGTTCCATAGACAAAGAATTCTGTTTTGGACTACTTGGCAATTATGCTAAACATGTTTTCCAGTTTTAACAAAAGGAATATTGTTTATATGCAGCTTTTGAAAGCTTTAGCTTTCTTTGAAATAGCTTTCCATAATATTTTTATCAGTCTAGTGCGAAACACAGTATTTAATATCAAAGGTAATCAGCTGAAGCAACCCCTGCTGTCTTTACACAGAAGCATTTTGCAGTTTTCAGTGTTTTGATTTTTGGATGAATAACTTCTTATTTCTTTTATCCTCTGTGGTACTTTGAACACTAGGCAAACATATAAAGAACTTGGCTTGAGACATTTACTTCAATTTTTTTCTTTTAAATAAGGATAGGCATTGGGGAATGTATCTACGGTTCAGCTTTCATCTTCAAAAACAAACAGATGCCCTATTTCAAAGACTACTTAATTTTTTATTTTTAAATAAAAAAGGAGTTGTTTGTGAACAATAGTGGATATAATGGGGCCTAGTTTCATCTGAAGTTGTGTTCTTGCAGTTGGATTTGCTGAATGTCAATAGGGTTCAGTGTCTCATGGATGCTTTTCCAGTAGCTAGGTCATCTGTAGCCAGACTCTCCTGTGTTGATACTTAGCTATCTGATGAGGAATCAGTTTACACCGTACCCTTTCCTTGATCTGGGACAGACAGACCATACACCCTCTCTAGTCTGTAGAATCTGTAATATTTCTGAGAATACTAAGCCATACTCAAATGTGGCTGAAACTGTGTTGCTGATAGAGGCCTGCAGTTGGGGACGGGAAGAAATTCCTATGGATACATGTCATGTGATTGCCTAAGCCTCAATATTTTTGGAAAACAGACTAATGTTGAAGAAATAGCTTCGTAGATCTTCTGGCTAATATAGTTGAGGCATCAACCAAAGGAGCTCAAGAGACAGCATCCAGCCCACTTTCCAACAGCTGGCTCAGCTGATAGCCATGTACCTCCCATGCCAGTTAGGGGGCCAGCCCCTGAAATCCCAGCACTTGGCCCATACTCCCAGTTTACACTAAACTGTGCTGTCCTTGTAGAAACAGAAACTGAACTTGGCCACAAAACCTCCAGCTTATGATCGGTGAGTATATATAAATGGCACAATGAGAATCTGTTCTCCCACCACTTCTGAAGCAAATACCAGAAAAGCCCATTCCAAGAAACAAACAAAACAAAACCCCTCCTTCCCCTTAGCAGAAAGAAATGACCTCTCTGTTCAGATTACCAAAAAGGAGGTATGGTCATTGAGAATTTGGCTTACTTGTTCTTTGGCTACCATGCAATCTGACTACTACAGGGTGGCAACTTACAGAAATTACACCAGTTTAACAACATCATTGTAAAAGTGGATACATATACAAATACAAACTGCAGACTTGCCCCTCACATCATTTAATAACAGGGCTATAATGATAGGAGTCGTTAGGAGTTGGACTCAGTGATCCTCGTGGGTCCCTTCCAATACAGGATATTCTATGGTTATATGATAAACTTCCAGTTAGTAATAAAAATTTGCTTCCTCAATTTCTAATTTGATTTCTCTGCAATGGAACCAAAATGTTCTGAACACGTGTTTTTATGAGGCAATGACCATCAAATGGGGTAGACAAGGACTTTGAAAGCTATCAGAACAAAGCTTTATGTCAAGGAAGAAAGCTGGTTTTGCTACCAGCTGTTAAAAATGAATTGTGTCTGTCCATGATTTTATCATGACTCTACTTCCCAAAAGGATGCATGTATGCACTTGCCCAACTTTATTTTGCTTTTTTTTGCATCTGTTTGTGATACTTTCACAGAGACCACAGTACTGAATATGTACGAAGCAAAATCCAGACTGTTATTGTCAGCTAAGACTATGTTTAGCAAACATGAAATAAAATTTAACTGTTAGAGAAGAGGTCCTTTGCTACAGCCTCCTGTTTTACCAATCATATGGCTTAAATACAAACATGTTGATGATACAATAGGAAACGATCAGCTCTCTATTCTCAAATTATTCCCAAACTGTTGATTTCAAACTATATATAAGTACTACCTAGCAAACTTTATGAAGATTAATTGATAAATCACTAGGTAACAAACAATGTCCTTTTCAATGTTTGTCTGTAACATAATAATCCTTATAGCCCCTAATAATCCTTATAATCCTTGATAATCCTTATAGTTTTCAAAATAAAAAAATAAAAATGATCAGGATCTATTACTGAATATGAAAAATTTTCTATTTAAAGCCTTTCATCAGCTACACCACTTACATGGTTACAAAGAAATTTCACTTCCTCCAGAAATGATGGATAATCTCTAGTCATGAATAGGAAATAATTTTTCATTGGTGACTTGGGTATAGAACCAGATACTTTTTCTCTTACACAATGGATCCCCAACCACCAGTGAGATACAGAACCTGTTACTGGTATTACAGAATAAGGACAGCCTTGATCTTAACTTCCTGACGTTATGAGGTAAAAAAAGATCTAGTTTTGAAAACTAGAGTATAAACATATGTCATTTATTAGTTATAAATTTCCTTCTCCTTTTCTAAATATCCAGAAAATACATGACAAACAGTGGCAATACGCTACATAGAATTGCTAAACAAGATCTCCATGAAAAGCATTGCAATGCTTTCACGGACTATATGGCACTGGGGGATGTTTTAACAATATGAAAGCACTCATTTTAGAAGTCATATGGAAAACATTTATGGACTTTATTCCTTCTGATTAATGCAGCCCACAGCCAGTACAGCCTTCATACACCATTCTGTCACAAGCTCTCAGCAAATGCGCATTATTATGTAGCCTCACGTTATACAGTATTTCCAGGCAGGCTGATACGAAGAGGCAACATGTCCAAAAAAAAAAAATAAATATGGCAGCAAGCACAGATGCATTAAATAAAGGAACACCAGGATTCAACAAGGGAGTGGTTTACACAACTCTCCTCTGCTGATGGTGGTGTTATTTTGTTTGTATCTTCTGAGAAGCAGGAAAAGTGGCCCTTTGTGGACTTCCCTGCAGAAGGCTTCCCAAGCCTTCAGGGCCTTTGGGTTGGAAGCAACCACATCTCCTGGTGTGGCTGATTCTGTGCTTCTAAGATTGGTGAAGAGAGATGATTAGAACAATTAATATGGCCAGAAAGAATAGGTAAGCTTTATGAAGTTTTAACCTCTAAGGCTAAAGGTAAAAGGAAATTAAAAATAGATATATATTTTTGTTTTCAAAGAAGCCTTTGTTGTAGAGGTAGCAACTGAGACACTTATTACATAGGAATTATAACAACTGAGCTATACTGTATACTCAATTCAAAGTGATTTCATTGAAAATGTCATAATTTTCTGGAGATGGCATATATGTTCTTTAAATAAGTGAATGATGCAAGACTAAAAGGTATATTCTCTTTTAACAGTGGAATGCATCTATTTCAAAATTTCCACCTTTTTTATATATATATTAAAGTTTTGCTAAGGGTATTTAAAAATATTTACTGGGAAGTACTTTGGTACTCTTCTGCCTGTGAAGACAGAAGTTTCAAATAAAAAGAACAGCCCAGAAAGAAGTTATATGTCTTACACATTCAATGTCCAGGGAATGAAGCCACTCCCTTCCAGATCCCACTCCTTGGGCCTAAAAGGCCTTAGAATATAAATGCATAAAAATAGCTATATAAGCACAGCCTCAATTCTCCACCCACTTCTGTATCCCATCTTTGGCAGTAATCAAGTCCAGATGTCACAGAAGAAAACTTAAAATGCAGACATGGGATCACCTCTTTCTTATGAAGTCTTGCAGACCCTAATAATCAAAGACTGTCTTCACACAAGTACGTCATTTTATATCCTGTCCCCTCATTTTCTTTTCTAATTGATCTTTTCAGATCATAGCATACCACTGTAGTAGACTTTAAAAGGATTGAAAAGAATCACTGAGGGAGGAAAAAAGCTTAAGTAGTGAGTTGTTAAAATGGCAGTTACAAGAGAATTGGAAAAAAACTGGAGGACTGAAAGACTTTCCTGAATTTGAGACTACATCATATAGGAGAGGCACCACAAGCAGGACAGGAATTTGAGTGCAGAAATAAGGCAGCCAGCCTAGAAGTGTGACTGAAAGTGGGCTTTGAAAACATGAGACCCTCTGCAGCAGAAGGAAAGTGGGTTTGCTTCTCTGGGCATTGGACAAAGTCACAGAGCCTCAGAAAAATTGCATCCACTACCACTCCACACATAGGATCTTTGGCTCAAGCAAAGAAGATGCATATATGTGCACACATATATGAACATATATCAGCACATAAACTCTTAAATATGCATTGTAAATTTAGACACTGAGCACATAACAATCTACAACACAATTTTAATTTATCAGAAAAATAGATCAAAGTAGACAGCAACTGTTCCTGAGCTGGAAATGAAAGATGTGAAAGTTTTATTTAGTACCAAGAGAGAATACACTGTACCTACAGACTTAAAGGACTCAAGGAAATTAGGGCTATCTTTAGCATTTCTATTTTAACTCTGCATTCCAAAAAATATATTTGGCAATGATCAGAACTAGTACTCTCAACATGGGATTTACACAAACATTGTCAACCAGATCCTTAAATCTAATAGCTTGAAATGTTATTAGCATTTTCAAGATTCATTTAAATAATTCCCCTCTGTAAAAGAAAATGTAACCTTATGAATAACAAGTGCCTGAGATAAATTATGGAGTATTTGTATTATGGCAGTAGAGATTTTTGTTTAGCACTGTTCTCATAAAATATGTGCTTTGCTACATAAGCTACACCTAACTATAAAAACGGTTTTACCAGGTAAAAATAAATGTAGCTATTCTACAAGATAGAAAGATACACTGTTCTTCCATTTAACAGTATGGCACTTTGAAAGATAACTGTGTAAAATAAATAATTAAATATTGTGCTTTTCAATGTCTCAGTTTAATAAAAAGCAGTCACAAGATTCTTTTATGAATTCAAACTGTGTTTTGGTTTCTTTAAATGATGCATGCTTTGAAACTCAAATAAAGTAGTGATGCATTTTTAATTGTACAATTAAAAAAATTTTTCGTTGTTCTAAATGGGTTAGTTTTAAAACTACTTGCCAATTGAAAAAAAAAAACATTTCTGCACAACAGTTATCTGATCTCTCACTTTTAGAAAATGACTTCTTTGTCACGTTGTCCTGTTTCAAATGTTTACTGAACACAGTCACCTTTTTGAAATTATGCACTGAAAAGAATTTATCCTTCTCTTCAGTAAACTTCAAAGACTTTCTCTTAGTAAATCTGCAGCAAAAATCCTTTTATGTGTTAATAAAATTCAGCTCCATCTCACAATACAGCACCTGAGGTGTTTGAAATTAAGAACACATTCCATATTTTTTGCCTTAAATACATTTTAAACACATTTCCCTTGGAATATAAGGGCAAACCTAGCTAGGTGTATTGTTAGGAATTTGTTCTAACTCAGATGCACTGATGGATGGAAGAACACAGCTTAAACTTAGCCCTAGAGAAATGAATAGGATTGATAAGCAGTTCAGCCACTGAAGTTATTTCACTTGATTTTCCACAACAAACTTATCCACAGAACAAACTTTATTTCACTTACTGAAGGTTTTTTTTGTCCTAATTTCCTAAAGACGTTTTACCCTTTGTGGTTTAAGAAAATATGTCCACCTATATTTTTTTTTCCTGTTTCAAAGAAAAAATGGGGTAGTTTTGTTTCCCTTCCTCTAAATTACGTCCGATGATCTAAGAAAAGAGAGGGTCCGAAGCACAATGGCTATTTTCTTTAAGCCACAGTGGCAAAAGAAAGAAGCTAGCTGAAATTTGGAATTTTCAGTAGTTCTGATATGAAGCAACACATCAGAAATTCTGGAAACTGGAAATCCAGCTCAAAAAAAAAATATATCAGAAACTCCCCCATGCACTATTTTAGAAATGAATTGTGTTTCTTGGCATCTGTTGCAACTGTGTGAAGTTATCAATGCCTGTCCTGAAGCTGTAGGTTTGTTGCAAGGAACACAGAGGGAGAGCAACAAAAGATACATTATAAAAACATATTATTATTTTGGTAATTTTCTCATATGGTTATTCCTATTTTGGTGGTTAAAACTTCACATACTCTTAAATAAGCTCTTCACTATTTCAAACTGTGTCTCCAAAAGCCTGTCCTATATGCATAATTCTTTGCTTTGAATGTTCAGGTTGGTCTTTCAGAAGGAACCATTTACTATCCACCGGGTACAAGTTTATTAAAAAGATGCCCACTAACAAATTAATAGTAATTATTTATATGATAGTTGTCTTGGATATGTTTAGATATCTATCACTTATCTTTTTATATAGTCAGGTCTCCAGAACTGAAGCTGCACTTTATTTTGCAGTAATTTTGCAAAATACACACTGAATGACCAACCCTCACTTGAGCCTCTTTGCAATGTTAAAATACAAAGTGAATGAAAACAAGCAAGTTAGTAAGAGGTCTCTAGGGAATGCCGTTCCTGTTTGAATGCATAAGAAAGAAACAGCTTCATGAAAATTGGTACTTATAATCTAATAACGTGATGAAGCTAATTCTATACAATATTTCTTAATGGAGACTTTTTCCTCTCTTCTAACTACGTTTGCATAGAAAACTTTTTGCCTGTCTATTAAATTTACTGAAACTGGCCAACAGGTTCAAAAGTTGCTAGCTGGATTACTGACAGAGAGACACAGCAGGATCTCCTTAGGAAATGAGGCTAATAAGATTGTTTAAAAATATCTAAAGTGGGTTATGCCTTATTTTCAGTTTGCATTCTATGAAATTAAATAAAACGTTTACAGAACCGACCGTTTTTCACACTTTATGTTTTTACTTTTTATTCTCATTTCATAGGAATATTTTCAATTTCCCTCCTGAGTTTATTTATTCTGAAATCGTCAACTTGCAATTTCCTAGTTGTACTAAGACTTTAAAAATTACATTTAACATTTATCTTACTTACTTTCCTATATAAATAGATGAAACATTAAAATGCAGTTTCAATATATATTTCCACTGCTTGTTTTACTTTTACTATAAAGGTTCCACAGGCAAAATTTATTTTGGGCTGGAATAGCTGATTTTCCTGTCATAAAGCGCTAAAACACAGTTCAATATATGCTGACTTATGCTATTTTGGATATAAGATTCATTTTCAGGTACCTTTTAATCATCGGGATATTTACTAAAATGTGGAAAAAATAAATGTTTTCAGCCATGTTTCTATTGTTATTTGTAGTTCAAAACATTCTGTTCTTGTAAATGTCTTTTGTTACAACCTTAATTACCTAATGGACAGCATTAGGTTCTCAAACATGCCAAATGCTTCAGAATGTTTTAATTAAATTGAGTACAGGGGCACTTCCTTTTTGCCTACTCTGTTGTGATTTAGCCAAAATACACATTTAATACTGTCAGGTTTCCATCATAAATCATTTCCTCTAACCTTGCAATTTTATTTGTACTGATCTTTGAACTTCCTTTAAATTCTTGAAATGTTTTTGGTACGTTTTTTACCAGAACTAAACTTGATTTTCTGAGTATGATCTTGTCAGCACAATAAAGAAAATGATTCTTAAGTTTTCATTAATAATGCAATATCTGAGCCTCAATACCATTTTAAATTAGTCACAGCTCTGCCTTTTCATTGTAATTCTTAATTTCTCTGTGCTCTTCAGTCTTAAGAATACTTTTTACTACTATCTCTGGAAGAGTCTTGTGTAGAATCCATTTGAATTTTCACTGCTTTTTCCTCTCTTCTGGCCTCGTTTGCACAGAAAATTTCTTGCCTGTCCATTAAATTTACTGAAACAAGCCAACAGGTTCAAAAGTTGCTAGCTGGATTACTGAGACACGTTTTCAAAATATGTTGTCCAGGTGATTAGTCTGGTTCTGTCCTCTCACTTTTTTTTTTTTTTTTTGATAGATGTAAGCAGATGAGAAGGGAATCATGACTGCTACTTACCAAGAGTTCGGAAAGGTCTTTGGTTTGGGGTATGGGAGAAGAAACCAGGTTTCAAAGCATTTGTGATCACAATGTCAAAATACTCTTCAAAATCGTTCCTAGAAATCAAAGGAAATTAAATTAGCTAAGATGCCACTAAATATACTTTAAGACTTAAGAAAATAACTAAAAAAAAAAATCAGTAAGGAATCTTCTTCTGACACTTTTTTTTTTTTTTCTTCTTCAGTGTCACTACTGCTCTTCTGTACTGATGTAGTTTAAACTGAAAGGACAGCTGGACTGAGAACCCACAATACTGTACCTTCAGGATCATTAATTATTTGTAAAAAGAAGTTTCTTGGACCAGGGAGTTTTGAAGTATCAGGACAAAATGTAACAGATGACATAGTTTGGTCTCAGGTGGCAGCATACGTATAGATACACAGAAGGGTGTAAATAAGGGATTTTCTTTATAAAGCATGAATATACGAAGTCAAGTGATTTACTTACAAAGGGAATTTCTTAGAAATTTATTTTTCTAAATCTGGATTTAGGGATTCCATATACTACTAAAAATCCTAATTACACCATTTCTACCCTCTCTTTCCATTTCCAGCAGTGTCCTACAGTTTTTTTAACCACTGATTTCTGATTGTGAGAGGGAAACAGTTTTTTGAATTGAAAGGAGTTATCTGTAATGGAAAGGGCGCCTAGACTGAAAATTTCTCATCTCTCTTCTGTTGAACTCTGAACTTTTGAGACTGTAACAACCACAGCTAATTCTTGCAGGACCTGCTTGGAGCAGTGTGCTGAGCCCTAGGTGATTTTGGCCTCACCCCTCCATCTAAGAACTTTGTTTAATGGAGTATTTTCTCTGATACGGCTTCCATCTTCCATCCGTGGAGCAATACAGGCCTTCTTGTTGATTTGCCTTACTGAAATATTCTCCCAGTTGAAACTGTGAAGAATTGAAGTTTCTGGAGGCTAATCCTTACTCTCTGCCAGTTTGAGCAGAAAGCTCTTAAAGGCTCTACATCTCAACCCTGAGAAACACCAAGGCCACCAGGGATCAAAGAGCATTTCTTCTGTCCTTCTGGGAAAAGGGGACTTTTTTTTTCTGCCTTTTTTCTTCTCCTTCCCTTGCTCTGGGGAGCCCGTGGGAAGTTAAAGCTCCTTTTGTCCCCTCACAGAAAAGTTCAGTGCTCATATAAAAGCTTTATCCTGGATATAGAGAGGTCAGAACAACTAAAGATACCACATACAGAAGAATATTTAATCTGCTATCTGTATCTGTTGTATAAACCCATAAAGCTTCATTGCTCATTCAGTACTCATGAGCTTTCTACCTAACCGCCTTTAATAGCAATCATATTGTTCTGAGAAGATATGTCTGCATATCTTCATATGTCAAGCAATGAAGTCTGACTTTCTATAGCTTTGTGTTCTATACTCAATTTCATGCCATCTATCCTACCATGAGATGAACTATTTCTTGAGGTGCCAGTTATTCCTATTCTAGGAAAGGTCTTCTTTATTCTAAGACCTATTCTCTTTGACCTCATTTATTACATCATCTATCTGGGAGCTATAGCAAGAAATAATAAAAATAATGCCTATCAACAGGTTTTGAAGTTACTAAAATATAAAATCAGGCAAATGTTGCCTAAAGCGTGATTATTTTTTTAATATTGGAAAATGCAAACGTTTTCAGTTTGTGACATGTATTTTACTTTAGTAGAAATGTTTCTTTGCTTGGGTGACTGTATTACTTATAACATATAAAAAATGATGTATACTCTTGCAAGGAACACAGAATTCACAGATGGCAAGTCCTGGATAAATAGAAGCACTAAAATACTATCAACAGTAGAAGAAGTTTATTGGAAAAAAACTAGCTAACTGTGCCATTTTCAAATAATCTACAATTTTCCATGAGACTGAGATAACTAAAATCAAGAATGGTCTCCCTGTGAGGTTACTTACAAATTTTTATTTTATTCTCTAAATTACATTTCAGCCCTAAAATGTCTTTGTATTTCCTTCCTCCAGTGAAATTTTAGTGTTTAATTTTCTTTCTTTTTAAGATAAAGAGTACCAAACTATTTGGAGGATTCCAGAAGCAGAAAAAACAGACATAGCTTTTGTGCTTAAGTGAGAAGCATCAACAGAAGTAAGCTTTTCATTAACATATGGCACAAACAATGTTTCCACAGGTAAATTAAGGTTGAACTTTCAAAATAAGGCCAACATTTCAGAAGTACGATGAAGACTTGTGGGAACAAAAGTAGTTCTTTTTGTAAAAAAATTGAAACAGAAATTACAGTCTTTCACAAGATTTGGTTAACTTTTTCTTGATTTGTTGAAGAAAAAAATGTTTTGTGGGGAGAGATGTTATCTGTGGCCGTTTTTGAATCTTACTAAATTTCATGTGCAAAACTACTGATTTTATGAGTACATACACCTGTTTTCACATTACTATGTAACATTATTCATGACAAAATTTGTTCCAGTTACTGTTTGTGATTGGAATGGTGGCCTGTGGTTACAGTAATAGTCAAAGAGTAGGATGTATCTCACATAACTCACATAAAGCTATCTAAAAGTAGCATGCTGAATTCACTGCTAATGGTCAATACCACAGACAGAGCTAATGGGGAACAATCCACTCTCTTAGAAGGCAATTTATCCTACTTATTTCAGACATTATTTTATGATACAGAATGAATTGTTAAGGATGATGCCCAATGTTTTCTCTCCACTAACCACAGAGGGAATCAAAATCCCTAGCTTTAAAAATTCATAGCTTTTTAATGGCTAACATTGATGAAAAGGTGAAATGACACTTTGCTTCAGTGCCTATAAATAGACTTACCTTTAGGTGTGCCCCTGATAACACTTTAACATTCAACTAAATTGACAAATGTTTTTATTGTAGGTAAGCCGTAAAAGTCACACCACGATATTGCTACTTGCATGAATGAACTTGCACTTGCTTCAGTAGGCTTGCATACCTTATACACAGATCCCAGCAGTATATGTATGATCTGGCTGGGAAACAGTTCTTATTTTATCTCAAAACCAGATTTTCACCTACACTTCCTGTTCCTTACCAAAATGGCTTTCAGTTTAAGGACAACTTGGTCAGATGAAAGCAACTGGGATACTTTGCTCTTTAAACAGTAAGTGATACACTTAAGCAAGTAATTCCCACTGCTGATTTTATGTGGACAGAAATTTCTTAGCCAAAGGGGAACTTTTTCAAGAAACTGCAAAAAAGTTAACAGTTCCAAGATATGGAAGATATGGGAAGAGGTTGAAAATTCACATGCATCTCCACTTTTCATGTTTATCTTTATTTTTTGGAGGTAATATTATAATATTGATTAATTGAAAAGAAGTAGGGAAAGAAATGCAATAAAGGAGTACATGGAAGAAATTCATAAGGGTTGCCGTAAGAAATAAAATGCAGTTACTCTGGCAAAATTAAGGTTGAGGGAATAGATAACTGACATGAATCTAGGCTATATTCCAGTATCAGAAAAAGCAGCAAGGGACGGTAGATTCTCATCATTTGATACAAGAGGCATTGAATAAACAAGAAGAATAAAAAGTTCAGAATTATTTTCAGGAAGAAAAAAACACTTCAGTAAGATCTAATGGACAGCGGAGTACTCAATCCTCCAGAAGATGTGTTTTGGAAACTATTTTGCATGAGTCATTGAAAAACATGATGGTAGTAAACACTGTAGAGTATTCTACACTCATGAGGAAAGAGACAAAGTGATCTGACATGTTTTTAGCGGAACATCTCTTCTGTCTTTTGAATGGCAACCAACCCTCTCTACTACCTTTCTTACTGCCTACTAGCAGGATCACTACAGATGCCTTAAAACTGCTGAAACATAATTCACCAAGGAAAAGAAATCCAAAATCATTACATGTGGCCAATGATTTTAGTTTTATATCAAATTTTCATTCAAAAACCCACTACACCTACATTAAAAAGTTGATTCACAAACATCTTACTTAAAGGAGAATTGCTTTTAGAAAGGAGATAGATTTCACACTCAAATGAGCATGTAAAATTTATGTGCAAGGCAGTGAGAACTCACACAGTTGATGCTCCATTTAGCATTTAGCCCAGATAGTACAAAAGAGAGGTGATACTGGTGGGACTGGTTCTGGGAGGTTGCTCTGATTTTCACCTTACCCGTGGTTTTCTTACTGTGCTGCTGTATTCACTTTGCTGTTCTCCTGCATATCCGGAGAGCCAAGGTTGGCTCACATTGCAGTACTTTGTTCCTTTGATTCACTTATTGAATAGTCTCACCATGTCACCCACCTAGCTATTAGCATCACTGATTAATTCCTTTCTAGGGGTGTAAGTGGTAGTTCTGGCTGCATTTCACTGAATTCTGCTTGACCGGTCATGTTCTTAAAATTACAGATGAAAAGTAATTGTCATCAGCAACTGCAAGTCTCAACCAATTGCCAAGTTTTATCTCTTCTGCTGTGATCTGCAAATACACATTCCTCATGCACAAACATCATGTGGAAAACATTGTTAGGAAGAAATATTTGTAAGGTTTTCTGTGCACATTGAATTCAAGGAACTGGAATATTGCTACTACTTAAGCTCATGACTGGAGAGGCACAGACAATGTAGCAAAAATGTATGATAAAACTGGGATTCAGATGATGTCCTCAATTATGTGTTGGCCTGAAAGATATTCCCTGACATCTTTAAACCCATTATGATGCCCAGAAAAGATGTAGGATGTAAGTGTGTTGTGGGTCAGATACAGCTCACAGGCTCAGAAATGAACTGGTTTGTATTGAGTAGCTGTTACACTCTGTCTAGAGACAGACCCAACAGAAACCTCATATCCAAGTGATTTACTACACATAAACAAAGTCAAATTAAATTCCCTATATCTCAGCCTTATCTCCAGTTGATGTCTGTCTAATATAAATTGAAAAGGACATTTCACTTACCCAATAATATATTCACACAGGAGCCTGCAATAGTCACTGTGAGAACTGGTAATTAATAGCAGAATCTTCCCAGCACTCTTCAGTTGTTTTAGCCACTTTTTTACAGACTCGGGACATCTTTGTAAGTATTTGTCTGGATGATTTTTCACTTCTGGGAAATACATCCCACATTCTTCTAAAAAATAGAACAAAATTATGTATTAACCAATCCTGCTCATAAACCACTTAATCCACACAACAAATATCCTTTTATGTGCAAACAATAGGATTTAAAAAGGCAAAGCAAAGTTTAAAAATTTCCCTGGGTTGTAACTCAATATAAACAAAAAACAATGAAACCAAAAGGATATGTTGTAGCAGAAATAAGTTGGTAATGGCTTTTCTATTACGGAATTTTCACACTTATTTTATTTGATGTTCTTTTACTTACAAGAGTAAATAATGCCTAAGTTACAGGTGATATCTTACATAACAAATAATGACTTTCTGTTGCCTTTGCTCAAATTTTGGATAGCAAGTTTGTGATTTTAAAATAAGTTTAATGTTTGTTCAGAAAATTGTAAGGATACAAAATCCCCAAGAACATCTGTTCAGTTACTTCTTATTTTAGCATTGTCTGATGTATAATATTCATGTTAACATTCTTGCAGTTTTCACAACTAGTATTTTATCTGTGAAAGGCTGATAAAACAAGCTGGCAAAACTCACGGGTATGTGGAATACTAGGAACAAATGCAAAGAAAAAAAAATGGTACATTTTCCAACATCAGTAATGCTCCTTTTGCTAAACATAGCAGAAACAGAATTTTGCAAATACACCGGGAATGTAAGATTTTAAAAAGTATGTAATAAGACTAAGTTGGCAGTAAAAGGTGCCTGTTCATTAATATCACGTCAAATAAAGATATACCTTGGTATAACCCATAGCTGCTCTACCAAGTTGTCAAATTAACATTAGTTACCTTTTTTTTGCATCATTCCTACGACCTAAGACTATGTATTTCCTCTGTGCTCAAACCCTTTGTAACCAAAATGTCAAGCTAGTCAAAGGTCTGAAAAGAAATATAGTAATTATATAGATAGAAATGATACCAAGTGTGTGGCTCGCAGTCTGCATGTGCTATAGTGTAATGAACATCACCAACACAAGATTATTTTTTTCCAGCATTTGTTCTATATGCAACTGTCTGTGGTCAACTTTGCTGAACGATTTAATAAATCCCAGACATTACTTAGTCTTCTGGTATGTGAGTAATGCTATTCTCAAGTTTGAAAAAATACGATTTAAACCACTTGAACTTCAACTATTTAATGAAAGAGAGAACATGTATGGTTGAAACAGCAGTATCAAAGAGAGACTGAAAGAAATATACCAAGTGTTAAACGTAATACTATTTCATGAGTTACACATTCAAACATCTAAAGATAGCAGGAAAAAAGTCTCCCAGAAGAAGTTTTAAATTGGCTGTTATCACTACAGCTAGACAGGAGGCAAAAATGTCTTACTCTGTACTGTGACTTGACAGATTCCCTTCCAAAAGCTGCAGAGTAGACTGCTAAATCGGAGGAAAATCCCTCAACCAAAATCTATCAGCTTCTAACCAGGTCACGTTTTCAGTTCTTCATAGTATTTAGGTCAGGACGTGTAACAGCCCTTACCAGGGGGATATAAGCATGTCCTTGCAGATAGAATTACAGGATGCCATGACATTTATCTTGAGAGCTAGCCAAGAGCAATGTTTTTTTTTTTTTTTTTTAATTAATTAATTAATTTATTAATTTATTAAACAAAGCAGATTTACCAAGGACAGTTTCCTGTGGTGTTTTTTGACCCTCTTTCCTGGAATGCAAATATTGTTTGGGGTGAGCAATATAGTTTTTAATTACAGAAAATGCATTTTTTTCCCCAGAAATATCATTAATAATTGTATTTCATGTGCTATGCTATGACAATTTTTCTTCTTTCTCTCCTTTTTTGTTTAAAATGCACATTACACAAGAATGAATGGGGATACACACAAAGTAGGCTTGGCATTGGCTATCACAGGCTCAAACATTTAAAGAAAGATGTTAACATTCATTTATATATGTAGTTATCTATCATTCTTTTTACCCTAAGGTAAAAAAGATATAAACTTTACTGCTGGACACCCTCTGTTGTTTTTTCCTTATCAAACACCTCCCACTCTGAGTGGACTCTTCTTTGATGTATATCTAATTTACAGACTTTGAGTAAATTTAAACAACACTGTGTTCTTTCTCCATACTCTGTGAAGTATTTGCTGCCTGATAAATCTGTGATATTTGTTTTTTTTAGTTACATCTGAAGTGTAAAAGGTCAACAACTCTGGATTCAATATATGAGGTGAAAGAGTCTTATTCTAGTTTTCTATCCAGATCCTTAAGCCCAATTGTTAATTGCAGGCAGGCAATGAATCAGTTCTTGACACGGGGATCTGAAGTTTGCCTCCAGCTCTTTGCTGTATGAGGCACGGATACTTTGAAAGAACCCTCATTAAAGCACACTGTACTGTAATTAGGTCGACTTGGGTCAGGAAAGTAGAGTTTAACTTAATTCCTAACATACTATTGAGTCTGGTGAATACTGTTTGGTTGAGTATAGACTTATAATCTTGCACCAAAGCTTGCAAGATTTTATTGAAATCCAGATGGAAAAAAAGCTGAAAATCTTGCTTATTATCTGAAGCCAAGAGCTGTTGTTGAGGAGGACAACAGAGCCAGAGGAACCCTGTTGCCAAAAAGAGTTGTGAACGTCTAAGCACGATAGAGAAAGAGCATCATGTTAGGCCCTCACAATCAAATGGAATGATTTGACAGTGAGAAATGAAGCATATTTTTCTAAGGAAATGCTACCACTATGGCATATGTTGTACTTTATTTTTATAAGGCATCATCAAACCATAAAATTAATAAGAAAACTCTACTGAACACAAAGTTAGTAAGCAATCAGAAAAGAAGTAATTTTACTGGAGCCAACACAGGAGAGGAGAAAGTAAGTTAGTGCTAATGAGTGTGGTTTTGTGCTACTCTCATACAACTCTCGTTCTTAAAAGCAGAAAAGTAATTCTTCAGACAAGCACCATTCTTGAGAAATAAGTAATGTCTCTAGCCTGCAGTAATTCTTGTAGACCATCCAAGTTTCAAAATACTCTTTAAAAGTGGAACTATGAGCACCCTTTAGAGAAGCTTTGGTGGCCCTCAAGTTCACTATATCAAAATAGGGGACTTACGGTGACCATCAGATCTACAACTGACCACTCGCTATCTGCAAAGTGTCTAAAATAAAATCTCTCAATTTTTATCTATTTTATGAATACCACTTAATATGTAGTTATATGGATATTGGCATGTATTAATGCATGCTCACAAATCAGTGAAAGCAAAACAACAATAACAAAACAAATGTCCCAGTTTTTACCTCAAGCGTCTCTATATAATTTTCAGATATGGTATGTATACCAAAGTCTATACTAGTAATCTCCGGCTCTTTGGCTGTGTAAACACTTTCTCAAAATGTAGAAAACAAAATAAAACAAAAAAAACACAACACCATAACAAAAATGGAATCAAGAGGACCGTAATAATCAACATCACAATCAATATATTCATCCGATTGGGCTTTTTAAAGAAAACTTAATCTAATGACATGGAGCAGGAAGAAAATGCCTATGCATTTTATGTACTACTTTGTAATTTATTGATGTCTGCCCTATGTTGCCATGGAACAAATGCAGTTTTTCAATTTCCATTCTTGTTGTTAAACAACTTTGAGTCTATGTGAATTCTCTGAAATACAGCCTAGGATAACAAATTAGCAATTAGCCTCTGCAGGGATTTATAACCATCTTCCAAATATGCTTTCAAAAATAGTAATTGTCTTTGCAGTCCATTAAATATCCGTTCAGAAAATATATTTCATTTTTAAGCAGAAGACAGAAATATAAACAATTAAAAAGTTGTCTAAGCTGCCACATATTAAAACACGGCCAGAAATTGCTTCAGAGCTTCTTATCAGATCTACTTCATGTCATGTTTTCAAAGTAATATAACTTCCGCTATGTGTATTACCATAATTTCTTTTAGTTTCTAGTTTGAGGTTTGTTTTTTCTTGTCTAATCTGACACTGTTGATTGATCAAGATGTTCTTTGCACCTTCTTGCCATATAGCTTAACTGCTTGTAATACAGCTGTGATAATAAGTGTGATGGGAATTGTATACAGCTGGAAATGTAAACCCCCAGACCAAACTCAGAAAGAACTTGCACAGTGGTTGCAGGGACTGGCAGAAGTCCTCCAGCACAGCACAGACAATTAATGCACTCTTTAATCCAACTGTCCTCCTCTAATACAGTCACAAAATTACATTATTGAAGCCTACAGTTTGATGTTCCAATATAATACATCTATTTGGGGAAACAGTTTTTGATTTCTCTTGTGCTCTTTATTACAACGCTTCTCTTTGGCAGGATCAGTTTACACCCCACTGGCTCTTGACTCCTTTGGGCTCCACGTCTGGGACAATGCAGTTTTCATCTCTTAACTGTTATTTGGATTATAAAAGAGACAAACGTTTAAGAAGTACGTTTCTGGCAAGGTTTCATTCCAGAATTAAAACACAGAAGCACAGTGTATTTTGGGGGATTGTCACTGCTTCTAATGGGCAGCTACTTGATTGAATATAAAAGAATTTAACCACTATTTATATGATTTAGCTAAGCAGAGAGGTATGAAGCTGAAAAAAATCCCTAGAATTCAGCCAAGAAAAATAAACTTTCAGCTGCCAATTTGTAGCTTGTATTTAGTGGTTTTTATAACTAACCTTTTCTTACAATGGAAGTAGTATTTGGGAATGTGACTTTTCTCTCTTTTAAATTCAAGGGCAATTTGATAGCTTAGCTATCAATATCCATAGTCAGATTCTCTGCAACTCTGAAGTGAGTAACAACTTACACCTCTTTCCTAACTATAGTCTGAATGCAGCCTTGTACGTAACAGTTGTTTATTTGATAAACAGAGTGGAGTTGAAATAAAATCTTCTATAAATGGTGATGCAGACAACTATATTCACTGTATACTGCTTTCCACTATGTTTTATATTGTTTTTCCAGTGTTTTTTAGAGTGAGCAGAAATACACTTCTTTGACTATTGCTGTTGGCTTCTTTTCTTGTCTAAATAAACATTTCCAACAACTAACATGAGGTTCAACAGATACACAAGAAAACAACCCTCATTACAGAAGAATTTGCAAGAGAATTTACATTTCAACTAATGTAAGCAAATAGAGGAGAAAAGAGATGATGCTTAAAATACCATTAGACAAGTCCTCTTCACTTCCTTTCACTTAAGATGAAGTAGGAGGAGCAGCAGAAATGAAACGAGAGACAGAGGGAAGGAAATGTTAGCATAAACCAAGATAAGAAAGCAGTGTAAAGTGTAAAGCTGGGATAATGGGGTAAGATGTGGTTATATTCTGGAGGCCTGGGCTCAGGCAGATTGCAAGAACAGGGAGCAACAGGAAGAGATCAATCATCCCTCTCTTTCCCCCAGAAGACAGCGATGTTTAAAAACAGAATAAAAGGATGCAAGTCCTGGAAGATAGGAGGGAAGTATCATAAGAGCACAAAAGAAATGTGACAGATGTAAAATAATCTGTATTTTATTGTGCCGTGCAATTGTCTCAATTCCTTACCTGAGACTGTGCATTTCCTTAACAGGCCAAAGAGTTAAAGCAACCCGGTCCAGTTCAGATAGGAAGAATACTAGCTATTTACACCTCTTAGTTAACTAGGAGCAGAGGTGAAAAGACGGTACTGAATTTGGAGTCAATGGAGATACTAGTATTATGATACCAAACTCAAGTGAGAAAAAGAGAAAAGTAGTGTTTCAATGAAGACGGAGGGGAAAAGAAGGAATATGTCTGGGTTGGCCATCAGAGACCAGGAATTCAGAATCATATAGAGGTGGGTTGCTGCCCATCACAAGACTGAACTTGGAGTATGATGAACCCATGCTCGTCAAAGTTAAGAATTAACTTGTATGCCTGGACATATGAATGGCTACTTACAAAAGAGAGTATCTTTCAAACCACTCTTGGATGTTCAAGTGGTACAGAAAGGGAAAGAGAAGGGAAAAAATGACAGAAATCAGACGGAAGAGAGGAGCTAGGAAATGAAAAATAGACTAGTACTAAAAGGACAAGTTGTAGTCTATTAATAATGCGTTCCCAAAGAGCATGCATCAGTACGCCACATCAAATTAAACAGAAAACTCTTCCTCTGATGTTCTCAGAAAAGTAAGGATTTTTATGATCACAAAATAAACTCTTTGCATTTCACACTTCAGTTTTTTAGAAATCACATATTACCAGTGGAAATACAGTCTGATTCTTGATTTGCTTCTTTTACCTGTGTAGTTGCAAAAGCAAATGTTTACAGGTCATGTAATATCAACCTTCCCAATATTTTTAGCAACATCCAACTCTGGTCAGACAGAAATAGAATTGCTAAAATATTTTGTTTGCTAAAATAATAAACTATTTTCCAGTGGTGACAACTCCATATGTTCACCTTGATTAATTTCAAGGGGGCGACTATAAGGTAAGAATCCATGGTGGGCTAGGGAAAACATGACTACTTGGATTAATAGTGACTGCAGGGCTATATAAATATTTAATATACTGAGCAAAACACTTCAGTAGAACTCACACAAAACACCATCTCTTCAAACATTTCATGGGTCACTTCCTCTTCTACTCATTTTCTACTCCTGTGGCCTATGAGAAACTTACTGCAAAAATTAAAATGCTTTGGGAGCTAAAGATAGGTTTCAAACTAAAAGGAGGCTGAATGACTAGAAATTCTCCTAAGGAAGCCAAGAGCAGCTGTTGTTACTTCTTGGCTGATATATCGAGGAGGCACCACTATGTTCCTTCCCATCCTCATGTGAGGTGAGATTCCTGTGTCAAAGGCTGCCAGAAACAGCACATGACCCTTAGCTATATTTAAATAGAAGACAGAGTTTCAAGATTAGATGTTGTTGTTTCTCTATCATCTCTTAGCTGAACACCATCCCTCCCCTCCCCGGTCCACTATCTGCGGTTCACCACAGACCGAAGACCTACGACAGCCAGCACCAAACAGCAAAGCTGCAGCTTTGAGGGCTTGCCATAGCCAAAGTCAGCTTCAAGGTGAGAATGGATCTTTTCTTGAAAATATGCTATGTTTTTCCTGAAGCCTCTTAAGCATGCTTAAAAACTACCATTTCCTGTCACAAAGAAGATAGCAACCCCACTCAACCTGCCCCTAATCTTCACCCTCTTGCTTTCTAGTCCTGCCCCTCATCTCCCAAGTACCGTCCATGACCCAGCTAAACTGCATGACTTGCTGGCAATGGGCCACATGAGAAGAAAGGGCTGTTGTGAGCTGTTGGCAGTGGGCAGGCTCCATTGCCACTGTAGCTACCCCAGTTAGCAGGATTCAGTGACCTTGCTTCAGAATGGCCAAGCCTCCTAGGAGTGCAATACCACAGTCAAATGATTTTTTATTATTATTATTTTTTAATCTAGTTATTCTTGTCTCTTGTTGAGGTCCATAGACACTGGAAGAGAAAGCCAGACTATTTTCCTATGTTATCAGTTCTTATTAGAGTTTTCAAATGGCTGAGACCAGCCCAGACCACTTTTACTTTGCTCTCCTATTGCCAGGCTTAGCCACACCCTGCAGTCCTTGTCTTGCTTGCAGAGTAGATTTCCTGTCTCATCCCATGCTTGCAGATCCCTTCCTTTAGTAACAGATAACAACACTTCACTTTTTTTTTTTTTGTACTAACAGTACAAATAAAAAAAGTCATCAGAATTACATGGTACATGGCAGAATTTGTAGCCTGACTTCATGAGGAACGCTAATGCATGTTATTTGTTTGAAAGGTGACTACATATATAGTTTGAATGACCTTCCATGGTTTTGTATGCATTTCTTTGGTTGTTTTTTCTTTTCCTCCTGGTTATATATTAATATTTACACCAACACAGCAATGTTTCCACAGTACAATACAAAGCAGGAAGGATATACCTTGGAGACAGAACAGGATCCCTTGTTAAATTTGAGAGGAAATTATCTCTTTCTCAAAATAATTCACTTCCTTACTTTACATTGCCACACTAGTTTGCAATGTAACAGATCAGATTTATCAACCTGTATGAGATAAATGCATTTGATAACAATTCTTGTTTAATAATACTCTTGCAGCCCACTGGGTGAGTACTAAATCCACGCAAAGGCAACTACCCTTTGTTGGAGAAGCATATTCAGTAAAATCTGTCTGATTCTCCATGATACCATAATCCCTACAGCAATGTGTGAATGTCTTCAAAAGTGAGTATTCTACAGGTAGAAAAATCTGATTTTGTTCCATGGTTCAGAATGCCTTCTTATTGGTTTCACGCTTACCTATTCTCGGAAGTAAAAGACAGGTCATACAGTGATTACGCAAAGCCACAAAATCCATCTTTTTCTCTTCCTGTTAAAGCTTTATATGGGTCATTTGCTATAGAAATATTGCCATAGTGTTAATATTTCCTGGGAGACAACCTACCAGTGGGAAATTATCTTAAATATTCCAGAAATCCCCATCTTAGCCTATGCTGCTTAGTCAGGATGATGAAGCTACTGATCCTTATGCATTTGTCATATAAAATTGCTCTTTCCCATTGCAATATGTTTAAGATTATTTTTGTAGAACTATACAAAACACACAATAACTGTTTGCACCAAATACATTTTTTTCCAACAAACTTTGCATACGTCCTGGTTTCAGTTAGGACAGACTTTATGTCTGTTAGACTATACCTAGGGTCAACTCACACACCTTTAAAATACATTCCCTTGTAAACACATCATGAAAATATGCAAAACATTTTAGGACAGAAGGAGGAAATGGTTTTATTTAACTGAATAGTGCAAGATACAGATAAGAAGGTGGGAAATGGGATCTGTTTAGGATGTTGCTGTGGTCAAAAAGAAATGCTAGCACCTAATTTGACGGGAAGTCAAGTATCAGAATATATTTTTTTTAATAAAGCTGATGGGGCTTACTTGAATCCATTTGCTTGGCTGAAACATGCTGTTACAATTGATGTTGAAATGAAGTGCATAATGACGAAATAAAGTACAGACTACAGATATTTTATAATGAAAGTACGGGTCGCTGACAAACTTAAACAAACTGAAAGTCCTACTCAACTGTCCAGCTACACCAAGAAGACGTTACAGGTTATCGTATCACCTTTTTTGTAGCTCTCAAATGAAAATGGCTCTGGGGAGAAACTCAAATATTTTTTGAAGCTTTGAATGCGACAGGCATTTATCATAGTAAGAACGGAGTTGAATTTCTCCTAAATATTTTTACTGCAAGCAGCAGTACCACATAGCTCATATATATGTACATCTACATACATACACACTGTATACACCCTGCACACACACACACATATGTTTACATGTTGAAAAAAAAACATATTTTTCTGAAAATTGGCAATATTTTCTTGTCTCCCATGAAACTTCACACTAACGATAAGAAATGGTATTAATTTCAACCTCGTAGTCTATAACTGCAAACTCTTCAAATGGGTCCAGACAGACCAAGAGCTGTACGTAGACTCAAGTTTTGCTGGTTACCTAACATTCCTGTACAGATGCCACATCTACACTTCAGCAACAACCAGATGGACAACAAGAACCTGTAAGCAACAAGTACCAAAAGAGTGGGGTATGGGGAAGAAATAAATCTTAAAAGGAGGCATTTTAAACCATATCAGAAAATAAAAGACAATACAGAAGAGTCTGACAATAAGGAAGACTGCAACAGGTCACTCACCTCTCATCTATAAGATGTGCCTATATACCAAAAAAAAATTGTTACATATCTTGTGTGCTGTGATCTCATGGTTTCTCCAACTTGCACAGTTTGATAACACCTTCTACCGTAGGTGATGTACCACCCTCTTCCATTAAGCCTACTATGACATTTTGTTCCGTATAATGAAACTCTTATTGCCTGGGTTCTTTCACTAGCTATACTATTAATACAGATCTCCCCTCAACTCACGAATATACCAAGTATGGTTCATGGATTATGCCTGCAGTGCTTCATAAAACCAGTCCCTAGGTGGGACATCTAAACATTATTTCCAGTACTTGCATATTAAAGAAATGTTGACAAGAAGCTGTACCAAGAAAGGCTACTAGGAGGAGACCCAGAGAACTTAAACTATGAGAACAGTCATGTTATACATAGGCACCGCAGTGAGAAGTGGTAAAAATATATTTATTTGTCTCTAAGAAGCCTGAACAGCTTCTGGAAACAAAACCTACCTACATACATACATGTTTATCACACAAATAGTTCATCCATATGTTTCTGGCAAGAGGGAACAACTTCCCCGAGTGGAAACTCGTCCTGTTGGTGTTATTTCTCCGGTCCAGCGTGCAGCTGGTGCCATCTAGCGACAGGGGCCCACTGCCTCCAGCGAAGCCCGAGGACAACGAGCCGATGGCCCCACCAGGCCCCGAGCCCGGCAGGGCCGAGGGACAGCGGTGAAGGAGTGCTGCTGTAGGGGTTACTGTTGCTAGGCAGGGAGCAGTACCCTCACCGGGAGCTACTGCAGTCCCTCTGCTATCAAGAATGATCAAAACATGGATGTCGGGAGGAGAACATTGCCAGATAGCAATGATCCGCAAAGGGCATCCATCAGAGGTCACAGCTGCGGGTGCGGGAGGCTCAGTGGAAAAGACAGGATGATTTGACAGCTTAAAGACAAAGCTGAGTGAGAAATAATACCAGTCTTCAAGCATGTAAAAAGCTGCCTGGGGGAAGGAAAAAGAAAAGAAAAGGGAATAATCTGTCCCCTGAGACCAAAGTCAATGAGTCAGGAAGCAGTAAGCTTATGTCTCTGCAAGCAAGATTAGATTAGAAATGATAAGAAAGTTTCTAATTTTAAGGGTATTGACGCACTGGGAAAACTGCCTAGGGGGTTTTATGATCTTCATTAAGTGCAGGTCATTATAAAGAGGCTGGACAATTTACCTGTTAGAAGGGGAATTCTGAACCCATCCCATTGGTAGCGGTGAGGCAAACATAAGCTATCTTCTGTAGTTTCTTCAATATTTCTTAAAAAAATTCTTACATATTACATGTGAATCTGCACCCCCATGTCCACCCATTGCTTTAATGAATAGTGTGAGTGTTCATATTTATCCACCTCACCTACAGATAATGATGCCTATGATTATGTGAGAAACAAAATTTGTTTGTATGCTGTAAGGAGAATGAACTTAACAAGGAGCAGCAATACAGCTTTTGACTTCTTGCTATTAATACCACAGTTTTCACCGAACAAACAATATACAAGCTAGGGGTCCACACTGGTGAATTTATCAACACAAAAGAGAGACAAGCTGCCGACTTCAGGCTACTTCCATTGCAGACCATCCCTCTCCCATTTGTACCAGCTATCCTGCCACAGGAAGAGAGGAGAACACTGAATTTCAAATGCCCTTCTTTTGAGCACAAATCCTGTTTATTCTTATTATACTGTTATCTGACTGAGAGAAGAGAGAGAAGAAAAAAACAACTTGCTTTCTAGAAATTCAACAAGAGGTACAGTCTCATAAAATATGTTAAAAAAATTGCAAAACCAAATTAACTAATTGGGATGCAAAGTTCATCCCATAAATTTGTGTTGAGACCATATTAAGGATGATGGAAAAGCAGAAATTTTTAAAATTATACCTAAAGCACTGTTGAGAAGGTCCTTGCTGGTCAGCCCACCTACAAGCATTTTGGATGTTAGAGCCCAGGGAAATCTGTATTTAAAAATTATGAAGAAAAATCTTCCACGTGCTCTATTTGTGATCCTGCATTCTTTTCTCTCATGGCTTGAATCTTCATCTGTATTAACATTATCCAAACAAGGGCCAACAGATGAAAAGTAAACTTGTAAATATCACTTAATGTAAAATAGATCCCAAGTGAATGGTGGCTAGCCCAAATTAATTCCAGGAGTGAGCATGAGGAAGAGAAGAGTTTCTGTAAACAGAATTGTTCAAGAAACTATTGTTTTTAGCTCCTGAGTTTCTCTAGCATTCCAGATTTTTCCCTACTCCACATCTGGATGATACAGAAGCCCTTAAAAAAAGAAAAAGAAGTAAGGGGGAAACACGTGCACGCAGACTAGCAGTCACTTACTGTGCACAAGCCTGTTTTGCAAGCCAGGCAGAAGCACTGTCTCTGCCTTGCTGGAACACGGTTCCAGTCCGCTGAATCCTGGTGCTGACATGATTTTGTTTTTGTGCTTTAATCTCAGTTATCTGACCCTCTCCACTTCATATAGCAACAGGGACACAAACTTTACAATACCTCTCTGCTTATGGGTGTCCTAATTATCAAACCTGGAATTAGTGTCTGGCTCTGTATTTCAAGCTCACCCACTGGAAAACTCAGTCCAAAATTACAACTTAAATCTGGCAGAAAAAGTAATGACATGAACATGTCATTACTCTCATGTGCCACATCAGTGTATGAATAAAGACACCTGCTACGTTTAACCTCTTCTTTTTTCTTATTCTGATCGGAAATTAATTGTTAATGCAAAATTGTGCACTCTCACAGCCAGTTACACTGCCATTTTCTTGTAATAAATACCTCAACTTTTATTCAAATTTTGTTTTTATGAAAGAGTTGCAGGGATGCTAGCATGGGTCATTCATCTTGATAGCAATCCAGCATGCAAGCATGAAGAAATTCGCACATTCACAGATTCACAGATTTCTCTAGGTTGGAAGAGACCTCAAGATCATCGAGTCCAACCTCCGACCTAACACTAAGTACTCCACTAAACCATATCCCTAAGCTCTACATCTAAACGTCTTTTAAAGACCTCCAGGGATGGTGACTCCACCACCTCCCTGGGCAGCCAGTTCCAATGCTTAATAACCCTTTCGGTAAAGAAGTACTTCCTAACATCCAACCTAAAACTCCCCTGTCGCAACTTTAGCCCATTCCCCCTCGTCCTGTCACTAGGCACGTGGGAGAATAGACCAACCCCCACCTCTCTACAGCCTCCTTTCAGGTAACTGTAGAGAGCGATAAGGTCGCCCCTGAGCCTCCTCTTCTCCAGGCTGAACAAGCCCAGCTCCCTCAGCCGCTCCTCGTAAGACTTGTTCTCCAGACCCCTCACAAGCTTGGTCGCCCTTCTCTGGACTCGCTCGAGCACGTCCATGTCCTTCCTGTAGCGAGGGGCCCAAAACTGAACACAGTACTCGAGGTGCGGCCTCACCAGAGCCGAGTACAGGGGCACAATCACTTCCCTCGACCTGCTGGCCACACTGCTTCTTATACAGGCCAGGATGCCGTTGGCCTTCTTGGCTACCTGAGCACACTGCTGGCTCATATTCAGCCGACTATCCACCAATACTCCCAGGTCCTTCTCGGCCAGGCAGCTTTCCAGCCACTCATCTCCCAGCCTGTAGCTCTGCTTGGGGTTGTTGCAGTCCAGGTGCAGGACCCGGCACTTGGCCTTGTTGAACTTCATGCAGTTGACCTCAGCCCATCACTCCAGCCTATCCAGATCCTCCTGCAGAGCCTTCCTGCCCTCGAGCAGATCGACACACGCACTTAGCTTGGTGTCATCTGCAAACTTACTGAGGGTGCACTGGATGCCCTCATCCAGATCATCAATAAAGATATTAAAGAGGACCGGCCCGAGTACCGAGCCCTGGGGGACACCACTAGTGACCGGCCTCCAACCAGATTTGACTCCATTCACCACAACTCTCTGGGCCCGGCCATCCAGCCAGTTTCTAACCCAGCGAAGCGTACGCCAGTCATTAATGCAGCTACATCTGCAATTAGGCAGTGAAATACAAACTTTTTGGAAGATACATTTGGATGTATGTCCAAGGGTGCTCTGGTTTTAAAAGTGATCTCTTGCACCAGTGGATGGTAATATAAGCTGGTTAGATTGTAGGTATCTGGACAGACCTCTTTACCATTTCATGTTATTTGAGGTGTACAGGCTCTATCAAGTGAGAAATCTTGGATTTCTGAGGCCGTTTTTGTATGGATGTTTGCAGCCAGTAGGAGGAAAATCTGGAAACTTAAGGCAATTTATATTCTTGATAAAAATATTTAAGTTGCTACAGAACATCTCTTACAGTACTGTTGAAATGCTGTCAATGTTTCTGTTAATGCAGACTTCACAGGGATCAATCTTTCAGGTTTCTTGAAGTCATACATATATCTTTTTATGGAACATAATGCGTGAAAAAACATGTCTTTACTCATTTTGGTAATGTATCTGCTTGTGGTTCATCCACTATGACAGCATACCATACATCTGTTTTATTGTTGGACATGATTCTTTTTTGCAAGCCAATGATCCCAAACTGCTTACATTTGAAAACCCCAGTCACAAAAGATGAGGACTAATGTACTTGTTTTGAAAATACGTATATTAATATCAGAGCTATAGTAGTGCTGAGAAATGCACGGTGCCCCCTGAGCAGCAAACAACAGCTGGCTGATCTCAGGATGGTCTTATTTGCACAGGGACAATGCTCAATAGCTCAGGGCTCCTTTCTGCATTTCCTTGTGTTGACGAGAAGGAGCCTTTTCCTTGCTCACATCCTCAGGCAGCAGCCAGGAATAACGCTGATACCTCAGTGCCCCATGCAGCAGGGATAACAGAAGAGGCCAGAAGATGTGGCTCATACCCTGTCCCATCGTAGAGAGGGTGGCTGGGAACCCGTACCAGTTGTTACAGCAGTGGCCCCTCCTGGGCAACCTCCTGCTGGGCTCCTGGGTAGTGGGGTGCAGAGCAGGCCCCCCCCCCCGCCCCGTCAGTGGGCTTCCACCAACAGCCCTGCTCCACTTTGCTTCCCCTCCTGCTACACCCTCAGCAAAACACTTCCCCAATGAGAAAAAAAAAAACAGAAGGCAGAACTCTAGTTATCAATCCAATCCTCACTAGGCTGCAAGGAAGAAAGTTCTGCTGCTCACATCCCATGTACGTGGCGCTTAGCCAGCAATACCAAGAATTTATGGAAGGGAAAGACTGTAGGAACAATTTGCATTTATACATACAGTATGTCCAAACTGTTTGTAGATGCAGCTTCCATACAATAAAAAAACTCTTTCCTGAATATATGTGAAAGAAACCAGATCCCACACAAGCAGCTCTTTTATTTTCCAAACGGCAGGACTGATAATTAAGTCCCAAGAAAACAGATATGTAAAGAGTACTGTTTCAGCTTCCGGCTTTAAATTACCATTCACGCTGAAGGCAAAGACACACGGATAGCACAGTTTGCAAACAGCTCTGCAAAAATACATTCTGCAATAATTAGACTTAACGTTTTAATCCTTGTTCCCATATTTTTTAGACTGACATCTGAACATTACTGTCACATTCCTGTGTTAATATCATGTGGTATATGGTCTTTCTTTATTACCCACTTTCTACCAGAAGATATAAGCATGGAAAAAAATCACTGTTTATAGTGACACAGGAAACAAAGAACCCTCTATTTTTATAATTATAAAGCTCCTATCAGGACAAATCTTAAATTATATCAGCAATAGTGGCTATGTTGCAAATGCTTTTTAAAAGGATTTTTCCTGCTGCATAAAGACTCAGGACAAGCAAAAAGAAATAGAAATAAGATTTTTCTTTTGCCTTTATGAATGTGGAAATTGTCAGAAATCAGAAACCCTTAGAGCATCAAAGACATAACTCTGTCTAATAATACTACACCAGCTATCCTTACATGAAGATCTTTCAGGAAATTGCCCCTATTCACTGGTGTATTCACTGGTAAAGGCTGCTATATAACAAAATCCATATGTGCACGTATTACATATGTGAGTATAAGATGCAGTTGCACATTTTCTAGGGAAAATGTCATTATATCATTATAACTACAAGTT
Organism: Anser anser; assembly: GCF_964211835.1. NCBI lineage: Eukaryota > Metazoa > Chordata > Aves > Anseriformes > Anatidae > Anser > Anser anser. Next base: position 53,140,869 of record NC_139722.1, on the reverse strand, counting down.
TATGGGCTAGTGGATAGAATGAATCAGTAACTTAATGAAATTGGAAAATGTCAGGTTTGTGTATACATAACATCTTTAAGAATCTTCAGAGAAATGACTATCATATCTTACGTGCTCATATAATTTCTATACATTGGTATCAAATTATGGTCTTTCCATATGTAAAAATTATTTAAAAAGTATTGTTGCCAGTAACAGAAAAAGGAATACAGAAAAAAGACAAAAATACATTTAGTTGTAAATAGAGATAATTTTCATACATGAGTCTTGCTGCAGGGAATTCCAAGTCCCTATAGGCAGCAAAGAGTTACTGTAATAGAAGGTATTTAAGTATACCTGTATAAGAACATATGAAAGTCATTCAAGAACACCCTGCCATGAGATGGACACCTCAGTAGAGACAGAGTCAGACTAGTAGATAGGATAAGCATTTTGGAAAGTCACAAATAAGTTAGAGATCTTCCTCATTAGGGATCTTCCAAAGTTGCCTGGCATGGTCCCGTGCAAACAGCTGTAGGTGTCCCTGCTTGAGCAGGGGGGTAGGCTTAGATGACCCCCAGAGCTCCCTTCCAACCTCAACCATTCTGTGATTCTGTGGTTCTGTAAAAATCATAGAGAGTAAGTTGTGTGGTTCTTCAGTTGCATGAAGTACTCAATTGCCAAAGCTGGGTGTGTAAATTGTGATCGTACAGTTTGCTTGTTAGCCTGTAATCTGTGCTATTACACTTTTTTTTTATTTATTTTTTTCAAAATATGGGCATACACCTAACATACCAACAAAGATCTTAAACAGCACTGACTCCTGAGGAACACCACTCATTATTGATCTCCACTTGGACATTGAGCCGTTGACTGCAACTCTTTGAGTGCAACCATTCAGCCAATTCCTTGCCCACCAAGTGGTCCACCTGTCAAATCCATGTCTCCCCACGACAAGGATATCATAAGCAGACAATAAAAACTGTTCTAGGACGTAAAACAGAGCAGCATGTAAGATCGGTAGCAACGACAAGATAATCAAGTAGAAAAATACATGATAGTCTAGAGGAAAAAAATATATACTTATAAGTGAGAACAAATGAAATCAATTCAAGAACTGACTGCTTTGGACAGATTTGATACAGGCAGGACTGGCAGAACAGTCAATATTTAGGTTAATTGCAATATGACTGGAAAAATTAGTCACCTTTGAGTTGCCTTGATGTCAGTAGTTATTTGGATGCCAAAGTTGCGTTCTCAGTGATTATAGTGCTGTTCATTAAGTCAGTAATGTGACTGCATTTATAGAATATAATCATTTATTTACAGAAATGCATTGTTAAAAATATGAGTAGAGCATTGGACACTGTTATGAATGGAAACATACAGAAAGGATATAATAAAAAATTTCTTGGAATTTTTACTCATTGAGAGCAGCCCTGCAGGGAAAGACTCACGAGTTCTAGTGGACAAAAAGCTCAATATGAGCCAGCAGTGCGTGCTTGCAGCCCAGAAGGCCAACTGCATCCTGGGCTGCATCAACAGAGGGGTGGCCAGCAGGTCGAGGGAGGGGATTATGCCCCTCTGCTCTGCCCTTGTGAGGCCACTCTTGGAGTACTGAATCCAGTTCTGGGGTCCCCAGCACAAGAAGGATGTGGAAATGTTAGAGCAGGTCCAGAGGAGGACCACAAAGTTGATCAGAGGGCTGGAGTACCTCTCCCATGAAGAAAGGCTGAGAGAGCTGGAGATGTTCAGCCTGGAGAAGGCTCCAAGGAGACCTCACTGTGGCCTTTCAGTACTTAAAGGGGGCTTATAAAAAGGATGGAGAGGGACTCTGTATTTGGGTAGATAGTGACAGGACAAGAGGGAATGGTTTTAACCTAAAAGAGGGGAGATTTAGATTAGAGGTTAGGAGGAAATTCTTCACTCAGAGTGTAGCGAGGCACTGGCACGGGTTGCCCAGAGAGGCTCTGCATGCCCCATCCCTGGAGGCGTTCAAGACCAGGTTAGATTAGGCCCTGAGCAACCTGATCTAGTGGGTGGCATCCTTGCCTATGGCAGGGGGGTTGGAACTAAATGATCTTTAAGGTTCCTTCCAACCTGAGCCATTCTGTGATTCTATCATTCTAAGTGCTACGGAGAAACAAAATCAATATGCAGCAGGCTGTCTGAGTAACTTCTGGTTCTTTCTATACACTTTGAAATCTGTGTATCCACTGGTGCTTGAACATACCTGTGTATTATTAAAAGATATTTTATAGATTGGTAGAAGCATGCCTCTTAAGGATTTGTTCATATTCCCATGGCAAAATGAATACTGACTTCAGAGGGATAAAGGTCTTCAATGATTTTATCCTCTTAGATATGATAAGAGAGAGCCTGAGCATCAGTTACTGAAGTTTTATACACTCCAAAGACACAACCTGATTTTGTTCTTAGTCCTGCCCTCATTTTAATTTCTAAGGGTGTATTGCAAATGATTGCAAGTGATCAAATGAGTAAATTTAAGCAGTTGCCATCTGGCAGCTGAAAACTTGTAGCTGCACACCTGCTTTCTTTCCTCCCTCGTTTAGGCTAACATTTTATTTCACAGTGGGGACAGGTTAACCAATCACATATGCAATCAGTCACTACATCTCACCTGACAGGCAGTAACTTTTAAAGCCATTTGCAAGGCCAGGAACATGCCCCATGTAAAATGCCGATCTAAAAACACCTTTCACAGTACTCATCTGGGAAGTTTAAACTCTTATTTCCAGCTTCTTTAAGTGCCCTCCAGTTAAGCCAAACAAAATGGATACAGATTCGATTGTGGGTCTCCCAGACTGGGAAAAGCACTCTGGCTTATGAAGAGAACTAAGCCAAAGAGTTTACAGTATTTCCCCACAGCACAATAAGCAGCTTGTCTGAGTGACTTACAATCTTAGGCACACAAGAAACATTTCAATTGGTACATACAAAGTTTGTCTACACAATGTGTCTCATTTGTTCCCTAGTCAACCTTATTTGAGTTGTAAGCTCGTATCTCAATTTTAATACTGCAGAACTTCATCACTACAGCTCATAACCAGAAATGAAAACTGGCTTATTCAAAGCCTTCTGCCATGACAGAGACTTTTTTATCCCCCAATAATGTTGTAATATGAAATATCAAGTTCTTGTGTAGCAGGTGAGAACTGAAGCACCATAACATGTCTTACACTGATAAATGAAGCAGGAATTTGTTTTTACAGAAATTGTTAGTATTCTGGCAATCATGTTATGAATTATGGCAATAACACAAAGCTAAAGAGAAATTTCAACTTCATTATTCAACAATAATGTTTTCAGTAAGGAGACTTTTCTGATCTCAGTGAGACAGCATTTAAAGTATGTAATAATCTACTAAAACTGCTAATTTCAGACAGTTCTTTTGTTGTGAGAAAGCTTGTAACATGGATTGTAAACTCTCTTCTATGCTAATCTCTGTCATTATATTCCGTCTGACTTTCTCAGGCATCTGTGAAGCTCCTGCTTTCTCAAGTATTCTGTATCACCTGCATTGCTATCCACACTACCTGTTCATGATGGCCTGTTCCTGATCCTTCTAAAAGGGATTTGTAATATCAGTTTCAGCAAGAGTAGGAATAAACCCTTGAAATACCCCAAGTTAGATGTATGCAGAAAGCTCTCCCCTCTTCACAATCTGGTATACTAAAACATAAGTCCAGTCCAGAACCAAGGATAATTTATATTCCCAAAATAGGTACTCTAGAAATATTCTGGGAATAATTTCAGTTAGGAGAACATATTTACATGCCTTTTTTTTTTTCTTTTTCTTTTTTTTTCTAGCTTGACAGACACAAGTAACTTTCTATTACCTATAAAAAACAAATAAAAAATGAACGACCCCCTCCCCACAAGCTATGTTTCTAACACAAAGTTTCCAAAATGAGAATGACACCTTCTTTTTTCTTTTAATTCTGTAAGCAAAAGAGCTAGAAATACAATACAATAATATTGGTATGGAAGGATTACTTATAGCGAAGATGGGATTGACTTCTAGAAGGATTCAGAACCATATAGGAAGGTATAAGCATTGCTCTTTGTATTTACTGCAATGACATGATGAGTGTTTCTGCGAAAATATTGATGGAACGAAATTATATTATATAATAAGATTTTATAATCATTTTACAAATCTTGTAAAGAGTGATGAAAAAGCCTCATTACTATGATGTGATTATAAGCCTGTATTCGTTTTTTTTCTCCGTGAGTTTTCACCAAGCACTGTCTCTGATGAACCACCAGAGGGAGCAAGTTTCTCAGAGGAGAGAATGACAGACTCTCTCCGCCAATAATAGCATTTCAGAATTGAGTAGGATGCAAAAGAGTTTAGTCAGACTACCTGCAACAGCTAAGGATACTCCAGTGAAGCAAAGCCCTTCAGCTTGAGAGGAAATACGTAAAAGAAGACATGAAACAACACAAAAAGTTAAGATGTACTGCAACTGGACAGCTGCAGATTTTTACACACGCAAAAAATCTTCTGTTACTGACTATAGGATAAAGAATTAACAGCCTTGTAATCTTCATCTAGAATAGACTACTTCAATACTACAGTTTTTAAAAATCAACTCACACTCCTCCTTCACAGCACAAAGTCCTAGATTCATTTGTAAGTCACACCTCCGTCCTTAGAAGATGGTTAAAAAAAGCTGGAGAAATGATCAAAGTCAAACCCAGCTATGCAATGGTCTGAGTTACTTCAGAAAACAAACAAACAAACAAACAAACAAACAAACAAAAACCCCACAACTATACCACATACTTTAGTCTTCCATTAAGGACTAATCTTAGAAAAGGCCCAAAAGAAGCAGCTCTTCAAATCAGTTGTCTCTCTGATGATTCATGTCTACAGAACCTGGATCAGAAACAGAAATGACCTTGCTGCTGAGGAACCAGGAATCAAAACTGTTCAGCTATCCTTAAGGATTGACCAGGAGACTATGTATGACTGTATCTTTAATGCTGTTTAAGATTTAGCAGTGATAAAAATCCCTACATGTCACTACATTGGGCCCAGATTCGTCCATAAGACATTGTCACCCAGTACACGCTCAGGTCCTATCCCAAGGGACAACCATCATGACTGCTGTCCTGTTGCTGGTGGTGCTCTGCTCCTGAGTGACCCACAGACCTCTACAGTCATGTGTAGTCTTTCCATTATCATTAGTACAATTTCTCCTCATGGAAAATTTTTCAGCTTTCTGAACTTTTCAGACTACTTGTGGCCATCAGTTTTTATTTACAATGCAGCATTTTCATTTTAATTCATTTTCCCTCCTGAAATTTATGACAGATTTTAAACCACAGTTCTCTTTCCCAAACAATAATTAAATTCCTTCCACATTTACAAAAAAAAATGATATGTCAGGGTATGTTCAATTTTCATCAAAATTAATTTATAGGCACAAAGAAACAGGTTTATATATAACACAAAAAGTAATCTTTGTTTGCTGGAATTAGATGGTCAAAAGCTCTTTCCTGGAGTCTCTAGTATCCACAGAAGACAGATGTAATTGTTGCTATATAGAAAAGACTATTCATCTGCTTAATTGACTATGTCATATATATGCCTAAAAAATAAAGCTTGCTAATATTTTATATAGCCTCTCACTGTCTCCTGCTGGCATTTCCCTTAGAGTTTCTCTTGACATATGATGAAAATCTTTCAGAGGTGTCCTCATAGTTCACATAGAGAAATATTCCCGTGGCAGCAGATCACAGGGAAACATTGCACATCCATCACAGTACTGATACTGCAGTTACAGTGAAAGATGAGTGATGTACATCAGGAAACACTTTGCTCTTTAGAAAACAACCTCCATCTTTGAGGGTGATCCACTACTAGTATAATACCAAACTTCTGCCTCCATTTGGTACTGAACTCACAAGGATTTCAAGTAAAATGTACTTACATCATCATCATCAAATACCATTTATTTTCTTTATAGCCCAAGCATGTTTAATTAGGTACTTGAGATAAGAATCACTCCACCTAACTAAATAAGGTTAAACCTAAAACACACACAGTTTTTAAATACCAAATCTCATCGGGATTAATTATGGCTTAGAGGCCTCAGAGAGAGAGGCCTTTGAGAGCCTGAAGAGTACATTATAAATTTTGTTGTTTCTATGTTGAAGAAATATCATGTACTCATTTCCCACCAATTTATCTACAGTTGATTAATTTAAGATGCCACACATGACAATTTCTACTTTGAGGACTCCACTTTGCTCGTGAGAATAAAAACAGTACAGCTCCCCCAATGCTCCCCCAAACCTTCTATTTTGTACTTGTCATCATCTAAGAACACGCAGTACAGACCCCCGAAGACATAGCCCTGCACTTGTGAAACGTTTCACTACAGTTGCACCAATTAATCAACTGTAACTATCTATCTAAACTAACATGTTTATAGGATACAGGCCAAAAGTGTCTTTTTAGAAAAATGAATATATTTTTATAGATGCTTCATCATCAACACGTACCAAATCCAATACATGGCAAATTTTTAACCAAGGATAGGCTTGAAGTAATACATACTTTCAAGCAATCAAATGGCATCTAATAACGTGGAGTACTGCAACTATATGATTCAGAATCTAAATAATCTATTACAAGAAACCAAATGTTTCACAAAGTGTAGCAGACTGGGACATCTTTAATGATCACAAATATGTTAAAATCCCTATACTTGTATTATGAATCTTCATGTTTTGCTGTTGGCCTGACCTGATAAAACTACAGAAGAATTAGAATGAAAATAGTGAATAATTCTGATGTTTCATACTCAAAAGATAAAACTATATAAGCAACATATTTAGTGGCTAAGTGTCAAAAGCAACCCTTAATAGCTTGGAGACTTTAAGGAAAAACAATGTAGTTATGTTAAACTAATCATTCTGCTGTTGACCCCTGTTATTTCCAAATTCTTAAATAATGATTATCTGAGTTCTGTCAATTTAGAAGTAAAGCTTTTATCTAATTTGACCTTTTTTTAAACAAACCAAAAGTACTTGAAGAAAATTTACTCTGGTGTGCTTACAGTCTTGTAGGACCAAGGGTCTGATGTGCACATCATCTTATTCCTCTGTGCTCTATAGGGTGAGTGGTGCCAGGTCCAACCTGTTAGCAAGTAATTCATTGTAGGCAGTACATACAGGAAGGGCTGTTTCAAACAGGGAAAAAAGTTTGTGGTGCTTTTGGAGTTTTGTTTTCAATGCAAGAACACTCTGTGTCAGAAATGAGGAAGAGAAGAAGCTGCTATAGGGCCAAGACTGGGAAAGAGAGGAAGAAGGGACAAAGAGCTACCTCTTGAGTATGGTTTCTGGTGAGGGAGCACCAAAATGAGCAGAAAGCAGAATTGATTAAATATTTCTTAGAGCCTCTCAAATCAGTATTGTAGTAAAGTGACTCATATTACATTGTCTTCAAGTACTTTATGATCACATGGGAGAAAGGTACTAATCATCCCAGATCATCATATTCATGGCAAGAAGCAAAGAACTGGGTACATGGACCACACAAAAAGAATGACTAAAAGACAGTACTTTGCAAGATACCCTGCAGCTGTATCTGTCAGTTAGAAGTCTATCAAATAATAATAATACCAAAAAAATAATTAGGAAATCCCTTATTGTCTCTAACTATCTCATGTAGCATTAGGAAGATTTCTAACATCTGAAATCATGGTATCTTCCTGTTTCCAAAGTATAGGCTGAAAAAGGGAAACTGTCCTGGTATCTGCCAATGTGAGTGTTGCTGGGGTGCAAGCACCCCCCATGACAGGGATAGTACAGGAGACGAACACATGCATGGGAAATGTCACACTTGCCAAGCAACTTGCCTGTATGATAGAAACCTTCAGGTGCTCATCCCCAGGTGTGTAGCATGACTTATAATCTGTTCTCCAAAATCATGCATACACACCTCATGGCTGCATTGTTTCTCTGCTCATAACTGCTCAGTTGCTACACTGCCCTTGCAGCTGCTTAAAAATTAGGGAGGCTCTGAAATGAGATTTTAAGTAATCCAGAGTGAACACAAGTCATGGTTTCTTTGATTCTGTCCACAAACGACATCGCTCTGTCTCCTTCACATTATTTTGTGACTTGAAGGTCTGTTGTTGAGGTCATACTGTGCTGTGAAACACTGCACTGATCTTTTTTCTTACAGAGCTGCTCTTATAACTATTTTGAAATGCTGAACTTTACTTTGCAGCACATAAAACCTACAGTATATGACTCTTGTTGTCCAGTGACTGTGATGTTTCAGCTACCATGACTAGCATGGTACTCCTTCATCCTGGCTGCATCTTTTCACCTGAAGTACCAAGATCTGGGGTCCCCAGGTATTTAGGGAGGTTATGAGAGTTCAGCAGTTTCTATGGGAAGCCACTTATGTTTTCATTTTCTTTGGATCACTGATATTTACCTTATCCAACTGGAGCTTATGTTTACTCACAGATTTGACCCAGTGGCACTTTGGGGTGAGAAGGCTCACAGCCAGCCTCCTTTCAGCAACCCAAACCCAAAGAGAGGCCATGAACGCCACAACGACTTCCTCTGAGTGGACAGTCCGGCAATGAAGCTTTTTCTAATGCACCTTTTTCTCAAAGAAATGATTTTGTGATTATAGTTTATAAACAGCACAACTCTGCCACAAAATTGGTTTGCAGAGTCTGTGGAGCTTTTAAAGACTGGAGAGGGTTTGAACGAAAGAAACATAACTAATTTCATAAACTCTACACAGCGTTATTCCCTCCTGGTGAGGGGTAGAGAGGTCACTGTAATTAGGGAGTTTGTACTTCACCTGACCTCAGTAGATAAACTTATTAGATGTCGGATCACTTCACTTGCCCTTTTTAAGCCCTACAGAAGAGACTGCCTGGCACCTACACATGCGACTGAGCTCCAGCAGTGCTGTCACCGGCTCCCTTCTTGAAACAACCCTTTCCAGCAGTCTCGCATACCACACAGGTCTCGCAGTTCAACTGTCAGCCTCCCAGAGACCACTAAATAGTTGGCAGTCCAACAGGTCTGAGATCTTTCCTGTTTGGTTTTGCTCTATAAGACGAGTAGTTAGTGCAAAAACATAGGAGACTTAAAGGATTTCACCAGTGGTGTTCACCACCTGGGTTTTTGTTTCTCTTGCTTTCTATGCAGTCAGCTGGCCATTATCCTCCAGCCATTTGGGAGTTAGTTTCCTCTGAAATACACATTAATGTCATATACTGGCTTTCATGCTGGAAAGAGGATGCATGCTGTATCCCCAGTGACTGTGGCAAAACTTCACACTGTTTCCAAATTTACCAGCAAGACAGTTCGAGCCTCCTTCTAAAGACTGATGTAAGCTACCAGAGTGATATTTCTGTGTTAAAGGAGTTATCTAGCTTCCCGACAGATTTTTCTTTGACTCCTATAAGTCCCCCCAAATAGCACATGATCATGTATCATTTTTTGGTTTTAGTTTTGTCAGAAAAATAAATTATCACCTGTATTAAATATCACCTGATATTTTAGCAGCTACTTATCTGTTGTTAATGGAAAAAGATGTAAAATTTGCTTATTTCAGCCTACTTAAACTGCATACAGGTTTTGGCTCCTTTTCTTCTCTTGTCCTTTTCTAACTCTTCTGATCTACTTATTTATTTATTAAGAAGTTAATCTCTTTACCTCAAAATTTAATTACAGTTACAACATAGCTGGCACAGCACAGAGAGGGATATAAATATCCTTAGATTCAGATCCCATATCAGAATTAGATCCCAGATCTCATCAATATTCCTTCATTTTTAACCTTTAAAAGTTTGTATAACACTACCACTATACACCCAGTTTTGAAGAACTTTATACATTTGACCATAAACATTCAGTCCAGGTTTATATTAGGAAACAAGTTTATATTTAGCAAGCAAGTTTATATTTAGCAAATCTCTGCTTTGGGCTTGTAAAGCTGCTTTGCTAACTTCAAACTACGTAAATCCAAGGAGAAGTACCTTAAAGTACCTATTTAATATAAAAATGTTTGTAAATAACATTTATTATTTTAGGAAGGGGAGCATTTATACTATTCAACTTTTCCACACCAGCTTCTCTGATTTATTTATACAGAGACTGAGGCAGGTCCAGGTGGTGATTGGGAACAATAGCTCAACACAGGTGCTAACTCTGCAGAGGGAACATCACAGAAAGTTAACTGCTAATGTTTCACTGGCAACTAATTGCTTCTGCTCAGGTTAAATAATTAGCAAACTGAAGAGTTCTGAATGAATGAATAATAAATATATTTAAAAACAGCAAACAAATCACCTTTTAAGTTTTCATTCATCCCAAGAAATCCTGAAACAATTCACTTACAAGACTTACCCAAGGAGAACACAATTTCTTTTTCCAGTTCATGAGGTCAGGAAAAAGTTGTTGGCAATCAAACAGACCTTTCATTATTAGTCTGTAGGATCTAGTAAGAATTTTTTCTTGAACGGTTTTCTTTTCCAGAACTGGGAAGTATTGGTTTCCTTCTCTCCCTACTAATGACTAAGGCACAGTGACTCTGCTACGCTGGTCAGAGATTCTTTTCTCTGGACAATTTAAGTGTGGCATGAAAGCAAGTCCTGTCCAGGTCAGCTTTAATAGCAAGGATGATTCTAGCCAGGGATTGTGGTTTCCCTCAAGACTTCATTTAAATATCTTGGGAGCACAAATATAAAACTCCATTAGCAGCTTGCTATATTTTAGTTTTCAGAACCAAAGCCCTAGTGTGCTTTGTAATGCAGAGGAACAGCTAGGATATTGAGAAATATTGCTGGTTTTAATTAATAAATCTATAGAAACAAAAATATGGAATATTGTTTGAACAACAAATACAGGCACAACTAATGGCTCAATACCCCTACTTCTTTATTTTTCTTTGCTGCTAGGAAATCTAGAACTAGAAATGAATAAATTGAACACCAACAGTGCTGTCTTCCTAAAATATATATATATACGTATATTATGTTTTTGATTGCTATAAAAATGTTCCCTTGATGTCACTCTTCCCAGGAACTAGAACAATATTCACTTTTCACTCCAGTCAGAAGAACTACTGCAGTTGCAGTCCAAGCACATTTATCTTCTTAACTTCACCAGGTGTTTTGCTCTTTTCCTGTACCAATCCTTTTTCTTCATCCTCCTTAGAACAGGCTGGTAAAGTCACAGAAGAATAACAGGATAAAACCTATGCTCCACAGACATTTGTATCAGGTATGTGGTCTAGCAGATCACACACTTTTGCACCAGGTCAGGTGTGGGAATGACCATATCATTTTCCCATTTCCCAATGCACACCATAGTAAGCTCTTTATGCCAATGTTATGACTTTGTGCTGTTTTTATACTAAATGCAGATTGAATACCTGATCCTTTCTAAAGTTTGAATGGCAGAGACCTCAAAGAAAGCCTGCCAGGACGAAGTTAATCTGATGATATTTCAGGAAAGAAATCTTATCAGCAAGTGATTTACACTACACAAGTGCTTTATGTCATGTGGTGCTCTGGATGAGGCATTAGGAGCACTAAGCTGGCTTCAGTTCACCATTGAATCCAAAAGCACACGTATTCAAGTTCAATATTCAAACGAACGTGAGTGAAGATGCTCAGACACTAAGCACGTTTCTAAATGTACCCTTTTACCATTGTATACAATTACACCAATTTTATAACAGCTACAATAGTTTCTACTTGCTGAAAACACTGACTCCACAAAAGCTTTGCTTTCTTTGGACTTCCATATTGATTAACATAGTCTGTTTTCCTCTGTTACAGGAATACCTGTGTGTGCAAGAAAAATTCTGGCAAAGTCCTTAAAACATATGAGATTGCAGAGGTAAGCAGCACTGGGAGCTTGTCTGCCCAACAGTTCTTCCACGGCAGCTTTCATTGCATTCATTACATTCATTACAGTGTTGTATAAAGAGTCAGAAGCTCCCAAAGCAGTTAGTGCCAACACTGATGAGTCCTACACCGTGATGGGTCCTACACAAGAGCTCTCCCATGAGAAGCACATACAATCCCAGCTAGGTGACACTGCAATTACGTGGTGAGCAGTGAGAATGAGAAGTTTCTCTCTGGGGCATGGAAATTTCCTTTCTCCATGAGAAGGGGAGAATACTACTTTTTTTGGCAAAAACCTAGCCTAGTACAAGAATGGTCATTATGGATAGCAGTCACCCCACCTAACTTCAGAGGCTGACAGTCCCTAAATCTGTGCAGGATGGCAAGGCTCCTTTTATAGTTGATGGAGACCAATGGGTGTTTCTAGTTCACTGTTCCTCCCATCCCAGTGTACACAGATGTCTAAAATAGATCATGTGAGTCACACGCTACAAATACCTGTGTCTTTCCTTTGCTTACAAAAGGTATCTAGACAACAGATGCCTAATTGTCGATGTCCAGTGTTCATCCACATGAAATTCAGTCAGTCTGGACAGATGAGATTTCTTAAGTTATGCCAATTAAACACAAACATCTCTAAAACAGGAGACAGTAAACAATGGTCAGGCAAGAATGAACTGGATTAATGAACACCAAATGATTAAGGGCGTAAGACTGTCTGAATATGATCTCTCCTTTCCATTCTCTTTTTCCTCTCTTTCGTTAAAGGTGCATTTTGACTATGTAGGTAGAAAAGACACCCTCAAACCTCAACTGTCTTCTGGAAATACCAAGAATTTGGGAAAATGAGAGGCCTTATTATGAATACAAGCTGTAACAGAGGACACAGAGACAAAATAAAGCCTTAAGCTAAACAATGATATGTAGTTTTATTCCTTTTAGTTGCATTCACTTTTCTCAAAAAACTCTGTAACTAAGCTGAATTGAAAAACAAACAAACAGGGTCACTAGCTGATTCTAATCCCTAGCTGATTCTGATCCTAAATATCAGGGTATTGCATCAATATCCAAGGGGTAACAACATGAGTTTCTCCTTCATTCCATGATCAGGTTTAAGAAGCTGCCAACAGGGTTATTTTTGAAAAGGGTCTCCCAGTGACCTCCGATTGTCACACAAACCCTTTTGCATTCAGCAAATAGTGCAGAGTATTCCTGATGGGACACATAACACCCTCCTTTCATATTTGCAAAGAATATTGGCCTTTATTTTATTAGCAACTTTCCAAAACCTCATTGGCTAAACATTTGAATAAACTAGCTAAATAATTCTCTTTCTTCCCACTTTATACAAGAAATACATATATATACATATATGTATATGCATCCAGGTGTGCTTGATGGAGAGGTGTTTTGATTTCAAATGAAAATATTCAATTGTGGTATTCTTTGTAACTATACTCCCTTGTTTATTGAACTAGGTTGCTAGGACCATGGTCCAATTAATTCAGAGGAAAAAAAATGAAGGAGCAAACAAAGCAACCGTGGTCCAAAATGACAATAATTAGTTGTGTTTCTCCTTTCCTCTAAAGCAAGAGGGCCAACATGTTGGACTCCAAAAAGCACTTCTAAATCTAGACAGCAAAAAGGCCCATACAGTCATGGGACAGCAACAACCACTGTATGAGGCATATGTCTACAGATAATTGATCTTTTTTCCTTTCCACATCCTTCTGGAAAACTTATATAACAATAATTCTGCAATTTTCACTGAGTGATGTAATGCCACTGCAATATTTTCTTACATTTCATTTGTAAAATGTCTCTTAGCATTACCTTTTAATGACTCAAAATGGTATGTTTATATATTAGTTAAAATGTTTTGAGGAAGTTGTTCGGTCACTAATATCACAGCCTTTTTCTTTTTACTTAAGTAATAATGCAGTTACTGAAAATAAGCTTTGATTTAACGTGCATAGCTATTTATTTTACCTCTAAAATAAGCTCCTCAGCAGAGAGGGAAGACTTCCAAACATCTTTTCAAGAGCTCCCTTGAGATGCATTTCAAAATAACAGTCCTCTCCAGCAAAAAATTGCTAAGAAGACCAACATGTCCACAGAGGACACCTGAATTTCTCTATATCCAATACTCACATATTAATTGGAACCTGAATCTCAAGGAAAGAGAAATCCTATTTCATAATGTCTCCACATCCAAGCAGACAAATAACTACATCTGAAAAGCTGAGAGCCTAAAATAATTGGGAAAAGGAAGAATTGTCAAGATGAAAAAACAAATCACTCCTTGAAAAAATGGTAACACAAGCAAACACCAACAACTTTTTCATCGAGTGGAAAAAAATGCTCTAGGGAAGAAGTAGTAATACCATAGTAGAAATCATCGTGATCCCCAAATTAAATGAACACGTTCAGGGAAGACAGAGTTGCTGAGATAAGAACAATCGTAGTCAATGCACAAGCAAAGCTTAAACAGCTTGATTCTACTTACACGTCTGTTTTCATCTCAGAACTCTGAAAAACAGCCATCTAATAACAGATCCAATAAAAAGGATTTTCAATGAAGATGTTACTTTGGTAAAGCTACAAAACAAGCTCAAATCATAACAGGATTTGTACCCACACCAGAGAATAAAAAATGACTTCAAACTCTTCTCACACCTAAGGCTTTGTGCTAAGCTTAAGATAAAATTTGAGGGAAAGAATAAGTAACAGCTTGGAGGTAAACAGACAATAGAATAAAATGGAACATGGCTTTAGTAAAGGTAGGTCATGTCAGACTAGCCTGATTTTTTTCCTTTGATAGGATAGCTGATTTTCCAGACAAAAGAACTGCACAGGGAGATTAGATTTTATCTGAACTTCAGCAGAACATTTGATAAGGTGTCACGATGGAGATTACTAGGTAAACTAGAGAGAAGGAAGATTAGAAAAAGAGCCTAAAGGTGCTGACTAAAGTTACTGTTGCAGATGAAATGCCAATGAACTGTGTTAAAAGGGGAAACTCTGGGCTGAAAACAGGTTACTCCAATAGTTTTCCTCATGGATTAGTCTTGGCATTCATCTTGTTGATTATTTAACTTTGTGATTTCACCCCTAAGGTAGGGGTTGATAAGGATTGATCGAGAACAGCCCTGCAGAGGAGGACTTGGGGATACTGGTGGATTAATAATTGGGTACGGACTGGCAATGTGCACTTGCAGCACTGAAAGCCAATTGCATCCTGGACTGAATAAAAAGAAGCATGGACAGCAGGTCAAAGGATCACCTAGCCAGCAGGTGATTCTCCCCATCTACTCTGCTTTAGAGAGACCCCATCTGGGATAGTGCATCCCGGTCTGGGATGCCCAACACAAGACATATGGATCTGTTAGAGTAGGTCCAGAGGAGGGTTGTGAGACTCATCAGAGGGCTTGAACACCTCTCCTACGAAGAAAGGTTAGGAGAGTTAAGGTTGTTTAGCCCAAAGAAGAGAAGGCCCTGGGGACACCTTATAGAGGCCTTCCAATATACAGAAGGTAATTGGAAGAAAGATGGAGAAAGATATTTTACCACGGCCTACAGTGACAGTTTTAAACTGAAATAAGGTAATTTAGATTGTACATAAAGATAAAAGTTTTTATGATGAGAGTGGTGAGACAGTGGAACGCAGGATGCCCATAGAAGTTCTGGATGTCTCGTCTTTGGAAGTGTTCAAAGTCTGGCTGCATGGGGATTTGAGTGACCTGATCTAGTGGGAAGTGTCCCTGCCCATGCCAGGGTGTTTGGAACTAGATGTTTTTTAAAGATCCCTTCCAACCCCAACCATTCTATGATTCTATGAAAACAGATAGCTTTGCAACAGAAAACAAACCCCCAAACACTGTAGGAGCAAGAATCATGTGAATAGTTAAATACATCATGTCACTAGGCTCCCCTGCAAGGGAGAAGGCCTGTTTAATCTTAAAAACATGTAAGAACAACAGGCTATAAGATTGCCATGAACAGATTTAGGCTGAAAATTTTCTTAACCATCAGAATAGTGAGGTTTTGGAAGTACCTTCTAAAAGAGTTAATGGAGGCTAGAAACCTGGCTAGTTTTAAAAGCAATCTAGACAGTTTTATGAAATAGATTTTATGATGCAGGGCCTTAAAAGAAGAGGCTGTACTCATTGTGCTAGTTTTCTGTTTGCCCGAAAGACTTAAAAAGCTAAATTCCTAACCGTAGTTGGGTTGAAATGCCTTGGGAAAAAAAATAAAATAAAAAAAAAAATCTCCTAAGCTCTTCATATATTTTTCCAGTGTATCTTAGTATATTTACACAGGTTTTCAGACGGAAATAACACATTTGTCAATTCTGATGACAGTAACAGAAGTGTCTGAATCAAAAGCTAATGCTTTTCTTTATGGGAGCATGTTAATCTAATCATATAAAACATTTATGCATTTTTATTTTTTTATTTTTTTCCAGAAAGAATCGAAAAAGAGTGATTTGAGCAATGGTCTGGTTTAATACAGATGAGCCTCCTCTTGAAATCTGATCAAATGCATTTTTTTTTTATTTTTTTTTATTTGGAGAAGTTAAGCACATCGACTTTTACTGAAGACCCTTTGTTTTTTCTTTGAGCTTTTTGCATATGCATGCTACTAAAAAAATTTAATAATTAGTAAATTAACATATATCATAATTAAAATAAATATTGTAACTTGAATTTGTTAGAGTAATTATGTTTTTAAAATTTCATATAAAATATAATATTTTAAATTTATCATTCAATAAATCTACTTCATTAATGATGTCTTTATCTAAATCTGAATTTGGAAACCTGGAAAATTTCATCCAAAAATCAAATTTACAAACCCCAGCACATAGCCACCAGACGGTTATATAGTATGTCCAGTTTAAATCAGCTCACTATGAGGCAACAACTGAATAATCAGATGTTATTTCCTCCCCTAGGACTTCAAAATCTCACTTTGCTGTTTTTCCATATGCCAATCATAATTATAGTGATACTAAGTAGCTATGAACTGACTCTACATTTATAAATGCATCTTCTTGTAGTATCATATGGGTATCATATGTTGAAACAAGCACTTAATGACAAACATATTAGAACTGTAAAATAAACGGACATGAAAAATTAAAATTGTTAAATGAAAACTCTTCATTATCAACCTTACATTACCTCACCCAAGAAAAAGGAGGCAGTTAACTAAAAAGAAAAAAATGAATATTTCACACTTGATAAATCACCTTTTCTTTCATTCATCTTTGAAAAGTCCTCTGAAGCAAACACACATTATCTAAATTTTGTAGGGGAAATGCAAAAATGAAAAGTGGTTATTTCGAAGTCACACAACAAGCTTTCTGCAAAACTAAACATACAGCTATACCCTTTGATTTTTCTGTGCTGTCTTAAAACAGTCCAGTCAATTCAGAGATACCAATTACACTGTTTACAGATAGTCTTCTTAAATGAGAAACCATTGAGTTAAACCTACTGATGTAACAATTACTAGATGCAATTAGAAGATATTAAATTTTCCAAGGCCAGCAAGTAGAGTTTGTTACCTAATTTTCACAAAAATAAGCACGAAATGGGTTTCCAGTCCATTAAACAGTTCTACTAACCTCAGCCTTAAAACACACATAGTTTTCAAAATATGATTAATTTCTGATAGATTACCAACAAACTGGAAGTAATATTTCAAAGATCATGTATATATCTTAAAATTATTTTAGCTGTACTATTGCACAATTTCCATTCGGTCATTAAAAAATTAGGTCCATAAATATAATTTCTCCCTTTACCAGGGATATGGCTGGCATTGTGCTGAGATGCACTAATTCTGTATAGTCAGAGCTATATTGCAGCTATAGGCACATGGCCTATTAGCTCTAACTATGGCCTGAAGTATCAGTTTCATGCAAGAAACCTTTTTTTTTTTTCCATACTCAGACAATTGTCATTACGTACCCCTTATGTTCCCTTTCCCACCCTGCTCCATACATACTGTAGAATTTTGCTCGTATAATCAAAATAAGGGCATTTGATTACCCTAATGGTTCATGTATTGGACAGGCTGACTGAATTTTAGCTGAAGCTCATATGGTCTCTCTCTCACAGAATTCTTTCTCGAATTTGCTAAACATAAACGCCTACATAAAAGGTAGTAAAACAGATCTCTTACTTTCATCCAGTT
This sequence comes from Anser anser, assembly GCF_964211835.1. NCBI lineage: Eukaryota > Metazoa > Chordata > Aves > Anseriformes > Anatidae > Anser > Anser anser. The sequence goes on along the minus strand of NC_139722.1, from coordinate 53,122,771 downwards.
ACTGATTCTAACGAAGCTTTTTAGGAATTTAATTATATCTGAGCTTGTAAAACTCCTTTGCAATTTCCCAAAAGTCTTCAGTTTATCTTGTGACACACACAAGCTTTCTTTTTGTGTTCACATAAACTCAGAATGTGTTTTCTTAGAAAGTCAAGATGAATATTTAAAGATAGGAGAATTAAATAGCGTCATACAGGATTGCTTTGCCAACCTGAAAATATGTCAAGACAAGGACAAGTATAATAGTAGAATTGTGATCAAATGCCAAAATTGTATAGAAACATGGCATCTGCATACAACTAAAACCACTGCGAAGTAGGGCATAAGATTGTCTCAAAAAATAAAATAAAATCAGTATACAGGAAGACTGAATTTCCACAGACTAATTTGAAAAAATGGTTAAAGATATCAAATGTGAACATGGTAATGACTGAAGAGATAGTGACTGAATTCAGTGAGAACTTGATTTGTTCCTTTACATGAAGTTTTAGTGTCATTCTCTTGTGTACAAAACACAAGGGTCTTGCATTAGGGGCAATCTTATCCAACAGTGATATATAAAGCTATTTAGACAGTCTGGTCTCTCTTTGTTAACTAGCTGTGTTAATGAGTTAATTAGCTGTGAGGAAATATATATTGCATAGAGAAACTGCATCAGAACTAATGGTATACATTGAAGACTAATTGTAACATGCTAAGTGAATGTGGTTTTAAGGTTAACTTTTGAAGCAAAGCTAGAGATTAGAAGAGCAGAAAAATCACTCCAAGTGTTGATGTCTTCATTTTTTCTATGCATTCAGAACAAGATAGCTTCAATATTTTTAATATAAATATATTGAAAAATATGCAGTAGTTTGACCATATATGAACCATATGTCGTCATTACCTTCCATCTGTCTTTTCTAATTAGTTTTACAATACTTTGATACCATGTGATAAATTAAGGGAACAAGAAAGAAGCCTTAGCTCTAAATCTCTTTACTGTCGACAAATTCGTTTTCAGAGCTCCAAGCACTTTTCTTTCTTCCTGTTAACCTCTGTGTATTTCTGTGAACTTTTTCACTGAAATTCCCAGTTTTCTTATGAATGTTAATGGACCTATTTTCTGAATGTGCCAAGTATTCTGTGGAAGCCTGCCTGGTAACAGGCACTGGGCTGGAAGTATTTATTGCCATAGTTAGAAGATGCTCAGCAGACTCAACAGATGCCCAGATCTTTCTCCTGAGATGACAAGCTTGCTCTTCTAGCTTTTGTCCATTTGCCTGTTAAAGGTTTATCATACTTACAAGTGCCAGCTCAGTATTTTCATTAATCAATAGTTAATAGGCTACAGTAGGAGCCACTCTATATCCATGGGAATAGGGTCCAGAATGTTAAGAGTAGTATTCATTACAAAGATTTTCCTAATGAGCTTTAAATATATGCTTTTACTCCTGCTCCCCCCAAGAGCAGCATCAGCAGCTGTAATAATGAAACAACAACAAATATCAGGGCAAGTTCCCAAAGTACATTTGGCAGGTGTTTTTTAATGACTGGAAAGATTTCCACTAAGTATTAAACTTTTTAAGAAGGATTTTTTCTTTAAGCAAATATGACAGTAGGAAACATTTTGCCTTATCACTCTCTCAAACTTTTAACTTCCATCATTTAATTGCTGAAAATGCTGAAAAGTAATTCAATGCTGACACAAAGCTGAGTGCATTTCTTTTATTTTGCTCATTTTGGATATCCATTATCACCTCACTGTACATTCTTTCATTCCTAAATGCAACACTGTCCTCCCTCAGCTCTATTTACCTTTTCAGAATTACTCTGCATTTTTAGATAGTAGAAAGCTTTAATAAGCACCTTTAGCCTGCTCCCAGGCTTTAGCCTGCTTCAATCATTTTAAAAAGATCTAGGAGTCTCTAAGGACATCAAATATTTTTCTAAGTTATAATTGATCTTGGCATTCATAGCTTGGTTCTTGTCTGAAGACAGATGACTGTGAAATCAGAACACAGGTAACGGAGAACTATATCTGATGGGTGAATGGGATTGTAGTCTTCAAGTGTATGGATGAAACAAGTCTCAGTTATATGTAAGAAAGTGAAGATGAAGACAAAATTGCAGCCAGATCTTCTAAGAGGCCACAAATTCTTCCACTGTTGAAAAACACCCGTTTCTCTTTTCCACAGAACAGCACATTAAAGCATCTTGTTTTTTTAAAAAAAAAAAACATTTTAAATTTCATGTAAAAGAAAAGATTCTCTCTCCACTGAAACAAAAAGAATGCAAAACCAAAAATATATATATCACAATTCAAAAGTTTAACAAAACAATATGGTATTTGTCTCATGGCTTTCCAAGATGTTAGAAATAAATGTCAACTTTGGGATAAAGTTACTGTAAAACATCAAGAAGTAATTTTTTTCTTCAGAAAAAAAAAGCAGCTATAAATGTTGTTATTTTTTGCAAACCATAAAAGCTTGCCTGAAATGAATTACTGAATAAAGCATAGGACAAAGACATCCCTATTTTAATAATTTTCCATAAAGCAGTATTTTTTCTGTTTTCTAGAAGAAACTTCAGAAAAAGACAGTCTCAAAATTACATGCAGTGTAATACCTAAGTTCTCTGTTGATGCTAGTCTGTTGAAAAACATTTAAGTATCAGAATGAAATATCTAGTTGAACTAATTACCTAAAATTGAGTAAAGATTGTGGACTTAAGATTTTATTCCAATAACCTGTTTGGAAATAGAAAAATGATAATTCCTTTTGGATTAAAAAGATTTTTGTCCCATGTTGTGTTTTTACCAGTATCATAATTAAATGAGTGAAACAGTAACAGCGAGTTACAGAACTACCATATGGACCTCCTGTTAAAATCTAGTAAGGCTTTGTACAATGGTTACCAAATTTATGTTCCGCTTAGGTGAAGAGAAAGCCAAGGAAGTGGGAATCCTCAGCAAATCTCTGAATTGTTACTTAAAGAATCTTGACTGTACAAGTCAAGGCTGAAGATACAACCCTATCTATTTTTCTGCTGTTCTGCAAGGCATGTCTTGGAGCATACCGACTTAGGACAGAGCATTTACAACTAATGGGGTATGAATTATGCATGGTTAAGTACTAGCAGAGGCAACACAGAGAAAACTGCATATATGTGCACAGAGAAGAATAAATACAATTTGTATGTTAGTAGTATTCAAAGTTACTATTCAAAACTGATATACCATTGGTGTTGATCCTGTGTCCCCATTGAGAAGATTGGGCTTTTCAGCCTGGAGAAGAGAAGGCTCTGGGAAGACATTTTTAGGCCTTCCAATGCCTAAATGGGGCCTACAGGAAAGCTGGGGAGGTACTCTTTGTCAGGGAGCGTGGAGATAGGACAAAGAGTAACAGTTTTAAACTACAAAAGTGTAGATTTAGATTAGATGTAAGGAAGAAATTCTTTACTGAGAATGTGGTGAGGCCCTGGCACAGGCCACCCAGAGAAGCTGTGGATGCCCCATCCCTGGAGGTGTTCAAGACCAGGTTGGATGGGACTTTGGGTAACCTGGTCTGGTGGGAGGTGTCCCTGCCCATGGCAGGGGGGTTGGAACTCGATGGGCTTTAAGGCCGCTTCCAACCCAAACCATTCTATAATTCTATGATATCTTTGTTGAGTGGAATAGATACCCAAGTAGCCCACATTATATAACTGATATCACGGGGCTTCTGTGCCCCATCTGGATTCTACCTGTCTTCTGCTGGGGGGATGAGGGGGAGCTCAAGCAAGAGCAGTGTCTCAGAGAAAGGAGAAGAATGAAGGATTCTGGCATCTGCAGAACACATGACCAGTTGGGCTGTTTTGCTTTGTTCTAGTTTCCTTGGGAATCACTTACACTCTAGGCAGCAGCCATTATAGAAATATGTCTAGTTTTAAGGTAGATATGGGCCTATAAAACAAGATATGAGGAAGAACCTATAAACAAAGGGTTAACCAACATCAAAACTACAAGCATCAACTGAGAAAGCAATGAGATATTTAAAATGTGGGTTTATGGATTACAGAAAGGCTTTCTACATGGGTTTATGAATTACAGAAAGGCTTTCTACCCACTTGGATGTCAGGAAGAATTCTTACGGCACTACGCTGTACATAGGATGGAAATTAATTCATAAATTGTCTCATAAGTAGCTGTGACCAAATGAAACCCTTAAACTGCAGTTAAAATAGAAATATATCCTTATCGTGCTATTTACAGACTCAAAGCATTGTCGCTGACTTTCATATCAGAAACTCTAAAACTCCATTGTCAGTGGGAAAATTCAAGATTTTGCACAATATAAGAAGTAAAACAAACAAACCTAGATGAAAACTTCTATAGGACCAAAACTCCACCACTTGCATTATTTAGATGGCTCTCAAGGAGAGTGATGTAACATGGTTTGGATCTCAAAACAATGATTTCTGCATATATGTATGTTTACTGTTTACAAGAAAAAATATTTTTCTAGAATTATAAGACAGACAACTCTTAAGTTTTGTAATATCAACACCTAGTAAAACTCAGTGACCTTTTAAAAACATATAACTCAGAAACCTACAAGTTTTTTTGTTTTTAAACTGCAACTTAAAAAATACCTAACGCTAGGCAATGCAGGATCCAGTATAATCCACAAGAAGGAAATTCCAAATTTGATCTTGAAAATCGATCCCTAAATGAAGCACAATGTACGAGATATATGGTGTGTGCAATATTCCTTTGCAGCAATTTCAGGGAAGACAAGTGAGAACAGATACTATTTCAAATTTAATTCTGAGCATCATTGTATTTTTGTGTTAAAGTTATATCCTTACATTTTAAAACTAAGCTGCTATGTGAACAAGATTTTCTGGAAGATGTTTTCCCATTCTAATAAGAACAAGGTTATTAAGCGCACTATTGCCTAACTATATTTGTAGTTTGTCCTAACCTACAGCAACTTACGTAGTCATCAGGTCTCCTAGGACTGTTACAATAATCCCATATGGATTCCTATACAGTTACACAATTCCACAGAACAACTGCTGATTTCACTAACTACACTGAGTTCCAGCAGCAAAATGCAAGTTCAAAATTAAACAATCCCTCCTCCCCCTTGATTCTACTGATTGTCCCTAAGGTTTTTTTTGTTCAGTGAAAATAAATTCTTGCAATCTACAATCCCAAATCACCACACACCCATGTCATTCTAAAACTATTGCTTCATATGGAAATGTTAGATACTTGCACAACTGTCTGTTAAAAAGAAAATCCAAGTATCAGTTTTTGTATTAAATGGAAGAAGAGTAATTTGTTAAAAAACAAACAAAAAACACCAACCAGTATTGAAAGTTATAAAAACTAACTACTGGAAATTTATTCCAGTCACTTGCAATCCACTGCTGCCAAGGACCTGGATTTTAGAACATCACCTCATACACAACCAGAAATAAATCTAATTCACCACTAAAAATAATTGAACTATTTTAAATTAAAAATACACTATGTTTAAATTCCTTATCACATTTAATGCCACCATGAGAAAAACCCTTAAAGTCACCTACATACCAGATAATTTTTTTTCTTAATTTTAAACCACCTTGAAACAAAACAGTAGAAAAAGCATGCAACAGTGAAAACACTATTTGCTAACATAAGGCACAACACACATCAGGATTAAATATACATATTATATGTGTTCTTTTAATTATCTGGATTCAGAAAGTTCAGAAAGTCACATTTTCCTTAGCAAATAAAGAAAAATTGCTTTCAGAATAAATTAGTATTTTCATTTTGGAGTTCCTTACTTTCAGGCAGTTATTAAAGGACAAAAACAAAACGAAAACAAGCAAACAAAACAAAACAGTAAAACAACAACCAGAAAAGATACTAGCAGGTTAGACACATTTTCACCTCTATGTTTCATAAGCAATTATTTGTATTCTTGCCTATTTTATAATCCAAACTAAAGACTGCATCATAGCCTGAAGGTCAAGGAAATCTGTCTTAGAAAGACTAAAAACTTTACAGATATATCCCTGGAGCAGAAAAAAACAACTTTGATATCAAAACAGTTAGGGAATGACTGATGCAGAGGCCCCTAAATCCTTACCCCTCAAGAAAACAAAACTACTATAACTGATAATAGAAGATAACCCAGGACCCTTATAAAGTGACTGAAGAATTGCAGTTATGTCCCAGCTGTGAACTTTCCCAGCTGTTCCCCATCATCTGTAGATAAGAGGAGCAGAAAAGTAGGCCACCCTCTAGGTTTTTATTTTATTTTATTTTGTTTTATTTTATTTTATTTTTTAAAGGGAGGGAAGCGAGCAAGTGGTTGCCTGCCTGCCTAACCAACCATGAAGAAACTGTGAGACCTTACTTTTATTTTAACTTGTTTAGCTTCTTGCTTAAGGTATGCACTTGATTTTTGTAGGATAGGCTAAATATTTGTCAATTTACTTTCTTCTTCATTGTGTAATTTGCTTCTGGTATTAGCTCTGTACCATCAGCAATACAACCACTGAGAAATGGAAACTTTCCCATTAAGATGCTTTTAGGGAAAAGGACTTTTTTCCCGTAGCGAAAAGAAAATGATTCTGTCTATTAGGCTGTACCTATTGTAAGGCTAAGGCTTCTAATAAGAACCTGAAATAAGACTCATGTCACATGTATTAAGAGCTAGTAACTCTTACTAGATCATAAGCGTTTTCAGTGGCTACCCAAAAGATGAATTCAAATTAGGAACAACAATCATAAGATTTTTGTTCATAATCAGTCTCCTAAATCATCCAGTTTGACCCAGATTATGGTATATCACTTTAATCCTTTGCTTGCGTAATGCTTACAGAAAACTCTGTTTCCTGTAAGAATTACATACTCAATAGCTAAAGGAAGCTACGCTTCTACAACACCTCTACAACACTTCTACAACATCTCAATTTCACTTAAACATTTGGCCTCAGGTTCTTCCTCCTTAGCAACTAAAATCCTACACGTTGTTTTGTTTGTTTCACTAGAGCAGAACTGGATAATGTGCACTCATGTTTCATTTGGGGAAAAAAAAACACAAGGTACACTAAATATGTTCATGTAACTGAAAGCTTTATACAGTTTTATGATTTAATGCCATTAACAAAGAGAAAAGCAAGGTATCTAGTAACAAAGTACCTCAGAAGTCAATTGCAGTGTTTTATACTGCCCTGTAATTTATTTGCAGAAATTTGCATTCTTGAGGAAAAACAAGAAATGTGACTACACATCAACATGATTTAATTATCTTTAATTTATTCTAAATTAGAAAAGTAATGTAATTGTGATTGCTAAAATACATTTGTATGCTGGATTTACTGCAACAAAGTCAGTTTGTATCAATGTTTTGATTTTGGAGCTTTTATCTAGTATTACAGGTATTGCAGTGATGAGTAATTCAAGACAACAATCTAAATGTTGGCTTACAATCAGAACAAGATTACAAGATCTTGTTTTAAAATCTTTTAAAAAACATCTGCCCTTCAGGGGCTTTATTTGCTGTGAAAAAGGCATGAAAAGGATGAATATTTAGCTAACGCATCACACCTACAGGTAGGGTGGGTTGGCATTTCCATTCCAGAATCCTAAACTTACCAGCTAATCAGGACTTTCCAGGCCAGATGGTCATGTCATGATCAATTTCTTTACCTTTTTAAAACATTTTAAAGTATTTCAGCAAAATGGCGTAACCACTGCCATGAATGCAAAGAACATAACAATGTTCTAATCTCACACAAATAGTCAGAAGAATTAACCTAAAAATCATATTAATAAGAAACTCTTACTTTTTCTTTTGTCGTATAGGTCCTTAAAATTATGTAACAGAACAGGCTGTCTCCTGGTGTTGAAGTGCTCCGTCTTTGTTTCAGTGACAATCTGAAACACACACTTCTGAAAATTGCATTATGGATTTATGCAGCTAAATTCTCCAAAGATTCCATCTTTCCTGTGCCTTTTCCATTCCCACACAGCAGTTCTGTGCCAGCTGGATTAATTCATTATTTCTGTGTAGAAACTCAGCACACCCTGGTCTAAGCCTCCTCAGTATGAGCAGAACCTCGCCTGTCATTCCTTCCTGCAGCAGAGAAGCAGCATCATGCCACAAGCATAGCTGAGAGCAGAGCTTCTCAGTTACCTTGGTAATCTGGAGAGGAAGAAAACACCAGAAATGACCAAATCCTGAAGAAAACTGGGGTGGAAATCTGCAAGGAAACAGATATGGCAAAGTAGGATGGGGGAAATAAGACGGGTGAGGGAAAGACAGAATGATTTGTTGCAGAAGAACTATGGTTCATCTCGTCCTCATGCCAGCCAAGTTAACTACCCAGCAGTGACATGTGAAAGGCAAAGGGAATTTCATTTAACTAAAAAAAATATAAAAAAAAAAAAATCAGAACTGACTAAGACTTGAATTCCAGCTCACAGATGCAGCAAGTCTTTTAAGGACATTGACAGCTGACATACAGTCAATTCGTGTCTTTCTCAACAGTTCTGCAGCACTTAACACTCTTGACTGCAGATACTGTGGTCCTAAACTGTGAATTTAAAGGGATATTTTAAGGAGGTTCATGTTAAAGGGCCAACCCAATAAGTATTGGTTAGGAAATGTTACATTCATTGTCAGATCTATCATAACAAGAAAGTCATGCATCCATTAAGTGAAACAAACAACTATGACTGAAGTGCCAAAAATACAGTGTTGTATTCCTTCTACCTTATAACCATGCAGCTTCATTTTCACCTTTTCAGATGCCAGGCTCAACACCCTATTTCTATAAGCCTTTTATATACTGGCATAAATACTTTACACACAACTCTATTAATGTTGGCTTTCTTATGACTGCCAGTATTACCACCTACCTTCTCACCATCTGAGAGTTTTACAAATATTTATAAACATTTATCAGATTCCTATGAAATACTGGTATTTTATTATCCACCTACTACAAGGATCCCCAGTTCCCTGAAGTAGGGAGATGCTGTGGCAGGTATATCTACTGATTCTGGATGCACCTTTTCTTGGAGCCTTTTTGTTTCTTCTAAATTTATTTACAAACAGAAAACCTATTGACTTATATTACATCACTCTGTTCTGACCTTTTGCATTTCAAGGCCTTTGTGCCTGAAGGGTGGTAAAAAGAACAGCACAAAATGAACGATCACCTGCGAAGAGATGGGTGGAGGAAGTCTAGAATCTGATCCTGCACAGGAAAGCCTATAGGAGCTTTGCCATTGACTTCAGTGGCATTGTAAGCTTTTCTACCCTTTGCATATGAACTATGTGTCTGAAACCAACGCCAGCACTCCTGTATTGCTTGACCAGGTTCATGAGTGCTTTTTCCCTCCTTCACTTCCCTACTTTATCCCACATATTCCACATCTGCAGTACTCATGTAGCAACAACCATCAGCCAATGCATGCCTACATCCTGTAGGGACTTCTGGCAAATAAGCATGTATTTTCATCATGTCTATGCATGGTGGAAGTGAAAAAGGCTGCGCGTGAGCAGAAGTCTAGCATTCCTCACTTCCATGTGTCACATTTGAAACCTTAGCATTTTTAACATTTTTTTTTCTTCTACACTGCACATTTATTTACATTTCTGTCCTGATAGGCAGATTGTTTTCTATCTGGCAGAGTTGGTGACAGCCTTGAAATCGGGAGAAGTTCTGCAATTCAGTCTCTCCCAAAGCCATTGCCAAAAATGCCACAGAAATGAATGCAGTCGCTGCCTCCAGAGCAGCAATTCTGCAGAGCTGGCATTCCCACTTAGTCCTCTTTATTGCATTAAACCACAATTTTCAACCAAGTGATTTTCATTTCAGGTTTAGCAACTGACTTGCAATTTGAATGAAATTATTGTCACCCTGGAAACCTGCTCCTCCTTACTGTGGATGGACTTATATTAAATAGAAATCAGGCAGACAAGCAGCTCTCAAAGAATATATTCCTTGTAGCAGGATCAAAAACATCTAGACAATTTAGTCTTGCAAGACTTTGGCTGCATGCAGAGAAGAATGAGAATAAAAAGTATTTCCCACATCATTTTACAGAAAAGTCAAGGCCATGGAGCAGGTTATAATGTTGATATATAAATTCTGAGGTATTTTGCACTAGATTTTGAAAATGTTTTAAAATGTCTTTTAAAGTAAGGTGCAGGGAACATGATAATTAAGGTTATCTGTATAAACTGACAGAAGCATGTAACTTCTGACATATCATTTTGAAATAACATAATACTGTAACTATAATGGTGTGTAAGAACCACTCAAGAGTGTAGATACAAGTCTGACCTCAGAGAAATGTCATAATGAAAAAGCGACTGTAAAAAAGACTTACATGCCAACCAAGGGATACACACCCGTCACTCTCATCTTCAAGATTTATACTTAATTTTCTAATCTTTGTTTCTTTCTTTCAGGGCCATGGCAGAGACTGAAAATAATCCAAGAGCAAATTTTCCTTCCTTCTATAACAGAGAACTGTTTATGCTGAATATAAGTATCAGCATATGAGATATCAACAAGATAAATCCAACAAGATAAAACAAGAAAACAAGCTAAAATAGGGATTCAATGAAGCACAACATAGTCATCTTTGAAAGTGTGGTATAGGACTACAATAGGCATGAAAGAAGTGTTTAAAAGATGGAATATTCAAATCACCCAAATCAAATATTTGAATAGATTCAGGAGTGGAAATGGAAAGGTGAAAAGAAGAAAATATTTGATTTGAGATTATACCTCTGGATTCCAGCCAAGACACTAATAGTTTGGATTTACCTATCACTCCTTAACAGGGAAAAATAAAAAGAAAAAAAAACACATAGATGTTCTATCTGACTGGTGTACGTGTAGGACATTCACAGAAGTAGAAAAATGAAAGAATTTGTAAGCTCCTCTACAAGGCTTATTGCCCCTTTCTGAAATCTGAGTTTTGCTTCAAGGATATGAATAGAATAACACACATAGGAAAATGCCATAACTTTTTGTCCATTTTTTATTAATTAGAGAACATAAAAGAATTTGTTTTCTACTCTCTAAGAAGCCTGTGACGTTAAAGAGACATGTCAAATAAATTTCACACTCCTCTTTAGTAGAGAGAAACAATAACACAGAGGTTAAATGAGTAAGATCCCCAGTCCCCTTCCACCTCTCATACAGAGCCATTTTCTGCTGGAAAACAAAAAATTACTTTCTCCTGGAACTGAATCAGAAGGCAGACCCGTCATTCAGTAGCCAACATATGATTCAGCTCAGCTTTTCAATAAGTTATAAAGTCCAAAAGCCACCAAAAAAGGGTTTTTGAATTAGAGGGCTGCCTCATTTTAACTCTTCTGAAATGCTTGCTGAGCACTCCTGTGAACCATGCCTGCTGCAAGAGGAGCACCTCTGAGTTAAGAAAGCAGTGACTATCGGTGACAGCTGGCAAGCAGACACTCCCTCTATCGAGGGACAGCCTTCATTCAACTGAAAGGTAGGACAAACATGAATTCCTGTAGCTGGACACTGTAAAGTTACTACTAGATCCATGATTAAAATACATAGCAGTGACAACCCTCCCCCAGCAATATTATTTTTAAAGAAGGAAATCCAACACAGTCTTCTCTAAAGAGAAAAATAACTAAGTTTATTACATCAAACAAGATGCTTCATAAAATATGCTGGTTTTTGCTTAGATTTTATGATTATGCTAGTATGCATTGAAAAATTGAGTAATAAACATTACTGCAAGTTGGAAAAAGACATTCCATTCAAGTCTCGGGAAACGATACAAATGTTAAAATAGCAATAAGTATTCCACTCATGCTACATTCAGTGCTGGAATTGCAGAACGATTTAGTGATGCCTTCAAATGCTTTTCATATTCTTTCACGTAATGTACAAAATCAGAAAACTATTTCTGCTGTTAATTAGCTCGTTTCCAAAGGGATGCATTTTAAACAGGAGATTTTGTTCTACTTGTTAAGCCAATTCAAAAAAAGTACTACTACTTGTCTTCCAGATAAATCATGTTATATTTTTACTAGCCTGATCATTTAACAGATTACTAACAATGAATATTTACTGTTTAAAAGTCCTGTTGAAAATAATCCAGAGCAGCCTTGTAACACTTACAGTAGCAGTTTGCAAAACTGCTTGAGCTTAACAAAAAAGTGTATTGCACAAATGTAATGAAAAATTAGGCTTAAAACAAATACCTTTTTATATTTATTTCTTTTATCTGTTTTGATGGTTGCTTTTATTGTTTAAATGCTTTGGAAATGCTGCTACATGAAAAAAGTGGAAGAATAGCTTACAAAAATGAATGTGTTTTTTTGGAAGCCGCTTATCACAGCATTAAAATTGAGGCTGCATTGAAAACTGTCTTTATTTTTTACTTTAAACACGATTTGAACTGATACCTGGCATACCACTTCTTTGTTGTTGTTGTTGTTGTTGTTGTTGTCATTTTTCCCTTTTTGTTACCTTCCAGGATTTCCTCTAAATTGATTTGGCTGGGTTTTGGCCAAAAAGGGGAGAAAAGGTTTTTGTGCTTCAGATTTTCTTTTTATTATTATTTTTAAAGTCTGTGAAAACCCAGTAACTTTTAATGAATAAATTGTACCTGAAAATCCTACTTTGAACTTTGTGTTCCTCATCAACAAACTGTCTTATGGACTTTATCTAACCTAAAAACTTGTGGAGTTTAATATTCGAATACTTGCCGAATGTTTGAACAGACAAAAATAAACTTTCAATGCAGATTCCAGATGACCCTCACCATGCCAACTGCTATAGCTCCACTCTACAGACATGGACAAATTTTTAACATTTTCAAAGTCAATCTAAAAAAATAATAATAAAAAATCTTTATTAGAGAGTTTCCATGTTATACATTTCTACAGGAGGGCCCAAATTTGGCTTAGGAAGCCACCAACACAACTTCTTCTGTCACCTTATCTTCATGCCTTATGTTACAGCTCATATTGTGAAGTGCAGGTATGGGTTTATCTTTCCCACATACTTCCTGCATACTCAAAATTAAATGATACATGGTGATGACCTCAAAGAACTACAGTTTGCTCAATATTTTCAAAAGTACTTCACACCTACTCAACTTGTGGACTATAATACTGTTATTTTTATTACATTATTTTACATTACGATCTTTTATACCATGTTATATCTCTAGCGTATTTACTTAAAAGCATTTGAACCAGTTCTACTACCACTTTTGCCATAAGGTTTTCTAAGATGTACCCTTGGTCTTGCATGGAAACACCAGGACACTTGCACGTGAACGTGGTCCAAAATGAGTGCGTAAAACAAAAGCATAAAGGCTGTCACAACTGCAGCTTTTGCTTATTTTCCACAGCCTTTCTACACAAGAAGAGCGTGGAAGTAGAGAATCAAGGAGAGAACACGAGTGCTACTTTCGTTTGTTACCTTTGCTTAAGGAAAATGAGATTCTTAAAGCTTTCCCTCATCCACAATGCTCCCCCAAAACATTTTGTTTTTCCCCTCTACTTCCAATTTCTTTCCAATCCTTTTACCATCAAATTCTCCTACTTAAGCTTGTGTCACCCAAGTACTCCCCCATAATTATTCTTTCCCTGATCCACTCCTTCTGACCCCCTGCTGCACCTAAAATCTGCTCATATCAAAATTCACCTTCTCTCAGTCCAGCCTTGTAGCTCCTACTTACTGTGCTCAATATTTTTTTTTTCTTTTTTGTGTTTCCACTTCTATATAACAAAATAAAACCAGTGAAGACACTTGGAGAAAATGATCGGCACTTCTAAAGTTAGACACATGCATCTAACCTGATTCAGGGCTCAAGACTGAATCTTAATGTTTGTGACCACTTGCAGTTGGATTGATACTACAAACTCTGTAATGGATCACCACCTCTCTAGGGAGGGTCTATTCAAATGGTTCATCCTGCACCCCAACATGGTCTTAGGGACCATCTATGACATGGATGATCCAGGCGGTCTGCTGCAAGTAGTTGTCACCTCCAGAGATCTGCATACTGACCATGAGACTACCCCTTGCTCTCCCACTTGTGTCACACACCGGCAGTTGGCAGCAGAATTGCTCTGCTCTTCCTTTGAAGCTTTTCAGCATGATGTATGGCCCCTTGGCCAGCTGTGCTTGGTTGCTGTTATCAAGAACTCAGAGATGCACTGCTATTGTATGAGAGACAGGCAATGATACCCTGAAGTCCCTTCCTAGAAACACATAAACGCCACCCCATCACAATTTGCCATCACTCAAGTGGTCCCATCCACCAGTCCAGGGGGATTTGTGAGAGAGCTTAGCCCCACACCCCCTACCAACAGAAGCAGTATTAAAATCAGAGAGAGATGGAAAGCACCACAGAGAAAATATCCTTCCTTTATGCCTAAATTGTATTGTCTCCCCAAACTATTAAGAATTAAAAGCCTCTTACTTTTAAACACATTTTTTTTCATGTAAGGAAGCCAATAATACTTTCAAATGTAACAGCAAAATTTGTATTTGTGCAGAAGATCCAAGTAGCCTGTTAGAAAGTGCAGAAGCCCCTTCCTTCATTTTAAAATGAATGTGCCAGAAAATTTTCTCTGGTAGATCATGTAGCCTTCCTAAAATTAAAGACTTAAGACTTTGTGGTTGGTAGAAGTTCAGCATGGCTTGCCATGCAAATTGATAATTTTGCCTTTTAAAAGCAGCTTGCAGAAAGAAAAGTATGCAAGTTAATAATCTTGGGCTAAATTATTTTGTGGTATAAATCAAAGGAGAATATCTTTAATAATGTAAGATGGAGGGAGAGAGAAATGTACCAAACAATATTGTTTTCCCTATACACAGCTGTTGCTGATTTGGCTTTAATTTCCCCTAACAGTCAGTTAGTGAATGCAATTTTTAAAGATTCAGCATATCTTCCATTCACAGCCTTAAAGATCTCCAAAGTGTTTAAGTGCACATGTAAGTTAAATCTTAAGATTTTTATTTATCTTTCTATTCCACCAGGGCTTATTTGCTATGCACTACTACTTACTTCAAGCCATTACCTCAGTTTAGTTAAAGCTATTATTTACAGACATAATTAACAATGTTGTTTAAGACATTTATGGGGTGGATTGGCATAATAAATGTACCTTATATGGATCTTCATTTAAGAATCAGCAAATTAAGTTAATTGTATCAAATATTGTTTTGCTATGAACACGTTTTTTTAGAAAACATTTTCTGTTAAAGCACTTGCTGTTTGGTGTCCATGTATTTTTCACAGCTTCCAGAACATCCTGTTGCGTTTTGGTACTTCCCCCTCTATTTCTATGGTTAGTAAACTGCAGAGCACCATTGCCTTCTGACCTCGAGGCCAATTGGCACAGTCTGGTCATAGCCACAGTAGTCAGTACTAAAAAAGAAAAAAGGTTAAAAGCCTATATTCAAATGCCTGCTGGTAAATTTGCTATCCTGCCAAATTCTGTAACTCTAAAAGTGTGCTTACGGATTACCTGGGAGCATGACAACTTGTTTGGGCCAAAAGGATGACAAGGAAAGTTTAACAACTTACCAGTGTAGACAACAGACTTCCAGGTGTCTGGCACAGGTCTATTTACTAATACAGGCATAGCCTACAATTACCATATTGGTGGCATTTCAAAAGCCTGTCAAGTAATTTGCAGATCACTTACAGCATAAAGGAATTAGCAATATCAAACTACCATAGCTGCTTTACTGAATTACCTTTATATCTCATGTATGTGATCTGCTCTGGATTGTCTAATGTGGTAAGCAAATCTTGCACCGGAGACAGCCTGAACTTTCACTGAGTTTAACTCTGACAGCAAAGAACCTTATTCTTGGCTCCTCCAGCACCAGAATTGCTTTTCAGCTTCTTTTCAAGCTCAGTGGTTTTCTGCAAACATATGGGAGATTACAGATCACCAGCCTCTTCCTCTTTATGACTATTTTCCAGTGGACTCAGCCTGATCTTTCAGTTATGAATCACTTATCAATGCCTCATGTGCAATTTTCACAAGGCAGTACATTATTAGTTACCAATCACATCAGTGGCTCCAAGTGCTTAATTTTCATTTTGAATGCTTTCCAAGAAATAGCATTAGAGCTATTTATTTTTGCATTAAGTCATTTTCTGAGTCAAGTTCAAAGCATAAATATATTTCATAATTAAAGATTTGATACATTTGACTTCCCCAAATTTAATTAAGATTAAGGATGGAAATGGTTGTTAATTATTTGGGGGATGAGAAAAGGGATAAGTGTTTACCAAACCAATTCAGATAATTCGTTCAGATTCACTGCTGTCATCACTGACTTAATGGTGATTTTTCTTCAACATTTTATGCTCTGAAAGGACTCGTTCCATTATCCTCGCCATCGGTTGCAACAGTTTAATTATTCATCTCCAAAATTTTATTGTAATTTGGAAAGCCCACTCTCATATTCATTCACTACACAATTCAGGGAAAGGTTACTTACAAACCTTTTATAAGTACCATCCTTCTTGAAAGACAAAGAATCACTTTAAACATTCCTTCTACTAGAGTACTTTTTGAGTGCCTTGGCAGTAGGGGTATGAGAAATTATGCTACTGAAAAACTGGAAAATTTTTATTGAAAGCAAAAATAAACTTGAAAATACTGCAGTAGTACCTCTGTTATGCTGTCTGTGTTGCATGGCTGGCCCGCATCAGCTATGATACAGTCCTCCACTCACACTGGAGAGAGGAAGCACTTTCAGAAATGATGCCTCTGGGTAGAAGTACCACGGGTACTGCACACATGTAGCCAGCTACTCTGAGACTGTCAGCTTTCACATTGAAGAAAGAAGTGATCAGTTTCATCAAGAATAATCATGAAATCACACATTTAAGTTCTTCCATGAAAAATATCAGCTATGTAGATTGTGCTTTTGGTGTAAAACAACTCAACTTCAGCAGCAATTCTGAGATACTGAATATTGTTTGTGAAACATGGGAAAAGACAAATAACACAACTTGAATAAAAGATAAATCAGTTGAAAATAGTTCCTGAACATGAAATAGAGGAACAAAAATTTGGCTAAATCATACGAAGGTTATCTTTTAGCTCAGTGTTTATCTGTCTGTAAGACTTAATGCTTTACAAGTGGAAAACACAGAATAAATAAAACACCAGTGCCTACTGGTTCGGAGGAAATAGTAGAGAAAAAAAAAATCTATTCAGCAATTTACACAAAGAAAAAACATAAAATAATGTTGGGAGAAATGTCTTGATATTTAACTAAATTTAACTAAGAATGTCTGCCTTTTGCAGAAAGACACACCTTGGGCCTGTACCACCGATCCGTTAAGACAGAATCTGTTTAAGTCTCAGGAAGTAATTTTGGGGAGTAATGTTTCAGAAGTGCCACTCTTCACAGCTCCCTACCCAGCAACAAATAATGCATGGATTCTTTGAATAACAGAGGTTGTCTTTCCCAGTAATGATGTAAATGTGAAGGTAATAAATGAAGAAAGATAGGCTGTACACACTGGATCCCTTAAAAATCAAAATTGGCCATGGAGAGCAAAACTGCATGCAATGATCAACTCTAAAGCAGAATCAAAATGAGAATAATGTGACTCATCTGTATGTTAGACGATGGCTTAGTGTTTCCAAGGAATAATGTGACTCATCTGTACGTTAGACGATGGCTTAGCGTTTCCAAGGAAGCATCACATGCAGTGGTTGTAGTCTGTTTGGGGCATTATCTTGAGCAGCGCCTTTCCTTTCCTTTCCTTTTTTTTTTTTTTTCCTTCTTTTGTTCACATTCAATTAAATCAATTTCATTCACATTTTAACTGGGACATTTAATAACACCTTTATACTATTAGGCACCCATTTAGATATTTAGAATCTAACAGTATCTAAATCGCATTGAGATAAAGCATCTATATTTAAATATCCATTACCTAATGATTATCTTGTCTATCTAATAACCAATTTGGTAACCAAGAGTTAGCAGAAAAATGAGTTTTTATCAGGATCTAAAAAGAAGACAGCATGATAGGTGCATTTAGCACACAAGTATCGTCAACTCCAAATATTCAAATGCTGTGACTGAAATCCCAAGAAACATGAAATTAAAACCAAATTGAAAAGGCTTTTGATCTTTTCATCTTTTAGAACTATTCTCTATGCCTTGCTGTTCCTCCTCTTTCCCAAGCATCTACTTAGGACTATTGTAAGTCTGCTGGAACATCTGTTCGACAAAGTACGTCATGACATTCTTATGACAGTTTCTTTATGGAATCATCTACAGCCAGAAGTTTTAAATAGATTTGATCACATTGCCTGTGTTTCAGTGAAAACACAGATATTGCTCTTCTGTTTGGCATATGCAAAGTTGTGCTGTTTTTTTGAACAATGGGAACAAATTTCCAGCATTCCACTCTGTCTCCTTTTGTATTGCTCTCTCTTTTTCTTCTTGCACACTTTCCTGCTCCCTCATGCTTCTTTCTACTTCACTTAGCTGTTGCCAATACGTGACAATTTTCTTTCTGTCACCTTTATGCTCCATTTTTCACTTCTTCCTATGATGTT
Source organism: Anser anser (assembly GCF_964211835.1). Classification (NCBI taxonomy): domain Eukaryota; kingdom Metazoa; phylum Chordata; class Aves; order Anseriformes; family Anatidae; genus Anser; species Anser anser. The sequence continues at coordinate 53,104,190 of NC_139722.1, read as the reverse complement.
TATTATATGACAAACATTTCTGTATGGTGGTCTCATTCCATTTCCCTTGAAACAGCATTTTTGTTGAGGACAGGAAAATGGTAACAAGTTTGCAATAAAACACATATAATGGGTTTAAAGGCAGAAATTAAAAATTAATTAAAATGCTTCACGAAAAGTGAGGGGATTCAGAATTACTTTAACTTCAGGCACTTTCATACTTGAATTATGTAAGATATAAACACGACAAATGATTCATGGATCTGTTCTCCTCGCTCCTTCCATCCAATGCTGATGAAACCCTCTGTGACATTCTTTAACTGTCTAAAATGGAAGAAAACTAAACCAGCGAACAAATTTGGTCAGTTTTAGCTATCTCAGTTAAAGCTATCTCAATTTTAACTATCTAAGAAGAACCTGACAGTTACCACACAAGGCACAGGGGAAGGAGAAGAGCACAGGATGGGGAGAAGAGGACAGAGCCAGGGCAAAGAAGACCTTTTGGTGGCAGCAGCACATTTGATGGGCTCAGCTGTGAAACACTGACTTAGACCATAAAGATAAACACTATAGTTACTCATATAATTTCACATTTGCCACAGGCTACTAAGCACATATTCACACACTACTGTTTTGCTGCAAAGTAATTCATTATCTTGTGTGTCACAAAATTAAAGCACAGAAACAGCTACATGAGAATACAATTGTGCTTTGGATGCTATACCCATGCTGGTGGCTTATCCTTCTGTCCCTGGGATGCTGTGAATTAGCAGATCATAATAGCACACATTACTTATAAAATTAAGTAGTTTTCCCTGGGAATATACATAAACAATGTCAATGGCTATGACATTTTTGGGGAAAAAAGAGTAACGAATAAGCACCTGTCTTGCAGAAATGTTGGGGATCCAATTTAGGAGGTACAAAAACATGCAGTTGATAAAGATGTTGTGTAACACGTGTGAAATCATTTAAAGTCATAGCTTAAAAATAAGAGACAGATGTTAAATTTGGAATAAAGTTCTTCTCTTGGCATTTTAGATGTTAACTTTTGTAAAAATGTCTCGTACTGTTACAATTTTCTTAGGTTTATTCCAATCACTTGTTAGGCCAAAGACTATCTTGAAAGTAACTAAACTAGGAAGTAGCATTATATTACAAAGAAAAATAAGGTAACATCTAAATTGAACTAGAATTACTCATAAAAGTAGGCACTATTGGGAAATAAAAGAGCAAGACTCTGGTACTCCAACAAACAAGGGCTAAATTCTCCAACTGGTCTCTCCTGTCCCATGCAGATGACATTTTCTGTGCTAAACTGCACACTTAAATTCTTGTAGTAAAACATGTGAAATTGTAGGCCAAGTTTTTAAAGCTTACAAGGTAACCATAATGTTTACATCTGTGGGAATTACTCAGAGACACCTTTAGTTTTAAATAGAAATGTAAGAACATTTCTAGCACTCTGTTGTGTGTCCTTTTTTGTTCTTTAAAAACACTTTTTCCTTCTGAGCGATTTCTAGTCTGAATGCAGGAAGAAAACTGTCACCTGTTTGTCACTTAGTAAGACCAGGTCTTCTCTATTCATTTCTCTTACTACTATGATAAAGCATAATACAAAAGAACAGAATGAATAAGTTTTACGTGAAATATAAACATACAAATGCTACTGGAGGGTGCTGAAGCTGCTCCAACAGAATGCCTGTTATGTGCTGTGATGAGCAAAAGAGCTATTTTCAGTGATGGAGTTCTCACTCCATCAAGTGCCTTTGTACAGCTCCGCTGTCCTACCGAAATAAGGAATCGAATATAAAATTGTTCAGAAAGTTACACAGAGAAATGTTATTGTTACAATCACGCAGCTTGATGCAAAATTTCACACGGGTTATTATCTCTCACAACCACATTGCTCTTGCTGTTCTGGAAAACCATCCAAGACTGGGTTAATCCTTCTGTTTTCAATAAAATATTACATCTCTTGTCCATTACATACAAATATTAGACAATTAAATGAATGCAAGATAGTAGACTTCTCAAATTTATAATAATAAAATAAAAGGACTCAACAAACAACTGCAGCAAGGTGCTATTTTCATTTACTTCTATGTAGTCAACCAGATTATGAGAGCTCATTTCCATTTTATCCTTAAACACAAATGAGCTGTACAGACAATGTAATAATTACATATGTAATTATGTTCTACCATATAGAAATATTATTGCATACAGGAAAATAAACGCATATTTTAAAAAATAGCTATAATAAAATATGTTGTGAATAATGAAAAATTACATTTGGAACCAAATTAGGCAAACAAAAATGATTTAGGAAATGTAGAAAGGACAATGGAAGGAGAAATAGAAGGGCCAAATTTTGTTAGTAAATTTCACATAAAGACACATGTACTATTCCTTTATATAAGATGTTTTGTGGAAATCACATATTTCTGTGTTTTTCACATGATTTTTTAAAATCTAATTTGAAACTCGAAAAAGAATGAAGAAATATCATACTATGCATTAAGCATTAGAAATTGAAAGCTGTTTGCAGATCAGTTGAGCTGCCGTAATTTGTGGACTTCAGTCCTCAGGCAAACCAAAAAAGATAATAAAATGAACAACTGCATTCCAGCTGGGAAACAGCAGTATACTCTCAGGCTAAACTCGAACCACTAATATTAATTTAAATAATTTTCTCCATCCTCAGTGTTAATATGATTTTTCCTGTTTTTTTTTTTTTTTTTCCCAGCAACTGCTAAGAAAACAAAATAGGGTTATAGATGAGGGCAAGTTCAAATAGTTCTACTTATAACAGAAAATAATATATTTCTTGTAAGGCTACAAATAATCAACAGCCATCTCCCAGTGGCATCTTACATTCTCACCTAGGAAAAACACTCTTTCTATACTACCACAGACAGCAGTTACATATTTTAATACTTTGAGTTGAAATAAATAAGTAGCACTGTTTTTACTCACTCACTTTAAAATATTTTAATGTACTTTTCAACTAACTTGGCACCATCCACCTCTCCTACCATGTCTCTGCAAAGCTTCTGTAGCCAAAGTAAACATGTTGGGTTTCATGGGAAAAGGCCAGTTTGGAAAGACAGATTTACAAGCTGACCATATATAACAAAGTTGGAATGGCTAAATTAGTGATGGGAAAATATTTGTTAATCTTCTGTCATCTTTTCCAGGTTGAAGGTTGCCCTCTTTTCTCAAAATACCTTTATGTCACATACACGCACATGCATATATTCAATTTTCTTTCAATAAGAGCAAATAACATACGAAACATAATGAAACTGAGCCACAAACTTCCTGGCATTTCACAATAATATTTTGATGAATATTTTGATGAAACAGGGTTTCAGAGACAAAGACCTCAAAAAGCTTTCCCAACAAAACATCTGTTTGAATAAAAAATGCTTTTTCAAAAAAAAACAACAACAAACAAACAGATTTTAGAATGTTAAGATTTCTTTCCATTTGTGGAGGACATAAGAAATGTAGTTACTGAGGAATTTAATGCCATTTTCTAAGAGCTCACTTCATCAGGCTTTTTTATCTTCCTTGAACTATCATATTGTGCATATAACTGCTTCCGCTGCTCTTTCAAGGCATAAGACTTAATTGCTAACTTTGTATTACTAGCAAGGTAAATTATGCTTTTCTGGAATCCATGAGAAGGTGAAAATTATGCATAGCTGAACTGGAAATTATTTTCAGAAAAAAAAAAATAGCACAGTGACTGAACTAGGTATTAGCACTGAACAACTTGGACACCTCCTTTTTTAAAAACAAATTAATGCCTACTTTGGGCAAATCCATACTCCACTGAATTAAGTCTGGCTAGTATAAAAATCCTATTTAGCCAACATTGCAAGTATGAAAGCTGTGGTTCATCCTCAAAGAAGGCATATTTATAGTATTTTCTGTTCAATCATTTTTAAAATGTGTATCTATACCTATTTATCTTACTGGAACAGTTAGAAGAAGTAAAAATAAAACCTTCAGGACTGATTGGCTTGATTTTTTTTTCCTCATCAAATTCTCATTTGAGTACCAAAATTTGTACTTTATAATAATGTTGGCTGATGTAGCAGTAGGTACTACTCCTCCTAGTACATGTTGGGAGGCTCCTCCTGCCTTAAATCAGCCCCATAGTGTTGCTTCTATCAGCACACTATCAAATGTTTTTAAAAGAAATTAAGCTGTCTTCTGTAACTCAACCTGCTTCACGGAGGGAAAAAAAAACATGATCATACTAACCAAAAAGATAATTGTTCTCTGAATCACGTGAGTGGTCTGTGTGATTATATGGGGCTGCTCGTGTGCTGTAAACAGAACTCATTCAGCTGACTCAGTAAATAAAAGCATGAGTCAACTTTTGAGCTAAAGAAAGTAGCTCTTATACTATTATCTGAACTAGCCTTTTTGGGAGACAAAGACTAATGCTACCTAATGTCACTTACACAAATATTTAGCTATTCACATTGTCTAGTGTGTAGAGCAGGGCTTTTGATATACCTACACTTCCAGAACATAAACGACATCTATTTAAAATGAGGAAAGACAAAAGCTCTCGCATTTTTCTTGGGGTGAAGCTGTGATATTTATTTATTTATTTATTTATAATTCTATGGAGGTTATGGTAAAATCACTGCTGATACAAAGAAAGTGTTCATTTTCCATATAGATGAGGAGCTTTTATTCATAAGGACTCTCAGACTTTTCAGCCCTGTTTGTAAAAACTGTAGTAGCTTCAATTTCTCAGAAACAGTATTTCACATATAAGTTTAACTACAACAGATGTTCTTTGCTAAAAGGAAAATATCTGCTTTTCCAATGGGTGTGGAAATATTTATCTTCTACTTTCTTTAAAATCACTCAATCACCAAGTGAAGTTCTAGGAACGCAGTGTAACAGATACCGAGGCTTATCCTCTCCAGATTCAATACTTTGTACTTATTAGTTTCTGCCGCTTCCTACTACTTAGTAGATAACTCATATTTACTGCAAACATTAGCATTTGTCATATACAAACTACCATATTTCTCAGCTCAGTATTAAGAAGGTCTTCAGTCCAAAATCCTAAGTACACACAATAGTATTTCCAGCCTCCTCGCTCATCCAGATCCAAAGCTGCTTTCCACTAAGCATCCAACTGAAAACTGCAGCGTGGAGGAGGTTCCTGCCAATTTTCAGTTTTGTATGCTCTGGCATGCAGATGGAAATATTTTGGTGCAAAAGTTCTTTTCCCTCTCCAGCAGCATTCTTTTTCCACTCTTCACAGATTCTGTAACAGTACCACTATTTCTTTTTGCTGTAATTTGATAATTTATTTTTACACGACCAGAACTGGCAGTTCTATACGAGCTCTTGAACACAGCAGAAATATCTACACAGGCAGGTACAAACAGACTCTGCGTACAGCCTGAGCTGGCTGCATACACAGCAGTGGCAATCTGCAAGCAGTTTGGCTGCACTAGCATGGATGTCCCCTGGCTAAGGCATTTCTCCATGCCCAGGCATTGCACCACTCACGTAGCTTCTAGTCAAGACCTGTTTAACTTCTGCAGAAGTTTGTCAGGTGCCAACTGTATAAATATGTCCCCATGTGCTCTGAGGCCCAAGCATCAAAAGGCAGGATATGTATGCTTCGTGCAGCTGGCCAGAGGCATGATATATGCTGAGGAGCATCCTCTCATAAAGCTGCAACTGCTGGAGAAGAGGCAACCTCCCAGTAACTCAAATGGAAGCCCAACAAACCTACTAGGGTCAACTGAAAATTAGCACCAGATAATGTGATATAGCACTCGTGAAGAGTTAATAACGACAGTCAGAGGAAAAGTACAACCTGCTACCACAGTCTCAAAACAGAAATCAGTGTCCCAAATTTATTTGTGTGTGTTTGGCAAGTCACAGAAAGGGTTTTATACTCACTCCTCTAGCAATAAATAAATAAATAAATAGATAAATAAATAAATAAAAGCTGTTTTGGTGACTCAGAACTCGCCAGATGCGAGTTCAGTCAAGCATCTGTCTTGAAAATACTGAAATACCTCAGGTAGGTCATGTAGGCTTTCGGCCTGCCAGTCTTGACAGCATTCCTTTGTTGACTCATATTTGCTACCACAGCTTTATTTCTACCTTAGCCTTTCCTGTTTAAATTCATTTTCCACCTTGAATGACACACTTCAGACTATTTTAGCAGACTATTCTAATAGAAAACCTTTGACTAGGGCAGGACTTTTGTCAACACGGACAAAGTCAGGATCCAACAAACTCTACTTACAAATGCATGGGGTCAGTCTAGACATCTTCTCTGGTGAACAGTAAAGTCTGTCATTTTGCTTCCCATCATTTGTACATTAGACAAGTTTTAGTGTATAGAGCCTGAAATAATTTTGAAACTACTTCTAATTTTGCTTTTGGGAACAACTCTCTTTAGAGGCATAAGAAATTAATTAAATAAAGATTTATACTTAAAAGCATTAATTAAGATTTCTCATAAGATGATTACATTGCTTAAAACTGTTTTACTCTGTTTTCTAATATTGGACCAAATATATAATTAAGCAAGATGTCCTGCAAGGGAAAAAAAATATTTTTTGAGAACAGTTTTGGCTTCTTATGCAGCTGTGGTTATCCATGGGAGATTATTTGCCTTTTTTTGTTTGGTGAAAAAGAAAAAAAAAACAAAAACACTTGAAAAAGCAAAGACTTTGACACAACTAAGAGTAAAGTCTCAAGAACAGTTCAAAGAATATTACTCCTTCAATAATAAAAGAATGATGCTCCTCTTTCTTTTGAGTTTGCAGATGAATATTCTAAATAGCATATTTACTATATTTTGCTATAGCTTGCCTGGCATTGGCAGACCTCTCTTAGATGTCAATTAGTAGAGAAGATGAATGTCTATGTAAGGAGCTAGTTGAAATCAAATATTAGAAATACGTGGTTATATACTTTCTATATAATTTTATAAATTTGTCTGGATTCATTTTTTTTACATCACTCCTTCAAAACTTACGAATTTTTTGTAATAAAAACTTCATTTATGATTTTCATATGTGGTCTGAAAATGGTGCTGGGAACAAATGCTGAAGAGAAGATGATGCTAGAAAATTTTCTATCTCCATATACACAAAAGACACCTTTCATAAATAAGATTATTTTTTAAGTTTATTTGTGCAATTCTATTATCCAATTTGTACACTTATATAAAGTATACGCAGATATATACATGTAAATATTAGTAGCACACCATATGTTGTATCTAAAAGACAGAGTATCCAGATCATGTCCAAACAAGCAGGAAGAATTAAAAAACTGATCAACAGAAAGGTATGAAAATGGAACCACTCAACTAATTTTTAAAGCAGCATATGAGAGAGAGAAAAAAACATATTGAAACTAATAAACTAAGAAAAATGAGGTTCCTTCAGAAAGGTAAAACGGATTGTGTGAAATAGGTCAAATAGCAGACTGCGAGAGGAAGTCTCTTCCCAATAGCAGGGGGTCTCTCCTGATCCTGCCAGTGACACAAGGTGGTCAATCAGACAGCTACTTTCATCCTGTGTGGGACACGCAGACATTGGGACACATGATGACCAAAACTAAGTATTTATAGGACATTTATTTAGAAGCTTTATGAGATATATAATGAAAGATATGTCATGCATAAGCAAGTTCTTATTTGGCTTATAAAAAAGAAAATGTGGGAATTTTCAATTGAACAGCAGCACAAGAGAGAGGAAGGACTTCTAAATAGGAGAAATCAAGAGGCACAATTTGCTGGAAAAAAAAAAAGGATCTGAGACTAAGAAAGAAGCAGGCTTCAGATGAGAAACAGGAGGGAAGAATGTAGCAGTAGCAGAGGGAAAGGAAGGAAAGGAACAAGGTAAGAAAAGATGGGCATGAGAAAAGACACCAAAGGACAGTAAGACTAGAAAAGTATATATTCATTACTCCACCTCACATAATGAATGAACCATCTGATGCTTCACTTGGGAATTAACATAAAATTTAAGAGTTTAGGCCTCAGACTTCAAAAAGGTCTTCAATCCAGCAGTGAAGTGCGAGCATTTCTGAACTTAAAAGTGAAAATATAGAAATGAAACCATAAACGACACTATGCAACAACACAGCTTACAATACTTAACTGATTAGTTTCTGTCTTCTCCTAACTGAAAGTGGTGGGAGAAGTGAGTTGAAATGATTGTGTAAACACAAACCTTCAAGTCTGGTTCAGTAAGGTCAACCTTATCTGAGTCCATCAGTAATCAACAGAAGGGTTAAATGAAGTTTTATATTTTACCTCAACAGCTTGCTTCAGTCTGCACGTAACATTTCCAGGTTTGTGTGCTTTCCTGAAATATATCTGGTCTTGATGTCGGAGACAGGACAGTGGGCTAAGAGGAGCACAGCTCAGCCCCACTGGGCATTTCTTCTGTTTTTACTGACTCGGATGCTTCAGTAAGCCAGTCGCGCAAAATACAAGTTACTTGCAAAAGGACAGGAAAATCATCCAACAGACATCATCAACCAACAGACAAGGACCAAAAAATATCATCGGGTAAAGTTCAAACTGACTCATCAGCATTTAGAAAACTCAACAATGGAGGCAGGGAATTAAAGAAACTGGGACTGAAACAATATTTAATCACATTGAAGTCTATATGACCAAATTGTGTACGTATTTAAAATACTCCCCTGTCCACAGAAAGGGAGATAAAAGCTCCAATTTTACCAGCATAGTACCTTTTCAGGGAGAGCACATGATAGCTGTTTTTGTAAGATTCTTCTGAAACCTGACAATTGCTCATTCTGACTGGCAAGTACAGAACTGATGTTCATGCCTAACTGAATTGTATCATAATTAACAAAGGATAAAAATGATTTTACGTGTAACATATATCAACAAGCCTACAATCCAAGCATGTGCTAGAAGACATTATAAAATTTCCGCTGCCCAAAATTAATAACACAGCTCCTAGTGAAACAGATAAGATAAAATGCTGGGCAGGTGTTTGTGAAATCTGCCTCAGGCTAAAACATATCTTCAAGCAGCCTACGAATGAAGAAAAACATCCTTAAAGGTATTCAGGCACTGCCAGCCTGCTGAAATCAATTCTAAGTTGCAGTCCTTACATGCAGGCCTCTACCTTTAACAACATGGTATATAATGATCCACTTAACCATTCTGCACATTTGTTCATAAAAACAGCTACAGATTATTGACCATAGGATAACATTCTAAATGACAAGAAACTAAGCAAAAAAGATGAAGCCATCTGACAAAAAAGCAATTATCTAAAAATGTATAGACCGTGAAGTCATCCGTTAACTAGACAAACTGGAAACCTGACAACCTACTATAGTTCAATAAATATAGGAAAAGCAGAAACGCCAAGGAAAAGCAGCAGACAGCTACTCCCATGCTTTTAGGTTATATCAAAGCCTTCTTACTTCTATGAAGGCGATATATTAGCCTTAGTGTTTTGAGTTTGACCCCAAGCAGCTAAGAGAGATACACATGGAATACAGCAGATGAAAAATAAAAGTTTTCATAATAGTTTTTTTTGTTGTTGTTCATTTTTAATAAAGCAATAGAGAAATAAAAGTGCTTTACAATTCCCCAAACATAGCTTTAGAAAATCATACGTTATAAGACATGAATTCCTAAACAAATTATACAGTAAAAATTTACATACTTTAATATGTAAAACCTGAAGTATGATCTGTTAAATCTCATTAAAGAGAAGGAACACTTTTCTGTGACTTGGTATTTTGCCGTATGGCTCCTTGTCAAGATTTTTTTAAAAAAAAAGGAAGAAGGAAACACTTGGAATAGTAATTTCCTGTGAAGAAAGTATCCTAAGAGTTATGTAAAAGTTGGCTATGTAAATTCTTTTAATTAACTCATACCATTTTTTCTGGTTTATGCATTTTTTGATGTAATCTAACTAGTAAAACACAGAGCATTGCAATCTTTTGCACCATTTGGTGTACAATTCAAATGTTCACGTCCAGACCATGAGTGGCCAATTCTCCTGACAGAAACAGCCATGGACCTAAATCCTCCTATGGCCTGGGGCCACCAGAAAGAAACCACACATGGAAGCTAAATCCTGAGGAAGTTCTAGAAGCAGATCTGAGGTAGAAGATTGCACCTTCCCTACAGAAACCAAGTCCTGGAATACGCATATGGAGGAAAGTGGTTTTTTAACTGTGGAGAGGCAAATTCTCCTTTCCAATTGAGGTTGTGATGTGCCATACTCTTGTGGGACAGGGGTGTACAGCTGACCTCGTACCAGCCCACAGTGGATCAGGAAACTCAGGTACAAGCATTACAAAGGCTACAGGTAGGTGGGGGTCTTGGCAGCATGGCTGCTAAAGAATGAAGAAGCCGCAGTTCTCGTAGTATGTACACTGCGAGGAGCAGACTGGCATAGAATCATAGAATCATTCAGGTTGGAGAAGACCTCTAAGATCATCTAGTCCAACCTTTAACCTAGTACTAAAGCACACCACTAAACCACGCTACTAAGTTCTACATCCACATGTTTCTTGAAAATCTCCATGGATGGTGACTCAACCATTTCCCTGGGCAGCCTATTCCAATGCTACACAACCCTTTCATTGAAGAAATTTCTCTCAATATCCAACCTAAACCTCCCTTGGCACAATTTGAGGCCACTCCCCCTCATCACTTGGTGTTTGGGAGGAGAGCCTAAACTCCACCTCACTATAGCCTCCTCTAAGGCAACTGTAGAGTGTGGTAAGTGTCTCCACTGAGCCTCCTCTAAGCTAAACAACCCCAGCTTCCTCAGAAGTCTTGTTCTATAGACCCCTCAACACCAGCTTCACAACTCTTCTCTGGACATGCTCCAGCATCTCAATGTCCTTCTGGTAGTGAGGGGCCCAAAACCGAACACAGTATTCAAAGTGCAGCCTCACCAGAGTCAAGTACACTTCAATCACTTCCCTATTTTTGTTTTTTCTGATACAAGCCAGGATGCTGTTGGCCTTCTTGGCCACCTGAGTACACTGCTGGCTTGTATTCAGCCAGCTATAGACCAATATCCACCCCCAAGTCCCTTTATGCTGGGCAGCTTTCCAGCCACTCTTCCCTCAGCCTGTACAATTTCATGGGGTTGTTGTGCCCCAAGTGCAGGACCCAGCATGTCCACCCAGGGTAGTATGGGGAAGAAGAGCTCCAACCTCACTGCCTTCTCTGAAGATGGTGTAACCTTCTAAACTAAGCTCTGAGGTAGTCAGCCACAACAATTCCTGAGTCTCCCAAATCAAAACAAGGCGGTATAGTTTTGCAAAGTTCATTTTTACATGCATATTACAATGGCATTGCACAATACTCTAATACCAAATTCACATTAAAAGGAAAAAAAGAAAACTCCTGCCAAGCATCTGAAAGATATGATGGCAACTAATCTAAAGGGAGCTCCCTGAAGTGATAAGTAGGAATTCTCCTCCTGAGAGTCAACAGAAGTATGTGAAGCGACCAGAGCAATGCATAGCTCAATTAGAGCTGGGATGTTATGTCTTTAAAGATATGCTCTAATTTAAAATACAAAAACACAAGCTTCAGGCAGAAAAAGAAGCTACTGGACAAACTTTTTGGCTTGTGTTATGACAGTCGGAATGGATTATTACAATTTCCCAGTCTGGCTTTATCCGCTGAAGATATTTAAAATTATGTTTTGCACAACAGAGATTAAGCTGGAGACACATGCCAAGACTCTAGAGAATTACTGTGAAACCTGGTAGTGATTTCTCACAGCAAGAAGGCTCTTCACTCTCGCCAAGTTTAAACCTAGTTGAAGAAAACAAGTGACAGAGCACCAGCAAGAAGAAACCTGAAACGAGTGGCATACAATAAAAACATCCTTCCCCCCCCCCCGCTGGAAGAAGCTCCTGTCAAGTTCATGGGCATAAACAAAAGAAAAATGCCCTCAATTCCAAAGCTGACCTGACTGAGCAGATAGCATTCTTGGGCTGCCATCACAACAGAAACATTTAATCACAAGCCTGAGTCACTCTGCAGGTTCTCAGAGCTCAGAGCCAAGAAGAAGGCTTTTTTTTTTTTTTTTTTTTTGTATGCCTACAAGTAAAAAGAGTGAGAAACATAAAACTTGACTTCTATCCAATACATCCAGACTAGCACTCAAACTGAAATGACCTTCTGCTCTGCTGAATGGAAAGGTGCTATTTAAGACCAAACAGACTGAAAATTCTGGTCTCACTGAGCACGAGGGGAAATTATAGTAACAAAATTAGAAAATACAAAGCTTTCACCAGAAGTAGGTAGTGATTCCTTCTGAAGTTTTATGTTTGTTGGCTTTTGTCTCCAATTGTATTTTTATAGGAACACATTCTAAAGTAAGTCAACAGGCAAACCAGCATCTTCTGTGGTCTAATGCTAAATATTGACTTTTGGATATAGTATTTTTGAATGGATGTTTAAGTAGACTGAAATAAGATCAAAATCAGATGCTCGTTAATTTTTTCTATTTAAAAGTAGCAATTCTATGTCAACAGAGTCAGACAATTTACAGCAAGAATATACTATATTATGTTGCAGTTTCTTGTTATCTGAAGCCTTTCAGACAGCTTAAAAAAAATTATTTCCTTCTCTGTCTGGGCCTTGTTTTTCAGAAAAAGTCACTCACCCTACTCATGCTGTTTGGCTTAAAGGAACTCCTGATAATGCAGGAGTTTGAAGAGCAGATATAAGGAGCAAATTTTTTTCACTCATGCTATGTTAAATGGCATAGATAGAACACAGTAAATAGTATGATGAAGCATAGAGAAGCAGACAGCAAAAAATTAGAAAGAATTACTAAAATGCAGAGACAAGAAAGAATTACTGAAATACAGAGACAAGCCTTCGTTTGTAAAAAAATATTTGTAAAATACTTCACTTATAAAAAGTACTGAGTACATGTTTTATGTGAAATGTGTAGCATTCACATTTCTAGTTAAAATATAAGAGTTTAGTCCATCTACATGTACATATACCAGCCCAAAGAATCTTCAGGGAAGAAATCCTGCAGCGCTAAAGGGAGTAAAACCACATTCTGACATACTGCTGGAAAGAGGATAGACTGAAAGCTGTTTCTTTACAGTTTGCCATTTTGCTTTTTGTCAGCTTTGGAAAGCACCATTCAGGAAGTGACAGGCTGTCAAAAAATCAGCAGTAAAGTAGAGGAACAGCAAAGAAGGGTATTCTTAAAATGCTTATACACATTGTTTATACTAATCATATTCTACTTAAAAAACCCACAAAGCAAAACAAATGAACAAATCCCTTTGTTGCTGTAGGGTATATCAGAATCTTCTATCATTGCAGTGTGTCCCTTCATGCTTCCAAAGGGAATAGGTGAAGAATCAACATGGATCACAGAATGATGGCACACATTTATATACCTGTTAAATGTCATTTAAATTACTTTGTATAACAGAACACTTCTGAAATATGGTCTTACACATTGTGGCAAGACCATATTTCCCCCTCCCAGGGATGCTCCCCAAGAGATATTGATAACTCTAACCATATTTACAGTCCTCTACAGATTGTTCTGAAATATATATAGTACACAGAATTAATAGTCCAATCAGCTCCAAAATATAGAGAATATAGAAAGAAATATAGAATATATAGAATATAGAAAGCATCTTAAATCCTAACATTGAAAGACAACAACTAAAATCCAGAGCAGACATTTTGTACCAGACTAAAGAAAATAAATGCCAGATCTTGGGAAAACACAATTAAAAAAACAAAACAAACAAAACAAAACAAAAAACCACAACCACACCGCAATTCTGAGTTCTGAAGTTCTGAACAACTTTGTCATTGTTTTTGTACTTCAAAGGTGAAAAACATTTTTTTTTTCCAAAAGTGCCGGGAACATTCCAATACTCATCTTCAAAAAGTTCTCCAGATGCAAAATTCATAAATGATTGGGATGAAAAAGAGAAGAAGGCCTCACAGGAAGCCTGAAGCTGATGTACTTGTGAAAAACTTTTCCCAAGCACTAGTTTAGATTCTCAGAGGAAAGTAAATATCAGTAAAGAGAGAGAAAGCAGAGATGACAAATGATCAAGCTTTGACTTATGGAATTAAAGAGGGTACATGCGAAACATTTGCATTCTTTCTCGTGAAGATTTAATTCATAGCAATTTATAATCTTTATACAAAGCACTTTCAAAAACACTTATTTTAAAGATTAAACAGATCTTTATAATAATATTAAATATTATGTCTTTAATAAAAAGTAGATAAAGTAAAGGTAGCTTGCTTCAAACACAAACAAACAAGAAACAACAAAAAACAGGTGCCCTTAATTGTAGAAGTATAAGGGAAAATAGCATAACCATTAAAATAGCTACCAGATGTTATAACACCATTTGCTTCATTTCTAATGTGAAGTGTGAAGTTTCCTCAAGATTTTGTTTACAGACAATTAGAACATTGGCAAATTTTCACCATTCCAACCACAAGCTTATACTTTTTTTCAGAAAGGTTCATTTAAAATGGTTAGTCCATTCCTTAATGAAAATATTAGGAGTAAAATTTCTGCTCTAGTTCTGTACACCCATTTTGCAAAGCAGCTCCAAGTCCCCCCTTTTTTTTTGCTTTGATCTGGAATTTGTTACACATTGCTCTAATGTGCAAAATACCACTTCTGCCACTGTGATGAAATTCTGTACAACTATTACAAATTTCAGATTGTATAGGCATAGTACAGACTAACTAGAGTTTGGCAGCCACATGTCTTGTAAGGCAGCCCCTGAGACCTCACAGCTACTCAGACATTTAATGGATCACTCCCCAAAAGAGAGAGAGACTGTTTCTTTTGGAAGAGGCAGTCGCAGAGTATAACCTTGTTTGCTTTGTTCTCCAAGCACAAGAACAGAAACTTAAGAGATGCTTCTTACGTGCCTTCCATGTACAACAGAAGAGGACTGCCACATGACATAAATGCATTAGCAGAGGAAAGTGCTGTGCTAAAGGGGTACAAGGAGCTGGTAAAGTCTGGATGGGCCAGATCATTTATTCCTCAGTGGCTGACTCATAGGTAACATCATTGCAACAGCTTCTAATCAAATTCTGTAGAAACCAAGGATTGTTTTCTTAGACAAAATGAGTCTTTACAGGGAGATCTTTGTCTCTGCACCTAAAAGATGATCCAGAATAAGCTTAAATATTCCAAAGCAGTTCTAGAAAGAACATGACAGAACCATGTCTACTACATTTGTGAAATTGACATTCATTTGCAAATGCAAAAGTTTGTCTGATCTTTATTTAGCACTTTTGATTCCCAGCAACTGGAAAAGGTATTAAAGCTATTGTATACTATTAGTAAATAGTTTTTAATGTTGTTCAGAGATTATTTCGCATGTCAAAGAAATTCTGCCCTTGCTCCTGCCAGCCTTCTAGCTCCCAGTTTTTCAGTAGTGTTGGAACTCACTGCATGACTACCTTAAATATATTTTCCCTTAAAGTACCTGTAAACTCTTGGTGCACAAACAAACAAACAAAAAACAGTTCTAAATTACATGAAAGTCTCAGGAATAAAGTACTGCCTGAAGGCCTGTAAGAAAGAAGTCTGCCAGAAGCAGCACAGTTCACGTAAACATCCTGCGGTCATCAGCAGCCCAAGGTAGAATCCAGCTCTGAAACCCACTACAACTTATGCACACAGGACATACCAGAAATGCTCTAGATTTAGACGTGTATAAAAAGGAACCAGGAAAAAAAATGCTACTAATTTTAATTTTACTTTTATTTACTAATACTTGAGTAAGCAAATACATCCCACCATAGGTTACACAGGAGGTTTATTTTCTGAAACAATAAGCTCTCTCAATGACCTAACGTGTTCTTGGTGACCTAATATTTCAACTGACAAACAGTGTTATTTTAGGTTATGAAAAAAGGGAGAGAGTTTAAAGGTACTTAGCTTTGTATATAAGTATTTCGACCTGGTAAATGAAAGGGTTTCAATCCAAAAACCAAATTCGAAATCTCATTCCTGTAACTTAACTCTATTTCTCAATTATGCAAAAAATGTGAAGTACCTTTAAAAAAAGATAACATGCAGAATGAGATTGCAAATATAAAGACAAAGTGTTGCTTTGCTGCTAGTGCAGAACTGCATAACCTAATAAGCCACACAATGGCAACAAAGCAATGCTGAATTGACGCTACCAGATTTAATGATAAATGACATGATGAACCTAGCATGAATAAAATGTATCAAGCAAGATATACATAACACCTCCTGTAACAGCATTCATTTTAGCCCTAGCTTTGCAGATCCCACATTTTCCTTGTTTTTTCTTCACTCCTATTATTTCTGCTGAAAAATAACATAGAGTAACACAGCAAGGTGTCACAGAGCTCTCAGGGTTTATATACATCCTCCCTCATTTTCTATACAGCTTAAAAATCTTTCCTGGTCATCATGACATTTCTTCCTCTGCAGACAGGCAGCAATACTAGCTTTCCAACTGGAATCGACAGCTTGTGGGTGGCCATATCTTTGCACCATTTGGATAGTTTAGAATATGTGCTAGGGAAGACAGCCACTTGTTTAAGTCACACCCCTCTTCATTTCTGGCTGAGGTCAATCTGTAAAAAACGCCATGAAATTTGGAGTTGGCTACAATAAGAGGGATTCCCAGAGCATCCTCAGATATTTACATCATCTTCAGGACAATCTTGATCAATTCTCACTCTCCTATGTTTCAGTGCTATAGCTACGATAGTTAGTTGTTTTTTTTTTTAAGTTCTAACCAGAGGTGTAGAACTCCTGCAATTTGCACAACATACTTCTGAAGTTTACTTTCAAGAGCTGCAAAGACCTACTAAATCCATTCAGCAACAAGCATAAAATGAAATCAAACTACAGCAGTTTCACACTCAAAATATAGTGAGTTTGAGATATCAGTCACAACAGTATAATATATAGCAAAAGGAGTATTCCTAACCGCAAATTGCACAGTATACAATCTCAAACTATTGTTTGTAATCTCTGTAGCCAGAGATTGCCTGTTCCCATACCAGCTTGGAGCAGAGCACAAGCTGACCATAAAGCATTTGCCATGCCTTTCCCCCTGATTTTGTAGCAGCTCAAGACAGGTTGCGGCCAGACTGCTAAGCAGAGTAAAACTACTACAGCTTTTCAGCACTAAGGCCCAACAGCCTGCAAATAGCCAGAAAGGATGGGATTCAGGCCCAGATTAAGGCACCTACACTTAATGTAGTTTAATCTCCAAATCAGTTGTACGCAAACACCATTTGTATATCCCGATCGTATGTACTACGTAGGTTCATCTACGTATTCACCTAGTGTGGTGAAATGCTCAGAAGTCTTCTGCAGTAGCACATGACATTGGCAGCAGCTGCTGACAGCAGAGCAGCCTCCTCCTTGCTTATGGACCATGAGCTGCTCAACAAAGACAGTCCCAAAAACTTTACCGCCACCTACATCCCTAGCCAAGCTACTGCCAGAGAAGCTGTTTCAAGAACAAAAACTGTCTGTCAGACAACACAGAATAAAATGGTTCGTTGGTTAACAAATCAGATGGTGACCTGGGATTTGTGGATTCAGTTCCTTGCTTTGCAACTTCACCAATCTTCGGTAAATCCATTAATGCTTAAACATATTCACATTAGAACACTTTAACAACATATAATTCAAGCACTCATTACTTGCTTACATCTCACCATCAGTGGGTACAGAAGTCTTCTAACTTCACCTCCAGCAAGAATTCAGTTTTTGGTTTTGTTTTTCCACCACTTACCGCAGCAACAGCAGCATCAGAAACTATCATCTTCGGAAACCAGCTTTGGTCAGGCTGCCTATCCCGAGTTCAGGAGTCCCTGTCTGTCTGTCCCTGGTATCTGGACTGATTTCACTAGTTGGGGAAGCACTTACCTGCTCCTTACCTCCACATAAGAACCACTTCTATGTAATTATCATCCAGTCCTCAAACCTTTGAATGTGAGAGCCTACTGGTT
Organism: Anser anser; assembly: GCF_964211835.1. Lineage (NCBI taxonomy): Eukaryota > Metazoa > Chordata > Aves > Anseriformes > Anatidae > Anser > Anser anser. Next base: position 53,086,153 of record NC_139722.1, on the reverse strand, counting down.
AAAGTACTTTAAAAAGTTGAGCTTTTCAATTCCATCTTTCTCCTATAAAATGCAAGGGACATTAAACCCTGGGGACTTTACTCAGGTAATGTGGAAAGTGTCACCTATAAAACTTTGCAGCCCTGATGTGTTTTCCCTAACATTAAAAGCAACCACTTTATCAACTCTTTATTACAAGCAGATAATTATGACTCTCCTTGATGGCAACATAATGCTTGTAAAAATCCAGTCTAAGCTTACTGAAACTACACACAGTCTTATTATTAATCACAAAGAACAATTAGGGTCCATGCACCTGAGCTTATTTTGCATAAGCAATATATTCTTTAAAGTTTGTGTGCACCCACAAACAGAGCTTTCCTATGTTTCCATTTAAATAAATGAAAAGGAACCAGTAATATTTAAAATGCTTAACATTGTTAAAAAAAAAAACAAAACACAAACAAATCTCTTATTTTTATATTGAAGTCAAACAACTTTTATTTGTCTTAGCTGTAAAAGTCTGCATTTTTTTCCACCTTTGGCACATGTTTTTAAACATGAAAGTTTAAAAACAACTCTGTGCCAACTGTCCAAACCACAGCAGGTAGTAAGGTCAATGAATGGGATTATTCAGCAGGCTGACTACCTGCTCTAGTGGGTATGCTTGAAAAAGTAGTTCTTATACCTATTTTTCACCAACTGTTTGGAAGATTCCCACTAATTATGGGATACCTGAGGAAGCTGCTTGAACTTGTTCACCTTTGGGAAAATAGGAGTGGTTCCCACCTTTATTTTAATTTAATTTAATTTAATTTTATTTTATTTTATTTTATTTTATTTTATTTTTTACCATTGTTTCTACTTTATTCACTTTGGTCCGGGGACTCTGAAAGAAACCTCAGGTCCAGCAGACACAGAGGTAGGACAAGATACTAAACACTCTAGTAAAAATCAGAGAAAAATAGAGTATAAATTAAATAAAACAAATGCTTCTTCCCCACCCCCCCCAAAAACAAGAAAACAAACAAAATACACCATGACTATTTAGCAATTTTGTGCTTTTATGTGAATACAGTTTCTGCTGTTGTGTATCAGATTTGGCAACACTGGGCTGAAAAATTAAACTAAAACAATAGAATCATCAAGAACTTACAAAAAAAAAAGAATACGCTGTAATATTTCAAGAGCAAGTACACATTTTAGGTGTTTTAAATCATTTAACACATCCTGTAAAATGACTTGGACTTATGGAAAACAAGCCTCCCTCCTTCCAGCACTCCTAGGAAAGTTTGACTACATTTTACCCCAAATCAAATTCTTACTAATTCAGCTTGCAGAAAAACTTCATATTAATACAACTGAGAGTCAGCATCAGAGAATACTGAAAATGAGCATCTGCAGGTAAAAGCAGCTGGAAGCCTCTTCACTTGTCCATATTTAAACAGCTTCAGAAATAGTTTTGTAGAATCCCCTCCTCAAAATTCAAAGCCAAATTCTCATATTTGCTTAGATAATCTAGTGCTCAGGCCCTCTGACTCATTATTTTTCTAAAAACGTGCACAAAGTTAACTGGATTTTTCATCTGTTCTTCCCCTCTTGTCAGGAAGATGCAAGTCTTGGTATTTCCAATTTAAAATGATTACATTTTTAAACAAATCTACTGAAAATCCAAAATTTTAAAATCTCCGTATAAACATTTACTGCATTTCATCAGAAATACAACCGTGGAAGAAAATATTAGTATTAACATAGATAAACAGCACTCTTTTTTTTTTTTTTTAAATCTTGAAAACTAGTCCGTTTTTAGTTAAAGCAAGGCCTCTGGTATGAGTTTCAAATTAATGCATTAATTTGATCAATACTTCTTGATTTTACTTTCAAAGGAAGGGGAGTAAAGAATAAAAAAGGCCAGGCCAGCAGCATAGCCAAGGTACTGGAAATATCTTTCCTAGCACCAGTACTGCTGTTTGGTACATTTTACTCTTGTATTATTAATTCTCAAAGATAGTGGAAGATTTTCTTAGTTTTATAGAAGCACAATGCAACAGAAACATTACAGTGTGGTTAAAAAGCATTCATCAATATTATCTGAATTTGAGGAATATATAAACTGCAATACATGTCAGACTATGTGGAACTTCCTGATGTTTCAGCTTGGCTACTCAGTGCCTCTGCAGGTTAACTCACCAGAATGCAACTCCAAATATTTAACTGGGTGTCATCTATTTAAATATACCGCTATACTAAATATGGCTCTTGTGATCAACAGTTACCTGGACTGAACATAAATGTCAGCAGACAGTCTTGCAGTGCCAGAATAATTACAGACCATCTTTCCATTACTACTTAAGAGCAGGACATTTTTTCAACCACAATTACAACTGTTAAAAGTATAAGGGCTTTATGTATATAAAAAGACTAATACGGAACCGTAGGGGTAACACAGTTTGTTTTGTTTGATTTGAAGAGAATTATTTATTATATCTCAAAGTATGAATACAGATAGGACTACCCAGTCCTGCAGATTCCCTCAATCAAGCATCTATTAACTACAAAAGACATGCATTTTGATACTCAGAAGAAATCCAACTTACTTTGCAACTAGCAAGGTAAACAAATTCTTCACCAAGATGTTGTCTAATCCTATGCAGTCCAAGTGTCTAGCGTTGGAACAGAAAGTAGCCTCCATGCACATAAAAAGTAGCAATGATTACAAACAAAACAAAAAGCCACACATGAAAAACAGAAGTAAAAAACAGCCTTCCCACAGCTATCGAATTCACAAATTATCCTGCTGCCTACTTCTTTGGGTGTGTTTGACTGTGCTCAGTGAGGAGTTGAAAAACTTCTGTATTCGTTTTCCCCATTAAAAAAGGTGCAACAGAACATTTTGTTCCTCTGCACATCCATTTACAGCTCACCTGGCTGTTACCACAGGAACGTGTGGATTGTTCAGCACTGCGTGACGGAAAAAAAGAGAGTTGGACAGTCTTAATGCATGGAGCTGAGATGATTTAGTGGTATCCAGAGTGTCATAAAGTGCACCACAAACTGGGAAACCTAATTACTCTTAATTTCATGGCAGGCTTCCGAATTCCCCTTAGGAATCCCGGACTGCCTCTCATAACAGAACTTACAATTGGAGAATTTCTTCCTCGGAGGTGGTGCTACAACTTACTAGAGGCCAGTGCAAAAAACCATAGCTTCCACAAGTTTTGGGAATATGCACTTTTATACAGGAAAATTTACCACAGACTATGGTAGACTCTTCCAAGTTTATTTCAGGCAGATAACAAAATTGGAACTGACAACAGAGAGCATTAGTTATAGATACTGAGCCATAAGAACCAAAATAATGCTCTTAACAGTGTTGAGATTTTACATCATCAATAAAAAGTTACTCCAAAGTTTTCAGATTAGTCTTTAATCTACAGGAAAAATCTTCCACTGATACATTCTTGCCTCTTTCTTCAGAGCAGAGATTATTTGGCCAAACAAAAGGAGTTAAGCACCCCTGGTTCCTTGGGTACCATATTTTAACAGAAAAAGTAATTATAAACTACAAAATAATTAGGATTAAGGCTGACAATGAATTATTAAAAATAAGACAAATTCAGAGTTAAAGCTGTGAATTATTGCTTTCAAGAAGTCACAGTTCATTGAAAGTATTTAAGCACATGCTTTGTACTTAGATGATGCAAAATCAAGATCATATAGTCGAAGTCAAAACAATAAATCTAAGCATATTCACACTGAAAATCCTCAGCATCAGGAACACAGTTAGCCAATTCCCACTTATTGGAAAAAACTAGCCAGCCTTTCTCTGAGTTTTGCTCTCTCCATTTTTTTTTTTTTAATTTTAATTTTTTAAGGCTGTGTATAGGTGTGTGTGAAAGGGAGTGGTTGGTAGTTTTACTGCAGTTTATGCTTAATTAAGATGTTCCACACTCCTTCCCTGTAAGCACTTGCTTACTGTGGACTCATTCAAGTCACCATTTGAGTAACTTGCAGGGTAGTGGTAAAAGTCAGTTCCCATTTCCCAAAGCAGGGTGTCACTTCTGTACCACTTATGCCTGTGTTTCCATTGGCTCTGTAGAAGTAAGAAACAGGTCTTTTTGGAAAGCATACGCACTTACTGACGAGTAAACAACATTCAGCCAGGAAACACACTGAAATAGAGCAGACTGCTGCAAACAGCATTAAGGACTGCAATTCCAGTATCTACTTCACGTAGTCCACAGTAATTCTATCTGGAGGCTTTTTACTGCAGTTAAGTTTAGTAATGAAATAGTTGAAGTCCAATCTTGAAGGAATACTACAATGGCTACTTCTACATGGACTGAGGATGCCAGTACAAAACTAAAAGCAAGTCCTGGAATGGCGCGATGGATAAACATGTCCCACTGTTAATCCTGACTGTTAGGACAGTGGGACAAGGGGAAGAAGCGGGAGTGAAGACGCCTACATGGGAAAGGCAACTTTCCAAGTGCATAGCTACAAAACAAAAGCACATGAATTTTAATACCTTGCAAACAGGTATGAAAATAACCTTTCCAAAATATGTGCTGTTACTGTAAATAGGTATACACAAGTATGCCTACTGCACATATTTTTGCACGTGCAAACATACACCAAAGCCGACCTTCGCACACATGCCTGAGAGCTAAAGGCATGTTAGCGCTCTACTAATAGGCAACAGCCACAGCATCAGGGAAAACATACAACAGGAGCAAACTCCAATTCTACCTCAACTTCCCACAACCACAAAAAAACAAAACCTCAAACCAAAGTAGCAGCATAAGATAGCACAATAGGGTGGAGCTCAGGCTAAACATAAGGACAACAGTTTTGCCTGTATATACCTTTTGACCCCGTAACCATCCCTATGTACATACAGACACAGAGATTATTCACCTCCCTGCCCCTAAGGAGCCAAGGCAGGAAGTGAGGCTGCTGGACAAATAGGAGTGGACATTATTGGTGCTTTTGTACCATAAGTGTGTCTGCTTTGGGGGTATTTATGAATTAGGCTAGAAATTAGCATGAAATTGTGTGTGCACAGAACTGTTGCCTGCTGTTCCTAACTTAGCCAAACATTGTCAAATTAGCAACAACCACACTTCCCACTAAGGGCTATATATTTAAATGCTTTAAAATCAGAAATTATTTTTGGATTTATGCAAACCAAAAAATGGGGTTTGGAGTTGTTTTCATTAATAGAGGAAATAAACTCTATGCCCATACATTTGCTCTTTCTATCAAAAGTGGATGGCTGGATTCTCATTTGAATGTATAGAGACAAACCTTTAAACGAAGCAGCTTGAGATGTTACACAAACAACTTGAAGATAGAGTTTCCTTCTTGAAAAGATTAAAAGGAACTGAATGCACATACAGGGAGTAGAAATGTCATCTCAGACATGCAAATATTCTCAGAAAACCACTGACCAGATTGGGCACACAATTTTAATGGGGAAAGCAGTCTGAAGACTTCTTCAGAGGAAAGCGTTTATTTACAGAAATTGATGTTATTTAGAGGATAGCTAGGAAGAAGAAGGCTAGAAGAACTGTTCGACAATACATTAAATAAATTATTGCAGTAGTCTTTAAATCCCAACTTTAATACAGCCCTCTAGTAAGCAAATGTATTAGCACAATCGTAAACAGAATAGACTTGATGGTCCATTGGTCTCTTTCAGTACAGGAACTTGTGTTCTAGGATATTTGCCACAATACATAAAAGCCAAAAAAGTTGTCATTGGTAGCATGTGGAATTAAACAAAGACACAAAGCAGGTAGAATTCAGCCCATGTTAACCTGTCATTCCACAAGATAGCTGCACAGTTCAGGGCCACTAGCTCAGTCTACTGGCTGGAAAGGTAACAGATCTCCCTGCTGCACCTACCATGCATGAGAACTCACAGTAACACAGGTTATTTATTAGTATTCCTGTAGTACAGTATGCGAATCCCCTTACTTAGTTACAGTATTTCTACCGTGTCTATTAGGACATGGGTGCATATACATTCCTCTGTATAGATATGACTTGTACCTCACCAGAGGGCTCTCCAGACAGCTTCTACAAACGACAAATTAACTTGAATAATAAACACAACTTTACATGCTCACTTCATCAAGACAGTAATTTATAGCACATGCCCAGCTTCCTTTAGTAAAAGCACAGATAGCCTTTATCTTTTTTTTTTTTTTTCCACTAATCTTTAGTGGAAGAGAAACTAAGAATTTTAAACATGTCCAAAAATCTAACTCCCACAAGACTGAACTCAATGTAACAATGTTAAGTGAAGTCTGCAACTGGCAAAGAAATATTAACACACAGGTAACTTAGACATAGGTATTTTTCCCGAGAATGTTAGATAAAGGCAAAAAGTGCACTATATATTTAGTTGTACAATTTCATCCCAAACAAGAAAGGTTTATTTCTTGTCTCTCATTTCTGCTCTTAAATGATGTTTCACAAACAATTCAAGAACTAAAAATTACTGACTGTCCAGTACTGAGCACTAATAAAAGTGATGCTGAAACACTGTACTATTCCATTATTTATTCAGAAAGAAATCACAATGTGTGGATACAGTCTGTTAAGCAAGATCAGTTTAACAAAATGTCTTAAAGGCTAGAACTAATCTATAACCTCAAGGAAAAAAAAAACTAAAAAAACTTGTAATCGATTTTGAGCCACCAACACTAAAACAGTGATCACTTAAATTTATTGGTGTAATCATTTAATAGGAACAACATACATCTAGTAAAAATAAAGCAATAAACACATTTGATTGAACAAATAAATAAAAAATAAAAAAAACCTGCTGAGTACAGAACAGATCAAAAAAGTCCCACCAGCCCCAAACATCAGCCTTGATAACACTTGCATATTTTAGCAGTATGGATTGCAATATGTTTGTCACAAATGAATATGACAAACTTCTCATTGTAGGCTTACATTTCAAGAATCCATAACACAAAAACATTACTTGCAGCATACACTGAATAGGTGATATTGTACCTCCAGCATCAGAACAGCTGTAAGTCTAGATATACGATCTGAAGATAATAATCTCCAAAACCAATAACTGGTTAAAAGTAATCTTAAGGTTCACACACAACTCCCAACTTAACATTTTAACTGACTGTAAGCTCTCCATTTGTATGTCAGTGAACAGCTACTCACATAAGTAGTCTCTAAACTTCAGTGGAGTTACTCCTGAAGGTAACAGCTCATCAAAGTTCAAAATATATAATTCTTTCTTTAAAACATTCACACAAAAATACAAATGAAGCACCTAGAATCATCAACCTTACTTACAAGTTCATGATTTTTTCCAGTGTTACCTTTCTCACTTCTAAAGACAGAAGGGACCCAAAATTTTAGAAAATACAAACTATAAGCAATAAAATTTCATTAACAATAAGAAATCCAAGAGAAGGTGAAGAAAAAAAAAAAAAAGGCTTAACAGGATCTAAAATGTCTACCCAAAATAGATTCCCCCACCCCTAAAAAACACACATATACACACAGATAATTACTGCTTACTGATTTTGGGGGAGGAGCTTATGTCCAGCAGTCACCCAACTAGGGGGAAAATCGTATAAATACTCAAGGGTGACACCTGAAATCATCAGCTTCTGCTCACTCACCAGTGGCAGAAGAACTCCTCACTAGAGGAGGATTTGCAACTCTACTGCCCTGCGTTGGAGCTCCACAACATTTTGGTATGCTATCATTTCATTTCATTTCATTTCATTTCATTTCATTTCATTTCATTCTGTTTGGTTTTGATGCTAACTTCTACAGGATACTTGCTTTCTGGCTGGTGAGGGAAGTGGGTGGATAGTTAAGGGACAGGGACAGCTTCCTTACTGCCACTGGAGGTATTTGAAAGGCGACAGATAAAAACTTGCTTTCAAACAAAGCAATATGAGATTTTAGCCATTGATGCTGAAAGGAGCCAGGACTTCATATTTCATTTGCTGTAGCATTAGAGAGAAGCGATAAGGTTATGGTGCGATGTCTGTAATAGCCACTGAAAACGCTTCTTCATTCCAGGAGTTGTGATATATGCAACTCCTGAACTTTGTTTTGGGGTCCTGGTGTAATTAGGAGAACAATCACTGTTTCTGAAGACAGTGGTTTTAAATAAGATGACACCTATTTAAAATTATTCTCTTTACAAAAGTGAGACCACTGCCTCTAAGCTCTCTCTTGTATATCTCATACAGACACACAAGAACTCAAAATCTTTAGTTAGCAATACTGATTCCCTTTTCCTTAGAGAACTTTTCACAGACAGTGAAAGCAGGAGAAAGTAATCACAAAATAATGATACTTTTAACACCAACAGCTTAAGAAAATTCATTTTTTTTTTAATTCAGAAGACACCGATCAACTTCTATTTAAAACAACTCTTTCTCCCCTTTCTAACACAGAACTGACCTGGAAACATGCATTTACAAATATCCTTACTGCTGCTGTTTTGCCTAAACATAGTCCATGGGAGTGATGGATATTTTTCTGAGCGATATCAGAAACAATCCAGCATCAAGGGGCCACATTTTCTACCATTCAATGTAAAGAGTCAAGGTAAGCCTACTATTTTTTGATGATCAACTAAAAGAAAATTATTTCTAGTGGGTCAATACATGAACAAAAGTTCTCTGTTTATACTATTGGTATTCAACTTTCACTAACAGTTTAGGTTTAATTTAATAAGATCATCACTGCAGGAAACTGGCAGTGGCACTGGCAGCTGCCTCCTGCTGATAAAGATGTACAGTTGTCTGATTTTTTTTTTTTTTGTTACACAATAATTGCTGAAAGGATACTAAGCAGAAACAAAACTGCAGCTACAGATCTGATTTTCAGTTGTAACACAACTGTCTGCATAATTATGCACACAAGCTAATAATCCTTAAGTGTTTTGGTTCAATGCCAAGCTTCCTAACAATGATCTGACATCTACAATATTCAGAACTTTTGTACTACTGTCATGATACCTCTATGCAAAATGCAAAATTTAAACATACATTTGATGCATATTACCAAATGCAGACCTGCTTAAGGCCTGGAAAGGCAAAATAAATCTGTCTATATATTTGTAAAAAAATAGAATATAAACCTCTCTATATTTGTTTTTCATTTGTGATTTAAGCTTGTATTTGGTCAGACTTATCTCTTCTAACAACAAAACAATTCTAGCTTTACTATAAAAAGTTCTCTTCATAAACCAGTCTTAGAGCAGACTGAATATGCAATATATAATTGCAATGTTATACATACACTTGGTGATAACTTATTTCTTGTTACCTTTTCTGTCCACTGAAATCAAATGGGTGGTGACATTTAAGGTTTTAAAACTACCAGAGTTCTCTTTTATTTTTTCCATCCTTATGCCAAAGCCTTTTTAAATCTTGCAAAAAACTACATACCAAAACTTCTGACTTCCTAGGTGCTGGTTATATTTGATGAACAGCCCCCCAGAATACAATCAGTACTCTCTATTCAAAGTTACTATCATTAAATTTGAGAGCACTGAACCCTCCCTGTAAATATCCCTCTCTCCCCAGAAGAGCAATACTTTTTTTCTTTTTGGACATCAGCAGGCTATTTAGAACAGTTTTCACTTTTGCTGTCTTTCACCTACTTTTAGCTGTAATAATCACACTTGGGCAGAAATGAGGAATCTGAATGAGGGACTCCGAAAAACAGATTTGCAAATAAGCTTCTCCTCACCAGAAAAAGAACATTTTAGGCTATGGAATTGGAAAATAGCATAGCAGAAGCAGACCTGGAGAACAGAAAAGTTGTTGCTCAGGACATAGTATTTGCATTATCCTCATGAGCAAGATTCACTTCAGAGTAGCTCTAGTCCTGTCCTATGGACTGGACACTCATGAGCAGCACACAGCAAGTCCAAAGATGCAGTCCTGCTCTCATCCAAACTGGCTCCAGCTCGTGTGCTCTGAGAATGCTCTACAGTGAGAACCGAGTGAAAGCAGCATGACTGGGAAACTTACCCTCCAAAACGTTCTTCTGGGCTGTACCAAAATAATATTACAGTTTCATCCCTTGCCTTCAGCACAAGGACCTTCTGGAATCCTACTGGTACTCTCAGATTGAATTTAGGTACATGAACAGATACTGAGGGCTTGCTAGCTGGCATTCCCATGAGGTTACAGTTTCATTTCCTCCTTCTCCCCTCAGTAATTCTTCAGTGTTTTTCCGTGATTTTATTGAGTATCATATTATTCTTAAGTGAAGTACACTATTTACTTGGTTATCTTCTACAGTACTTCAGGGAAAAAAAAAAAAAAAGAGCAAATTAAGGAAAAAAAGGAAGGAGCAGCATAGACAAAAAATGTGATGAAAGGGAGGAGAAAAATGAATTGTCCTGCACAAACTTTTCACTTTTATGTACTTATTCACAGAGAATCTAATGTGTGTGAAACTTCTTATTTAGAACAAGAATGTTTATATAGACCTGTGAAAAGTGTAAAATGCTGTCTATTTAGGAAAGAAAGCAAATATTATATACTACACCTCAAAAGCAGGAATAGCCTACAATTTTACAGACTTGGGATTCCAGTTGTTTGACATATCTTCATTTTTTTTGGGAACAAGTATAAAAATGGAGGGCTGGACAACTCTTTCTACTCTTCAAGCTGGAAAACAAGCATCCCACAGAGAATTTTTAGAAGAGATTTAAGAGGGCTGTGTTACAGAATCATTGTTTCCTAATCTGAGATGAAAACGGAAGAATTAAATAGGAGAGACTACAGAACCAAACTGATCTCTCTGACTGTATTATCTAGTGAGTTTTTCCTTATGCAAGTAGCACATAGCAAGAGATTTAGATACCAGTAAATTTGTTTTGTATAGCTTTGCCAGAAAGCACACTGGAACTAAAATTTCAGTCTAGGTCTAAACAGGTGACCCATGACAACACCTGTTAGGTGCTATCATGCAGTAGCATCTAACAGAAAACATGGGATGGAATTCCTACATTCATTTCCGTAGGTGGCAGGTTCCACATCCTAGCCACTCTGTCCCAACATCAGAGTAGCACTGCGTTTGTAATTCTCAGAGGCGTTTTCCTGCTGGGCACAAGCAACTTCAGTATACAAATTCAGTCTAGAATCTGGTTCAGTGTGAGTGAGGGCCTGCTACGCAACAAGTGTAGCTACAGAGAAACCCCGCTACGTGCACAGCAAGATAAAACCATGTAGTATGAGGTAGTCAAGGTGAGGGAGTAATTTACAGAACTTGAAATTGTGTCAATATTAATTATTTTAATATTAATATTGCTTCAATATTATTATTTAATATTAATTCAACATGATTCCACTTCTTTATTAGAATTTAGTGTTTAAAAGAACATAGTTTCAATGCAGAATTAGTACCTGATACTTTCAGTCTATACTCTCTGCTCTTACTTTAAACAAATTAATAAATAAAAATTCCAAAAGAAGACTTTCTGTCACCTGATTAAAAATGCCAGATCTGTAAAAGACATTTTGTCTAGGCACCTACCAGACCCCAAAAGCCAAATAACATTTTCTTTAATTTTAGCTTAGCAGACAAATGCAATATTGAATAAAATTCCAGAAAGCAATTCTGTTGGCACTTAAAACCTATAAAAGCTTTACCAAATTTGATGAAATTGTATGACAGTTTTAGAAATCTTTCTTGACAGCTTACCAGTCAGAACATACTTTCCTTTTGTGTGTGTTTAATGTTATCATTTTCTAAATATATTAGGACTTAGTATTAGGACTAGGACTATTATCTTTAATCCATTACATCATTCCTTTGAAATCTTTGTGAGAAGTTCCAGTTGAGAATAATCTTAGAATTAAGTCTGACTATTCAGCAGTGCCTAAATTAATAAGCCTTTACTGTAGGTTATCCTAAAGTGTTCAAACTTATTTTCATATGTATATATACACATACATACATACATATATATATAACATTTATCATAACTATGGTATTTTGTTCTGCAATGCTACCAGTTGCTGCAAAATAGTGAAGTAGTCTTACAATATCCATGTTAATCTTCTCAGTAATATCCCACAAACCAGAATCCTAATTCCAATGGGAAGCTAGGAGTTTCCCCAAAGTACACAGAAAACTGAGTATTGAGTTTGTTTATTCCTCTATTTGTGACATTTGGTTAAGTGGCTCCACCTGCTGTCATGATAACTAAGAAAAAAAGATCATTTAAAAAAAAGAGCAAACAATGCTGGAATTCTGACTTCAGTAAGACAAAATATCAGTTGTTATCTTGTCACTGTGTGAAATTACTACTGCAAACAAAATTCTGTAAAATGATAGTATTTGAAAACATAACATTCATATGTTTACAAAAAAAAAAAAGGCAGAGTGATGGCTCACTTTCAGAGATAAGGAGGAACAGCCAGAAATCTGACTACTTAAACATAGCACCAACTAGTTTTAGAAAAACTACACTTGTACAGGAAGCATCCTCCATTTTCAGTCATCATCAAAATGCAAGTCTTAACTTGCTAAATCAGCTACCTGCTTTCTTTATTCCTTAATACTCTGCATCCACTCGAGCAGCATCTTTTAAGCAATTTGAGCCTAAATGTATTCAAGAAAAAATTTCTAGAGGCTTCATAGCTCATATTACTACTCCAACACATTTGCACTTGTTACATAGCCATATGAGAGCCTCAAGTCACTTTCACTGTGAAAGTTGGCTGGGGTTCTGAGTGACCAACTGCGATGTCAGAAACTTGATTTCTGTGAGGCCCAAACAAAGTTAATCTTTCACACATTTCATCACCATGCTCCAAGTCTGCAAATTTGTAAGGTCTTTTCCATGCTAAGTAATTCCATGAAATGTTGTAGGTTCCCTAGTTGACCTGTTTTCCTCTCTCATGCAGGTGTACAGATAAGAGGCGAACAAGGACCTCCCGGTCCCCCAGGCCCTATTGGACCAAGAGGACAACCAGGTCCTGCAGGAAAACCAGGGTTTGGAAGTCCTGGACCCCAAGGTCCCCCTGGTCCCCCAGGACCACCTGGATTCTCTGCTGTTGGAAAGCCAGGAATGCCAGGTCTACCAGGGAAGCCAGGAGAGAAAGGATTAAATGGTGAAAAAGGAGAAGCTGGACCTGTTGGGCTCCCAGGAGCAAGAGGGCCACAAGGACCCCCCGGCATTCCTGGCCCTGCAGGACTGTCTGTCCCTGGCAAGCCAGGACCACAAGGCCCTCCAGGAGCTCAAGGTCCACGGGGCCTCCCTGGTGAGAAGGGAGAGCCAGGTATTCCTGGTATAAACGGACAAAAGGGAGAAAGTGGGTTTGGTGTTCCAGGCCGCCCAGGTAACAGGGGTCTTCCGGGCCCGCAGGGACCTCAAGGCCTCCCAGGTCCTGCTGGGATAGGGAAGCCTGGAGAAAATGGTCTTCCAGGTCAACCAGGTATGAAAGGTGACAGAGGTCTGCCCGGTGCACGTGGAGCAACTGGTATCCCAGGTCCACAGGGTCCGCCAGGAGAACCTGGAGAAGCTGGCATCGGCAAGCCTGGCCCAATGGGACCACCAGGAGCAGCAGGCATCCCTGGAGCCAAAGGACACCCTGGACCTGCAGGCTTGCCTGGATCCCCAGGTCTTCCAGGATTTGGAAAGCCAGGATTGCCAGGAATGAAGGGACACAGAGGGCCTGAAGGACCTCCTGGCCTTCCAGGACCTAAAGGAGATCAAGGCCCAGCTGGCGTGCCAGGAGAACCAGGTCCTGCTGGGTCACCAGGGAACATGGGCCCCCAAGGACTCAAAGGCTTGCCTGGTGAGAACGGCCTACCCGGACCCAAAGGTGACATGGGCCCTGCAGGCCCTGCAGGATTCCCAGGAGCCAAGGGTGAAAAAGGTTTACCAGGATTAGATGGAAAACCAGGATACCCAGGTGAGCCAGGTCTTGCTGGTCCTAAGGGACACCCGGGTCTCCCAGGTCCAAAAGGTGACACTGGCCATGCTGGGCTACCTGGCCTGCCCGGTCCAATGGGCCCACAAGGAGTTAAGGGACTGCCAGGCATCAATGGTGAACCAGGACCCAGAGGACCTTCAGGAATTCCTGGGATCAGAGGCCCCATCGGTCCCCCTGGCATGCCAGGAGCCCCTGGTGCTAAAGGTGAGCCAGGAGCACCAGGACTGCCAGGCCCAGCAGGTATTGCTACAAAAGGCTTAAGTGGACCCATGGGACCACCTGGACCCCCTGGGCCTAAAGGCAACAATGGAGAGCCTGGTTTGCCAGGTCCCCCAGGTCCTCCTGGTCCCCCTGGCCAAGCCGTAATCCCACAGATGCCAGAAGGCTATGTTAAAGCAGGAGAGTCTCGAGAACTATCAGGAATGTCTTTCATGAAAGCAGGAGTAAACCAAGCTCTCACAGGAATGCCAGTGTCTGCCTTCAGTGTCATTCTCTCAAAAGCTTACCCTGGGGCAACAGTCCCTATCAAATTTGACAAAATCTTGTACAATAGGCAGCAACACTATGACCCCAGAACAGGAATCTTCACCTGCAGGACCCCTGGACTGTACTACTTCTCCTACCACGTACATGCAAAAGGAACAAATGTTTGGGTTGCACTCTACAAAAATGGTTCCCCCATCATGTACACTTATGATGAATACCAGAAAGGATACCTTGACCAGGCCTCTGGCAGTGCTGTCATCGATCTCATGGAGAATGATCAAGTATGGCTCCAGCTGCCAAATTCAGAATCCAATGGCCTCTATTCCTCTGACTATGTTCACTCTTCTTTCTCAGGTTTCCTATTTGCTCAGATCTAACAACATCCCACTTACACTGTCCTGACACTCTCTCCTTCAGTCCATTTTAACTGGGTACTGATCTGATGTCCTTAGCAGGTCATGCAACTTCAATTTTGCAACAAAAACTGAAGAGGGAGTGAGAAGGTGGAAGAGATTGGTTCAAACCTAGTAGAATAATATTGTTTGTTTCTAGAGAATTGTCATAGGAAATTTGTTCCAAAACAATGATTATTTGTCCAACCAAATGCAACATTAAAACTTTATGAATTAATATAATGGACCTGTCTGTCTTTCTTCCTTAAGGGGGGGGGGGGGGGGGGAAGAGGGGTGGGGAGAGAAAGTGGAGAGGGAAAAGGTCAGAACTTCTATCATTTCTTGTAAAGGTAAAGTAGCCATTCCAGGACACTAGATCACACTTGGCTATACTTTAATTAACTGAAGGTATTATTCAAAGTAAACAGTCTCAGATACAATATAATCATTTTAGCTAGATAATATACTTCATCATTAGTCTGCTATCTATCATCTTCAAGCTATCAAAAAGGAGTAAAGGAAACATAACCCTAATACAGTGCATAATATGTCACAATTTAATAGGAAAAGCTGAACTAAATTAAGGAAACCTACCTCGAAGAAAGACAGATTGACAAATAATAACCTGTTACAGAAAATATAGTGTCTTTCATAACAGGAAAAAGCGACCAGATTTAAAATCTAGAAATAACAGGATGACAGAATTGTTAAGGTTGGAAGGGACCTCTGGAGGTCATCTGGTCCACCCGCCCCCTGCTCAAGCAGGGACACCTAGAGCTGCTTGCCCAGGAGGCTTCTGAAGATCTCCCAAGGAAAGAGAATCCACAACCTCTATGGGCAGTCTGTTCCAGTGCTGTGTCATTTGCACAGCGTCACAGTAAAGAAGTGCTTCCTGATGCTCAGACAGAACCTCTTGTGATCCTGTTTGTGCCCATTGCCTCTGGTCCTGGCACTGAGCACCACCAGAAAGAGCCTGGCTCCATATTCTTTGTTCCCTCCCTTCAGGTGGGAACTCAGGTTTTTTTGACGTATATGTTGTGATCTGCAGCAAAAAACTAGTTCAATATTTTTTAAGCTCCTAATTAACATTCTGTAAAACTACAACAATCAAGAGTACAGTAAAACAACTACCACCAAATCCAGAAGATAAAGGACATATCTTCACATGCACACAGACCAACAAAATCAGAACAGTTAACCACACCTAAACTAGAGACAATCTTTGCATTTTTTTTTTTAAACACAATAGTCTTGGAAATTTATTTTACTTACATGGTAAATGTATCAGATAATCCCTGTAATTTTTCAAGGGACATAATCATATTTACCATACATACACTCACGTCTCTCAAATGTTAGTTATTATATTAGTCTGTTATGGCTCTATGAAAATTTAAGGGCATAATATAAGCTAGCTCAATAACATCAGTGCTTATAAATTATCAAGTTATAATAGTTTGATTACACATTTCTTCAAGTAACAGTTCCCATTTGAATGTTTTAAGTGTCATATACATCCAAAGCTTATCAACTCTTGAACTATTATTTTTAGCATTTTGTTAAACAGATGTTTTTAATCACTTGAGCTAAAAGTACATAGGCGTATTTTTGAAGTTTTGTGATATTGTTTCTTCATGAAAGCAAAACCATTGCTTGTTATATACATTTGAAAACAGCAATTTCCTAAGTACTTGAAAATATCTTGGGATTAATAAAAACAGCAAGGGCACCTTTGGCTGATACATCATTAGCAAAACTAATGGAGGCTGTAAAGAACTTCTAAGAAAGTAACTCTGCAGAATTGTTTTTGCTCCCTTTATTATGTGTTGCTGGATAAGGAAGACTGGCTTAGGCTATACTTTGGTAAAATAGTAAGCATGTAAGGGGACTGGGGGGAGTAACTTGAGATCTGCTTATTTTAGCAGCCAACTAGACTTAGGCAAGTAAATGGTTGCTATTATTATAAACATTACATATACTTGTCTGTATGGAAATAATACAGTGGAGAGTACCACAGCTTGCCTACCTGGGCAACCTGCTCTATGGAACCTGCTTTGGCAGGGGGGTTGGACCCGATGACCTCTTGTGGTCCCTTCCAACCCCTACAATTCTGTGATTCTTTCAAACCAAACTAAAACTCAATACACTTGAGTGAATTGTCTATCCTTATCTTTCCACCGTTCTGTTTTAGATCAACTACTAGTTATAGGTCTCCTCAGAAATACCTCTTTTTTTCTGCATTCAACCGATTGGGCAACTTCTGTTTTGGAAACAAATAGAAGAACTAGGTACCGGATCTTTGGACAGTTTCTGGCCAAAGCACATGTTTAAAATTGGAGATGCTTGGTGCTCAGCAACTGTCCTGTGATTCCAACTAGCCAGACTTTGCACAAGAAACTGGGCCTAAATAGTATTCTTAAAAGTATTGTTCATTAATCTTTATTGTCAATCCATTTTAAATCAGTTTTTTTTTTTTGCTTTAAACTCTTCGTTCCTCAAATGAGCCCAAAGAACTTCATGCAAGTCTACAACTGCATACTTCAGGCTTGTTTTTTGAAGGCTTTTTGCAATTGTCCAGACATTAAGCCATTAAAAAAACAACTCAGCAACAAAGAGTTGGAGATAACTCATCAAATTGTGATACAATCACAGTTTATAGATTTAGCTCTGGACTCACAGTTTAGAGTGAACTTTGAGAAAGTATTTAAGATTCCTAATCATTACAAGGAAAGATAAACTAATTGTAACTAGTATTTATCATAAGATGCGTGTTTCAAATAAGTTAAATCTGTTTAATTGCACTTCATGGGAGAAAGGAAGTCTATTGCAAAATAATTACATCTTCTGTAAATATTGGGCTTTGGAAGAGGTAGAAACAATCAGACAGAAACGTGGTTGATGGCCATGCAGCTCAAACAGAACAGTCAAATCACAGCACCCTGAAGTCTGGGCAAACGGGTAGCTCTTTACTACAGAGTTCTTTGCATTTGTCTTGTAGCACTGCTTTAATACCTTTTCCACATGAACATTTGCCGCCTACCAAAGCTCTTTCTAAAAACATATCTTTCTAAAGATAAAGAGATAAAAAGGTAAAAAGATAAAGGTAAAGCTCTTTCTAAAATATGTCTTTTTCCAGAGCAGGTGCATTAGAGGAAACAAAATGTAACATGAGGTTAAAATGAAAATGGGAGAGCCTGTAGTAGTACAAAACTGTCTTCCAAAGGCCTCAAAAATATTTTGGATACAAGTTTCAGTAGTTCTTATCGTGTGAGTATTTTGTGTCTAACCATGTCTTTTCTGTATTTACCCACAAAGCCCAGCACAAACACACAACCAGCTTATTTGCTTATATCTTTGTTGCCATTTTCACAATCGTGACTAATTATGATCTCTCTTTATTGGACTACAACACCATTAGGAATCCTAACATTTCAGAATTTTGGAGGACTCTTTTTTTTTTTTTCAGAAAAGCATCTTTTTTGTTTGTTGTTTCTGAAGGATATAATGCAGATATCACAGACACCTAGACCAATTATTTTCCACAAAGACAAAAGGATTATATCGTAAACTTGTGATCAAAAACCTCCATGTGTACATGAGTGCGTGTGTTTGGGGAGAGGACAGTATTTTGTAAAGATCCAGAGCTTCCCGTCTCAAAGTTACAATTCCCATACACAAGCATGCCACTTCAAAATACTGATCATTTACATTAAGAAAAATGCAAATTGTTAAAAAGCAGGTTTTAAGTGTAGGACTTTCTCTGATTTTTTTATTTTTTAAGCAATGACAAATTTCTCAGCTGCACCCTTGAAACCTGAGAGCATATCCCATCAAGACTTTTTACAGGCAATTTATGAGGGCTTGGATGCTATATTCGGCATCATATTTTTTACTTCTAAAAGGAAATATGGTCTTATGAATTGATTGAAATCATCACAAATGTATCATTCTCACTAGATTACCTTAGATGTTATAGTTACCAGTAGTGGCAGGGAAATGACGGGGAAAGACAATCATGCAAGAGAGAAATAAGCCTTTACTGGAACACATCTAAAAAAGTTCTGCTTTAAGAAGTTATAGCAGGCAGTTTCCTTCCGCAAAAATAATTTTTTCTGTCAAAATAACAATCTGAAATTTTACATATTTATACAATGGAAAATATATCATCACATGAATTTTCCTTTAAAATTGCTCTACTTCATAAACGAAGGTCCAAATAATACATGGATATTTTGGAACTCTCTTAGGTTCCTTCTGCCTCAGTTCTTCAAATCTTTATAAATAAGTAAAAGAGTGGGTTAACACCTTTCATAAGTCAGGATAATCATGGCTATCCAAAAGAGCTATCAAAACAAAATATAGTCGGACAATTATCTAAGGCAATTACCATGGCTAAGACAATGAAAAGTGAAATCCACCGGACACCTGACTAATGATCAAAGAAATCATGTGATAAAGAGAAGGGACATAGATAAACAAGGGCATAGTGACAACAAACCAGAGGCAAAGTGACTTGCAAACACAAATTTCAAAAAAATAAAATGGTCAGTCGTTCTGCTCCGTCACTGACAATGGCACTACTAAGATGGCATTTCAGCTTGGGAACTTTACGTCTCCCAGCTGACCACTTAAGTTTGCTTTAGAAAATTTACCTTGACTAACTGTAAATGAGCACTCTCTTTCTAAAGGGTTAAAACCTTTGCAAGGCACCAAGGGCATGGAGTTCAGTCAAGGGACTGTGGTTTTTGGGCCAGGTCCTGGGTTGAGAAAGAGCGCGGGGCTTCCTGGTATGCAGAAGTTGGGCTAGAGCCAGCTTTAAGAGTTTCCTCAGGAAGTTATGTTAAGCTTGCACTCAAGGAAAAAAATCTCTTTGGCATGAACTTGCAACAGAAAATTAGTACTATTATTTCCATTTCACAGAAGCGGGACCTGAAGCAAAGAGATCCTCCATGGGAATATCACAGTTAAGTTGTGCATGAAGAAATAACATCTAATTCTTCTAAATCCCAGCTCAGTGCTTCATCCACTGGACCATGTTAGTAAATGAAAAATAAGACCACTATAAGGCCTTTCAAATTGATGCATGACAGACCTTAGCACTACCATACATTGAAATGTTTAACTACAGTGTACAATCTGCATTGTTTTACTTATGACTTTACAAAGCCCTATTCTGCTCCCCTGTCACCCCCAAAATTATGCTTATCATTTACTACCTTGTCTTCTATTTTATTGCTGTTGTGCACGTGCCTCATGACTTTTATAACAGTGAATTGAGTTTATTAAATTAAGTACCTATTCTGATGTGAGTTAAAAAGCATCAAGTCATGTCACACATCTGCTTGGATGCAGATTTCATACTTAGATATACAAATAGGTACATTAGGTAGGTACATACGTACACACAAGCAGACACTTGCATAAAAATATCAATTCTTTATATGATTTTAAATATCAGGCTTTAAATTGTTTTATCTAATTAATTTCCAAAGAACTTGTAATTTTTTTCTTTTTAAACCAAACTGCATTGTTCACATCTTTTAAAATGAGCAACTTTCAGGATTTGAAAAAAATAAAAATGCCACAAGTTAGTTACAGTTTATTAGAATTGGTTTAATATCAGCAGAAAACACAAAAATACATTTATTTCATAGATGAGTGATATCTTAAAGGAATTTTTAACTACCAAAAACACTAAGCTTTAAAGAAAACATAGCAGTAGCAAAAAAACACAAAAGCATTTTAGGATTACCTAGCTGTCTTTTACAACATATATTCTGACATCACTTCTGTTTTTGTTTGGAACCTCTGAGGGGATTTTTTTCAACTATGTTTGAAAGAAAATGATAAAACTGACTGCTTTGGCAAGTAGTACAACAAAGTACTGGTGAACAAAAGCTAAATTTTAAGAATGTCTTAACCTGTGCCTAATGAATGTTGTGTCAGAGGTAATTTTATCAGTAATATTGTCAGCAAAATTATAGAGTTCTGAACCATGCTGCCTTTTTTTTTTTTAACAAAAAATTTAAAAATAATTTTCATTAGTTGTATGCACACAGAGGATACTTAACCTTTAGTCTCAAATGATTAATTACTCATAGGTTATGTCTGTGAAAGGAAGAAAAATATTTCTAGTTGAAGATTAGCCAAGACGTTTCCCAATTCTAATTTATATTACAGTAGAATAAGGTTGGCTTTGGGTGAAGGAAGACTATTACTTAAATAAGTAATTTTTATTATTAAAAAATTATCCTCTGCAATTTCTAGTAAATTTGTAACAGAATAACACAATTCCAAGAAGGTTTAAAACTAGGATGACAATCTCCCCACTTTTGTCTCAACTTACTACATAAGGAATTCTAATAAAAACTAATGGCCTAAAGAAAATGTATCAAAAAATTAATCAAATATTAGTTACTTTTTTCTCCAGTGCATTTTTTATTTTATTCATAAATACAAGAACACCACAACTAGAATCAAAATACAGTCCAAGGATGCCCACATTGCTATACCAGCTGCTTTTCCTCTGAATTCAGTGAGGTAGTACATCACAAGTGTTATTTAAAAAAAAATAAATGGAATCAGCTCCAGCTAAACTAAATAGTAATAGCAATGATAGCAGGATAAGCATACAACCATTTATAAAGCCTGAAAAGTAAAAACTATGTTGAATAACCTACAGTGTACTTGCAAACGTTATTTGTTCTGTCAAGCACATATAATATTTTCAGCTATTACTGTAAGCTTTCAGTGAACCTACTTACCTTTAAAAGCTGTTATTTTATAATTATGCTGGATAGCAGCAACCATGTCCTTCCAGAAGTCATATTTTTTCTGACCATCGTGCTGTAAGTATCAAAGGAATCTAGTCACTTTATCAAGTATCAGCCATTTAAAGCTTTCATATTGAAAAAAATAACAGGAACGCCACTAATAAATAAAAGTATTTTGAAAATGAAGTATAGCGGTCCTAGACAGTAAGGTTCAGGACTCAGAACGCAGCTTGACTGTGAACTCTGGGTAATGGCAGGCAGGTCATCTCCCTACTTCCAAAGGATATGCGTATGTGTGGGGATGTCAAAGGTGAAAAGATTTTTACTTGTAAGGACGTCTAAAACCTTACAGCAAAGAGAAACCTTAGATAGAACAGCAACTTAATGAATGACCCATCTCCTGCTGACTTGTTGGGGAAAATAAATGCCTAGAGCTGCAGGTACTGTACTTAATTAGCAGGTTGACATTATCTACAGTCTGGCACTCACATCACCTTCCACCATTACAATTGGCAAAAGCCTTCACTATAACTTAGTGGCAATGGTCTTCTGCCAATAACTCCACCCCAAACATCATATAAAATACTTATGCAGAAGCCAGGCTCAGCAGCACTAAGCTACATTGTGCCAAACCCTTGCTTTGGCAGAGGGAGAGAGAAAAGCGATTTGCAGTGTGAGCAGTCTCTCGTGATTCCTAGAAAGCTGCCTGGGCACGGAAGTGCTCCTGCTGACCTCAGCTGCCCTTCCAGTGCCTCACCAAGGGAGAGAAACAGCTTCTCAACCAGCTCAGACTGCTCTAGGACTCGAGCACTATACACCTTAGGAGTGCTGAGTTAAACATAGGTGTAATTACGCAGTCAGGCACACTACAGGGCAGAGGATTACTTACTGAGCCTGTAAGAGGTGCTCAGTTACAAGGTACAGGGCAGCAGTAAAGGAGGTGGCATAGTTTGAGTTTGTACACCGTGGAAAGTATTTCTGTAGTGTTGTTAAAGGCTTTCCACACATAGTTTAGCATAAGCCTTGATGCAACCGTTGACAGATTTTATGGCATCGCCCTCTGTGTCCTAAACCTGTCAGCCCAGCTCCGCACCAATACCTGAATAATGACCCAAACACAGAAGGCATTTTCTAGAGATGGAAACTTTTAGAAACTGAAAATAAACATTTCCATCCAAAGACATGTAATCTGCTTGTAGTGAACTGCTATTTCAGGCCTAATCTTCCATGGAGGCTTCAAGAGGAACAGTCTTGCCCTTAATTTCACAAGCTGCACAAGCAAGGGCTTTTGTATGTGACTGACAAGCACTATAGTAGTCTGCTTGTGATCCTTCAGCTTTAGGGGTTAAGAACAGGAAAGATAGTTTTGTTGCTTTTAGCTTTTCTTTTTTATAAAAAAAAAAAAAGAAATCATTCTTCTAGTAAACTACTGGAGAAATACGTAAAAATGACTGATATAGAGAAATGGTTCTGTGTGTGTCAACTTTCAGCTAGCTGCTAACCAAGGTCATTACTCCAAGCTGTGTACCCTTCTGGTACTCCATCCACCAGCCCATACTAGCACCAGCCTTTGGACAGATTCAACTGTCGGGACCCCTCATACTCCATATGGATGACTTATGCCTTGTTTTTTGTGTTGTTTTTGTTGCTGCATTTGTTTCTTTTAAAAATCAATGCAACGAGCTAACAGTTCCTCAGAGTGTTGCTCTGAGGACAAATGGATACTAGTTTAAAAGTGGGTATGCTTCCTTCAAAACAGCTAGCATTAGAGAAGACTGAAATGACTGACTAACTAGCCCCTTGCAAATCCACAGCTACTGCATGAGACATGCACGAAAACAGACCAATTCCCAGAAAGCAAAGAGAAAAGCATGAACATCCCCATGCAGTCCACCATGACTTGGGAAGTGATCATCATATGTAATTTCATTAGCAGAAGTATCAGTCAAAGAAGTATTTTCTGAAGAGCTTCAATGCAAAGATCTAAAACACCAAGAAGCTTCTCTCATTTGCCTGAAAATACACAGTAGTTCTGGCTGTGGACCCATCAAAAGCAGATTCAACCATAACAGCGTAGTGCGGCACACCAAAATGGGTTTAGACATGAGCTGGGTGAATTGAAACCTAAAAGTGAAATACTCAAGAAACTGAAAAAGAGGATGCTTAACCTAATTTTGGCAGCTCTGTGAAGAAACAGGGCATGGGTTTAATTCTCTGGGGCTGAAAATGCCAGTGATCCAAGGTCAATGTCCCAGCTTCTAAACTAGCGATGCTTGCACGTCCAGTTACACGTGCTGTGATATGCTTTAGCACCATCCTCTCTCTCTCTCTCAATAAACAGCTTGTGCCAAGTCTAAACTAACTGTAATGTAAAGGAATATAATACAAAATGTCACATCTGAGAGAGGATTCTAAAACTGTGAACAGTAAGGGAAGGAGATCAATCGAGCACAAAATTAAAAGTCTTATGACACACTTGTCTTCGGTGTTTGCCAATAAGTTAGTTTTCAGTAACTCTTCATGCAGCACTTGGACTTAAGCAGCAACCTGCTCAGCATGTGATTTTGGAGTGCAGCCTAAAACATCAAGTCAGGTGGTACCTAAAGGGATTGCAGATACCCATCTCACAGCTCTGACTTCCAGTCCATAGACAATTTTCAGTGTCTGCAACTTTTAGTGCTGCAACACTTTGGTATCTTCAGACAGAAAATTTTGTCAGTACTTCAGCAATGCTAAGATATTTAGCCCTAGATATTTTAGCCTTCTCCTACACTCAGCTGTCCCCAGGTTAAGATTTCAATCCTTCTTTAACACATCTGAATTAACTGACATCAAACATCAAAGGCAGGATTTAGGATGTACTGCATATCTGAAAAGCACTGAAAAAGGTCAAAGCAATTGCACTTTCTACCTTGCAAATTTAACGTATCACTTAGAGGATGATGTAAAAAACTAAAAAAAAAAACAACAACATAGTATTCCATAGGTTTATTTACATCTACGTACACAGGTCGATATATTTAGGATACAAAAACAAGTTTAAGAAGGATGGAATCAAACTTTCAACTTTGGCATTTCTTGCAAGTTAGCAAACCACATTATACATTAGATTTAATTCAAGTATCATCAAGTACAACTAAATGAGATGTTAAGAACAATATTCTGATTATCACAATAAACTTAAGAGAAAAGTACTCATTTATTCTTATCCTAGTTGTTTGTGCCCTCTGGTGGAAGTACATTTATTAGGACCACACCAAGTAGGTCACAAGTAACTTGGGAAACAATGGGAAACAACTTTAATACAGTGCAAGTCTGGCATGAAAAATTCCATATAAGAAAAAAGCTAAAGACCTTAAATTTGTTGAGTATATTACTTGCATGCATTACTGAATGCACACAAGTTAGGCAGAGAAAGAGACATAATGGAATACTTGATTTCAAACAGTCCAGTTCTTACCTGATCTAAACTGTCCACCACCCTTGCACACAGGAGGGCTCCTGGTAGGTCAAAGTAATTATCATACAAATAGTATTTACCTGAAAAACAAACAAAAACACAAAATCATCTCTACTTTTTAAATCCATATTGTATAGTTTAATTGGAAATAAAAACACATTTAAATAACATTTACTTGGCTTTCACTAGTAATAAGCATCATCTATGTCCCAACTTAAGGGCACACGTTAGCTTTTATTTGCAGGATTAGAAGTAAGAACCATATTTCTACTTCTGATTCTCACAACTGGCAGCTGACAGGTATTAACTTACACCAAGGCAGTGAGATTTTTAGAACCTTAAAATTTATTTTAAAAAGTTATTGTGGAAGAGATGGGGAAGAACCATGAGTCTTAAAAGTCAAGGCAGTAACACTCAACTCTTCCAAAATACCAATTTCCCCAGCATTAGAAACACAAAGTTTAAGATGTTGTTTCAGAATCATTTGGATAGGTCTTACAGTCTTGTCCTTTGTGCACACATGCTAAAGACAGCACCTTAACCCAATGGGAAGCATGCCCGCATTATTCTGTGACAGCCCAAAACAGAACTAAAAGTCAGGTGTGTGCGAATGTTCCTTCCAGACTGAGGTCACGTTCAACAACTCTTTTCCTGGAGTAAAATGACTTAACAGGCAGTTTATTTATTTATTTATTTTTGTATTCATGACCTTGTCTGTGCTGTCTCTTACATACACAAGAAGTCAGCAAAACACGGATTGATAGTCACAAGAGAGATGAACTGCACTTCTCAATGAGTAAGAAAGGCTTCCTTTGGTCATAAAACAGATGTACCTCTCTTCTTCCTCATCGCGAAAGATTACTTGTAGTTTAGAATAAGGATGACAAACAAATTTATGACAGCAAAGCATCTCTATTAAACAGGATTATGTAAATCAATCGAACATTTTGTCTTTAGGTGCATTATTTGCAATTGCTAAGATCAAAGTAAATTGGAGAGAAAGCACAGTGTGGCTAGCAAAAATGAAAGCCTAATCACAATGCCTTCACAACGTGGTTCCACCTTAAAACCACGAAACCTCCACCACAGGAGGAGTGGTTGTGCTTCCATATCTGCTCTGTTCATTGCACTTTCACCTAGGCCTCCAGTAATATCCAGTAATATGATGGCAATGAGTCAACAATCAAGAAAAACTTAAGATTTGCCAAATATATCCTAAATAAGGTTGAGACTACCAACCTAACTACTTCATCAAGAAACAATGTGCCCAACTCTGCAGTCAAAACATGCCTGTATTGTCAACTCATTTGTTATTTGTCTTATCGCTGGCAACCTAAATCTAAGTTCAGCTACATTTAAGTATTAGAACTTAAAAATATAAAAACAACCCTTGTGCAAAACACTCACCTATTCCAGAATTCTCAGCTCAAGTATTTTTAAATACTTGTAGTACAAACTAACACTACGAAACATTGAAAGGGCCAGAGCAATTTCAAAGACCAGGACATTCTAAGGTATAGCTACCTGAGCGGGAAAGCATTCCACTGACTGCACTAAAATGCTTCCATTCCCTTCTTCCATAAATCTCTAGGATCTCCTCAGATGTCATGCTCCTAGTGCCATGGCTTGCCCTATTTGATGCATTAGCGTGGAAAAAAAAGAAAAAAGAAAAGGTTAAAAACATTCAGAGTACTTCTAGAGCATAGAAATGAATCACAGTTGAATACTGAGGTGCATGTGACTTGATCTTCACTTAGAAGCAACTTGATTTACCAATTAGAAGTTTCCTAGGACCTAAGCTTTTATCATATACATTACAATCCTCAATAAAAGCCCTACTTCACAAAGGTCTGGTTGGCTGAGGGCATGGCTGCTGTGCCTCACCTCCTAACACAATCACTCTGTGTTGCTCGAATGTTCTCAATTGTGTGAGGACATTATTCTTGAACTATCAATATACACTGCACAATAAAACACAGAGCAGAAAGCCTATACGCTATTCTGAAGCCTGGTAACATTCACAGAATGCAGGGCAGGACTATGAAAAATGCTAGCTTGAGCCCTGAAAGCAGCTATGTTATACAGATGTACGCACGAGCCTTTTCAGGAATTAAAGATCAACAAGCTTGATCATGAAACTGTGGCCCGAAAGAATGTACAGATCCCTGTTTCAAAGGAAATGCCCACAATGATAGGGTAAGTAATCTTGTACCACTCCACCCTTTACTGTCATATATCCTCTGCTCTTGAATTCTACATGTAGTCCTTTGAAATTCATGGTTCTACTACATGAATTTCTGAGTACAAAGCACAGACTCGAGGTTATTTTTTCTCCTATTTCACAGAACCATACAATGGTTTGGGTCAGAAAGGACCTTTAAAGATCACCTAATTCCCACCCCCTGCTATGGGCAAGGGCACCTTCAACCACTTCAGTGAAGTCTGGTTTTCCCTAGCATCTTCAAGCTTCTTCTACTAAATGCTACCAAAAAAATTATCGTCTATTTTTAGTATTAAACTACATAGATTTTCCTTTTGGAAAAAAAATAAGGGAGAAAGAAGACTGGGTTTGACATACTCCAGATATATTTACTTTTCAAATTTATGATTTAAAATAGCAGTCTTATGTTAAAAAAAAAAAAGGAGAGAAGAACTAAGGATGTACTGAAGTGATGACTGAAGGGAGAAATTAGCTTTTAGAGGAAAAAAAGACAATTTTGAAACTGAATGTGTCAGTTTGTGTTTAATTTACCTAAGGCTATTTAAGTCATGTTACAAACTCGCAAGAATTTTGAATGTGTATGGTACAAAGATAATAGTGCTGTCATTAACATTAGTCATTCGCACCAGCTGAGTCAGGTTACTCAGAATTCAAGAAACACCTTACCCTGGATCTTAGCAGAATTGGACAGAGTATATTGGTAGCCACTGAAAAAGCGAATTTAGTTTCAAAATCAGAATGCACTCAGTCTTAGACGTTTATTAAAAGTGACATATTATTCCTAGCAGCTAACATGGATATATTAGGAAAATGCTAAGTATATAACATTAAGAGAAACTGAGCATCAAATTACCCAAGAGTATTTAAATTTTTACACAAGTGAATGTATGCTGAAATCAATATTTTAAATGTTTAACAAAACTGAGAGATGGCTTTCAAGAAGAGGATAAAATGTTAGTGTTTGTTTATCGATAAAAATGAGTCAGTACTACCTCAAAACCGTTCCATCTTCTGCAAGTTTCAGGAAGTTTCCATCTTCAAGGTCCAAAACCAAGCCTTTACAACTAAAAATAATTGTATTTTAAGGAAGAAACAAGCAATTAATGTTTTCAGAGGAATGTCCCTCTGTAATTGCATTTCACTATTCTGATATAGAAGCCATACAATAATGGTACTTAAAAGCAGCAAAAATCACAACCCTTCAAATACTTACATGTTTAAACAATGATCTATATATGCAAATACATATCGTTACAGTGAGGGATGGATTTCACTTACATAGCAAATTCCTACTAAATAAATCCAATTCCATTGTTCCATGACTTTAGCATGACTACTCATATAGATACAGCTGGAGGGTTAAGATCCAAACATATACAACTAAGAAATGTGACATTTAAGTCACTTCTCCTATTGAAGATATGCGTCTATATCTGTGTGCTTATATATATATTTATTTATTTATTTTCTTTTTGGTTGCAATTCCTCTGCTTACTATTACCAGGTGGGTAACACTAATATTAAGGGAGAGGGGGGTAGATCATTCTCAATGAGGCAACTGAATATCCAAGGAGCATGTGAAGCAGAGGCATTGCCATGCTAGCCAGCACTCACTACAGGGTAAAGGGTACACACTGTAGGAGAGCTGTACCACAAGAATTCCGAACTCTCCTAGTACCTTACAGAAAAAAATGAATTTATGTTAGCTTAGATTGTTTGGAAGATGAGATCAGAGTTCATTACCTAGTGTAATAATGAATAAAAAAAAAGAGAAAAAAAAGAATGGAAAAGTAATTCCGTCTTCATTCTGTGTTACAAGGCACACAAAAGAGATGCCGTGAACAAAGCAAGCAGTCTGCAGCCTTTCACAGATTACACCTGTGTGAGTAGCACCAACATGCTGCAACCAATACCATGGGCTTGCAGGTCCACACTAACAGATCCCCAGCTCCAATAAGGGACTAAGGCTGAGATACAGGTATCTTCATGCTTCAGAGCCCTCAAAATATGAGAAATACAGATACCCTCCTTATCACTTGAAAGTTGAAATCAGACCTGTTTGGAAACTGTCCAATAACATACTGAAATGTAAGAACAATTAAAAAACACCTGTGCTTTTCCTAAGGGGAAAAATAAACAAACAAAAAAACATGAAATAACCTGGCCTTCAAATCCCCACACCCTTGCTGTGGATAACAACCTGTAAGAGTTGAAATACTGGAGATAAATGTTCCTACTCAGAGGTCACGGAACTCAGACCAGGAAAGTGCATTTCAATCTTTAACATTACAGCTTCGTGCCTACAGTGCCACTCCTACAGTGTTTCTTCCCAGCATGTCACTTTCCCTCATTTTCTCAAAGACTGTTGGGACTATTCTGCCTTACACAAACAAAAACAGCATCCATCAAGAGGAAAAGAAGATATGAATAAATTCTGATGGTTACTGGATTTACCCATTGAATTGCAGGTAGAAAACAAAGGGGTTATACAAAATAAGTCAGTCTGACCACAAAGCTTGCGTGGAGACAGCTAGAAGAACAAAGCAAGCTCAGATACTCAGTTGTCTCTTTACGTTAGAAGTACCTCATGGGAAACAGTTGCTCCAACAAGCATTTAAAACTGTAATTTTGGAATTACCTATTGGGCTTGATTATTAGACAGTTGTTATAATTAGAGAAGCTGTTTCCAAGCTTTGTAAAAGTTATAGCATAAAGGAAGTTATGAACGCAGATTCTGTTATGTTCAACATACTTACCAGAAGTCTAAGCTTTCTGGAGTTAGAGTGAGCAAGCCTTTATCGTAACCCTTCTCCGTTACCAGATACTGGGCAAAACTATCATATATTAGCTAAAGATGAAAAAAAAAGGCATTAATTATTTTTATTGAGACCAAAGATACTGTTCCCTAGAAAGCAGAAAGACCTGAGTTTCGGTGCCTCCTAAGCAAAGGCAAATCAGTGACCTAGGGGCCCTGCCCCACTGCCATATCAGTGCCCAAGGTTATATCTGGCTGGCAGGCAAACAGCTCAAGATGCTCACACAGTAGTTTTGGTGCAATTTTTTTTTTTTTTTTAGCATAGCCAAGTGTGAGGTATTCCTACCTTACTTCCCCAGTGCTTCAAGACTGTTGGGAAATCAAGAGAGTAAGCACCTAAGGCTAGTCACTACTTCCCCCTCCCCAACCTTTTTTATTTTTTAAATGTCACCATTCACGACTCAACAAGTGGCTTCTGAACCTATAAACAACTACAGAGAGTGGGCATTTTAAACATGCCTGATGGAACATATCCTGAAGGAAACTGTAAATACAAAGTAAATTATTTTTAAGTTTGGAAAGAATACTGTTAAAGCCTAACACAACATTCAGCCATTTAATACAACTCAATTACAAAAGCTGCTCTTGGAATGAGTATGAATAATGCTGGAGAAAGACCAATACAAAGACTTGCACAGAAGGACTAAGAACTAACTGAATCTTCAGCTGTGCCTACCAGAATTTTTAAGTTTTTGTTTCTCTTCGATAAGGGAGCATGCAGCGTGCATGCGTCAGGCAGCGTCTCTGTGTTGTGAGAAGATGAAGAGTGAACTAAAATGAATGGGTGCTTTCTGTCAGGAAAGATGCCTCTCCATGGGAGGTCAAACCGCCCTAGGAAGTGAAGCGGTTTTTCAAATCAAGATGCACCAAACCCCAGCTATTTAGAAAACGTGGCACCTCATCAGCATTTGCTTCTCTATCATGCTCTGATGGATCCTGCCACTAATGTGCAAGTTTAGTCCTGTGCAGGGCAAAACGTACGGCAGGTGAAGGGAGGCAAATGAAACGGGCTTGAGCAGAAGGACACCATGAAAACCCATGAGCCGGGACAGCTGGGTGGCAAAATCAACAGAGACATCAACGGAGGAGGAGGCCTCAGTGGAGGAACCCTCCAAGGCCAGATGGGGCCCGCTCTGCGCGGGTTAACAGCGCTCAGGCAGGGATGCTGAGCGTCCCCAGGCTCGCCCTTTTGTTGTAAGCAGGAGAAAGTTTGCCAAGGTCGCCTGTCCGAAGTGCCGAGCGCCGCTGACTCTGTCTGCGGCATCTCTGGACTCAGCCGGGGGACTATAGCCTCAAGTCAGCACCGCGGTGGGCAGGAGGGCTCTTAAGAGGCACCGCTTCCATGGCACAAGACGCGGCTGTGTCCTCCTCCCTCGGGCACAGGCCTGCGGAGGAGGCGGCCAGCCAGCCAGCCCGGCGTTTCCCTGCCCGTTCTCCCTCCAGCTCTCCCCGGGAACACCTCCACCGGCACTGCGGGGCTCCCCCTGCCCGCAGCGGGGCTCCCCCGGCCCCGCGCGCCGCCGCTCGCCTTTTCGCTCGGGCTCCCAGGCCGGGCCGAGGCGCACCGAGCCGCGCCGAGCCGAGCCGCACTCACCCGCTCGCTCTGGGGGAGGTGGTAGCGGCAGAGCGTGTGGTCCAGGTCGAAGCCCACCACCTCGCAGTCGGCCAGGGAGAAGTGCTGCTGCATCGCCGAGCCGCCGCCACCGCCGCGGGAGGAGGAGGAGGAGGAAGAAGGGCCACGGGCGTTGCTTCCTGCGGCGCGGGGCGGTGCGGCCGCAGCACCCCGGCTCGGCTCGGCTCGGCTCAGCCCGGCTCGGTTCAGCCCAGCCCGGCTCGGCCCGGCTCGGTGCGGCTCGGCCCGGCCACCTTCACCTGGATGGGGCTTGGCCTCGGGGCGGTCGCGCCCCCCCGGCAGCCCCCGGCAGCAGGGACGGGTGCGGAAAGGCGGAGGCGGGGCCCTTGTCCCGGAGGCGTGTTTGGGCGCCCGGGTTTTAAAAATGCGTTTCCCGCCGAGACTCCGAGGGTTGGAAATAAACATGGGAGCTCCTGGTGGGGCCGGTGGTAGCTACAGCTGGTCAGGGCTGCCAGCACAAGTCTGTTAGAGGGGGCTCGGCTGAGAGCTGGTGAGCAGCAGGGTGCTACAGCAGGAGTTAGGGCACATTGGTCTGCGGCCAGGCAGCGCCGGGCCCTAAGGGCACTGCTAGAAGGCAAACAGGCAAACTGCTTCTTCACCGGCATCCCGGCAGGGTATAAGCAACACTAGCCAGTAAACACTCAGCTCTGAGGAGAAAAAAACAAAACAAAACAAAAAAACAAACTTGTGAATTGTTACCATCGTATTTCTTGGCAACTTTGGCAATCAAAAAGAAACAAACAAAAACACTATAACAATGTAGTCTACCTCCAGGTAACAGTCAAAATGGTGTTATGACCTTCCCAACAAATATGACTATTGCAATTTTGTATAGAAGGTGCTCTCTGTAAGGAAATCCCACGTTTGGAGAAAATAAACAGGTGAAAGTGGCATAAACTTAATTCTGTTCTTTGTGGCTGAACTTGGATATACTGCCTACATGAGGCCAAGGCTCCGGACGCTTAAATAGCTGGGCTTGAATTTTGTTCACAGATCCTCATTCCTGTCTATAATTCTTTTCTCTCTTTAGACCAACGATGTCATCAA
The DNA here is from genome assembly GCF_964211835.1 of Anser anser. Taxonomy (NCBI): domain Eukaryota; kingdom Metazoa; phylum Chordata; class Aves; order Anseriformes; family Anatidae; genus Anser; species Anser anser. The sequence goes on along the minus strand of NC_139722.1, from coordinate 53,053,389 downwards.
AATGCTGTTTTGAGTCACAAAAGAGGAAAAATTCTAGTTCAGTCTACTGCAAGAAAATCTCAATTTTTATTTTTTTATTTTTTATTTTCTGTATGGCTACAAGTAGAATTTAAAAACTATTTGAAGTGAGAGAAATTTTAATGAAACATTTCCTTTGCAGGTTGGGTAGGATGGGGTGCATAACCATAGCAAGAGTGCAGAGATTTGAAAATAGAAGTCCAATATTATGTTTTGATTATATCAAATTATGATACATATATATATATATTTGGCAGGACAGCTCAATGATATTATTATTATTATTATTTATTATTATTATTCCAAAGCAAAAGGCTTTTGCAAATACATTCAAATAGTTGAGTGAGATACAATGTATCTATATATCAAAATTCAGTTTCCTATGCTCAGGTAGGAAATAGACTAGACAGGAAAATGGAAATTAGAAATAAAATTCACTAATGATAATAGTTGGGCAAGATGAACATTTTGAGAGGCAGAGAAGAAAGACAAGGATTGCATAATTTTACCTCAGACCTCAGTATAACAGCCTCTTTCAAAGGAACTCAGAGTCTTTCACAAACATTAATATACTTTCTAGTGGTGATGTGTATGTGTATATATATACTCCATATATTACAAATACTCCGTATATTATATATATATAATTCAGTATATATACATAATGATACATACTTATTTATGTTAAATATATATACATATATACTCTAATACATATATGCGTATGCATTTACATGTATGTATTAATTCCCTAAATTAACAGGTATGAAGGTGTGAAACCTGAGCATATGGAAAGAGAGGTTCATCCAGTATTTTGCACACAACAGTGATCACAGCCATCAAGATGAAGCAGTATTATTATAATAATACAATCCACTATGGGAATTCTCCTATTCCAGAAGGATTAAAAAAAAAAAAAAGCCTCATGCAGCTTACAAAATTTTGTTTAGATCATAGCTTTCTAAATTTATAATGTAGCTTGCCATGCCTATAAAACGTTTTATATGAAAATTTACCTCCAAACACTCTTAACACACAGTAGTATTGAAACAATTGGATAGGTAATGAAAATCATATATTCATTGATCGCTGTACTCATTATCAACTAAAAGCAATCACAAACATCCAGATTTTGTGAGTACTGCACAATTATATTAGTAATGAGAAAGTATATTGGAATTTACAACACAAAAGCACTAATCAAATTTAATCTTAAGTGTCTTACTGTGAGGAACAGAACTCACAAATGGAACAATTCAGCATGTTAAATTTCAGATACTTGAAGCTGAAGATTAAATTAGAATGATGACAACAGAAAATATAGAAGATGTTGGTGAAGAGAATTGGTTTTCATTTCTGGGAAAAGAAAAGGACAAATGAAAAAATATCACTTTCATCTTCAGCATTCACAGCACCAACCTGATAACAGGAATCTCCCAGCACAGTTTACTTTTAGCTCACAACCCCCAAGGTTTATTTCTTTTTCTGTTTCCTGAAAAGATTTGCTTTGTCTCACAATTTCTTCCTTTCAGATGAATCTATTAAATGTCTTGACAGAGCACATCAGCACCTTTCTCAGAACCAGAATGGAGCTGCCTTTAATTAAATCCCCCCAAATAATTGAACTATCTTAATCTGTTAACAGTATCTTTTCAGATTACTTTTTCATCTCTGAAGTTTGATGGTACCATGGGATGTCCACATAAGCAAGGCTGAGCTTTAGGGCTACTAGGTCCTAACCCATACTTCAGGTTTCTCCATGGTTAATTTATTTTATTACAGTAATTACTTTTATATTCTAAATATGTGCTAATGATCCATTGGGAAAAGACACAGATCCAAGCCAAACAGTGGAACATCCCATCCTGTCCCACCCAAGCAGACATAGCTGGTTGGCCTGCAGCTGAGTGCAGCCCAGGCTGGGGCTGGTGGGCCCTCACCAGTGGTGACGGGCAGGGACATGTGAGAGATGTGACCTGATGTGCCTGGTACTTTTGAACGTGCAGAGGGCATTTTGGCTTTCATCGTGCCTCTTCCTGCTTTCAGCACAGATGGGGCTCCCACCATTTTGTAGTTTCAGAGGGCAGGGGCATAACATGCCCCAGAGCGTGAAACGAACCAGGCCAACTCCAGTGGCATACATAAAGGCATGAGAACCATGCCAAAATTCCTAAAATTAAAGCTCACCTCACACAATTTTAGGCCTGTGAGCAGACTCCGACATTTCATTTTTTTTTGTCCGTAAGGGGGCAGCAGTACAATGCAATGGGACGTCCCTACCATTAACTTTTAATGATTGTCACATGGGTCTCCTTTACTTTCCTCAAACTTAGGTTTTACTTTCCCGGAGCTGTGTAAGCTGGGTTTGTCAGTTGTTTGTTTCTTTTTTCTCCCTAAGTATATGCAGCCAATTGCCTGTTTATGTAAGGGTTATAAAAGTTTAATTAAAAAAAGCAAAGGACCTCTCATACTGTGGAAGGGTTCACAACAGTGATACGCAAAAGTAAACAACAATTTGAACAAATGAGGCACTTTTATTTTAGACAAGTAACATATTCTTACACGAAAGTGAAAAATATTCCATAATTGTGGCTGCAAGACATACTTTTGGAGTAGAGTAAGTCAAAACAAAGAGGATTCCATTGGAGAAATAGTCTAGAAGCAGGCCTCTGACTGTTTTTTAGAGTGATGTGTTAATAGACATAGATCTAACAACACTAATTCATTTCAAGGATGTCCTGGTTGTCTAAGAAAAAGAAAACTGTCAAGAATCCATTTGTTTTGAAAAGCAGTCACTAATTATTTGTATTTCTTTAGCAGACCTTTAAATGCTTAGCAAAAGGCTACCTTATTTCCAAGGCCTTTGTGACACATGGGGTGCCAGACAGAGAAGCCTGGGGAATATACTTGACTACTGATCAGGGCTTGAGATTTGATTGAATTCTAGTGTTTTCAGAAGCTTTACTGTTTATTGGATTGCTTAGTAGTCTTTTTATATTGCACAAAATATGGGCACTTTAACTTTTTCAGTGGAATCGAGTACATACATTCTCTAGCATCCTGCTTCAGGTGGGACATCTGATTACATCCGGCATCTCAGTACTACACTGGTTACATTCTTTGTCTTACTGGAAGTGAGACTGGTGCTTCTAAAGAAACAAGATTCCTAAAACTAAAACCATGGGTTTATTAAAAGGTTAAACAGACAGTAATCCACCAGGTGCTCAGAATCTTTCTGTGTACATTGGGGATCTTCAAAAGCCTGCTTATTGTCCTTATGCCCCCTCTCAGATCTTGTAATCTAACTTAGACGGTTCCCACGCAACATGAAAGAAGGAAATGAAAATCAATAATTTTGTCAGGGTGATTAATAGCCAAGACTGATTGCAATACTCTTAGTGACTATATTCTTGAAAACTCTGAGTAGTTGTCCAGAGATACTTAGAAAGATTTTTCTTTTTGAGCTGGATGGATGCTACATTTAGTCAAAAGAAATTGTACTGAAAATATACAGTTTTTAGCAACTATGCTTCCAAAGTATGTACTTTATGGCAACATGACTATGCAGCTGCTATGATATGTGGGACATTGTCCTATTTCTTCTATGTTTTGTTGCAACATACCATTCTTTTATTTTTTTGCAGGTTTAAGCATAAAATTCGGAGTAGAACTTCTAAGTTCTCTGAGCTCATTTCCCTTTCATTCATGGTGTAGTCATGTGCAGATGGCTTAATCTCTTATGGCTTCATTTTTTTCATGAGTGAAATTGGACAAAGTCTAGTTCAGACATCCTGAGTATTTTTAAATTGTTCAAGTACATTGCAGACATGTGGTTCAAGCCTGATATTTTTGCTCCTGATTGCATAAAAGAAAAATCTGATGCATTTCACAGCCTGCATCAAAGGACAGAGCGATTGAACAGCCAGTGGGAAATGCCACAACTGTAAATTACAGATTTAAAGATAATAGAACTAGGAAAGACCTAAAAACAGTCATATTCTTGCCTTGGTGCAGGATCAGTCAAACTACAAACATCCCTAATAGTCAATTGTCTAACTTCTTAAAAAGGAGCAAAGAGCCACTGAGGCAATTTCTTCCAGCCTTTAACAATCCTTACACACAGAACACTATGTTTTCTTCCCCATTCCATCGGTGTAAAAATTAAGTCTCTCTTGCTCTATTGCACCTTTTTTGTTACATCTTGTCCTATTCCTAACAGATATGAGAACCATATAATTGTGCACCAACCTTTCCTCTACCTAAAGACTGTTAGTATATGTTTTCCTACAATCTCTTTTTGTCTAGTTCTTTGAGGCCTTTAAAGGCCGAGGGGTTTTGTATCTTTCATTCTCAAAGTGGATGATATTTATTCATTGTCAAATTGGTCCTTTTTTTTTTTTTTTTTTTTTCTCCTCTGGAACACAAAATGAAAACCTAAACACATTTCTCCAGTTTAGTACTTACTAGAGTTGTAGTAAGGAACCCACAGTAATTTAACAGAGCAGTCTGTGTAAAATAATACACAAGTTAGTTAATTCATTGCAACCATCACCACATTAAGCTTTTCAAGATTAAACTCTAACCTATCACTGTGATGAGTAGGAAGGTCTTTTTTTCTTCTTTTTTATTTTTATTTTATTTTTATTAATAAGTTATCTTTATTAAGGAGCGGTTGATCTTTTTAAGAAAGATTTTCTTCTGCATGTGTTCATTACTGGACACTGAGAGTGAAGTTCATACTGGACACTGACAGTGATGTTCCTTGGAGCTGTAATAACAAAATGCTGATAGTAATGCTTATAAATCTCAAATGTAAGAGCTTTTTTTGAATATAAATTGAATTTGATATTTACTGTTCTGCTTCTGCCTCTAGAGGGTGTCTAGTAATGATCTGATAAAAGGATAAAAAGGTATGTTGGATGTTGATAAGAAGGCTAAGTAAAGGATCTAGAAGAGTATATTTTAAAACTAAGTATACACTAAGTCTCAAAAAGATTCCATTATATTGATGTGACTTTTAAATTATTTTTAGTCTGATTTTATGTAAGTCTGTGTCATCTCACAGAAAATGAGGAAAAAATTAAGTTCAGATTTACCTACGTTGTGTTGAGCCTCATGCTATTCTCAGAGAGAGGGGAAATTCTGATAATGTTTAAAGCTCTGCAAACAAAGAGAGACAAATACGAATTCGGGAACTTTTATCCCAGAAGGTAAATTGTTTTGTCTACAGCAACAAACACCTGTAATGCAAGTGCTAAAAGTGAGCATCACTAGGGATGCTTACTTCCTATTCCCTTTCCTTAAGCTTACAGAAACAATGTCTTCCATGCTGGGTAATGTCTTTTGTACAGCATCTTACTACACACCTGTCAAAGACAGAATACTGCAGAGAGAGAAAAGGTAGGAAAATATATAAAGAAGATATAAGGAGAGAGGGAGAGAAGAATGCAGAAACAAAAGGAAAGAAGTAAGATTTTTTTTTCAAATTGTATCATTATATTTGCAAAACTTTATATTTTGAGCAAACAGAAAACTGAGACCAGACTGAGGCCTTTAAGGCCCAAACATAGCAGAGAAATAACTTCACATACTATATCTTTACTTTTACTAAAAGACTATTCTAAACATAAGTCAAAACCTGTTACAAAAAATGATGATACATGAAGTAAGAGTGAAAGATGAACTTTAACCAATGAGAATATTGTCACTGACTTCAGAATATGAAAAAACAACAACAAGAAAACACACCAAGAAAATGAAATCAATTTTAAGGTTTCTTATACTGGATCACATGCAGAAATGGATCTCCTAAATGTTGTCATTCATAGACCTTCAGTTTGTACCTCTGCTTCTTAAAATGGATAGTTAAGATAACCACTTTCAAATCAATTGTGTCTTTGGCCAATGACTATGGTGTTTAGGATTGTTTTCTGAGTCTAACAAATGCCCTGGCTGCTGCCTCCCAACATCGATTTGAAGTAAAAAAAAACAAAACAAAAACAAAACAAAAACAAAACAGGATTATAAACTTCTTTTCTGCTTGCCCTTTACTTTTTATATAAAAAGATATAGGTGCACATCCTGAGGTTTCTGAGGTACTCTGATCTAGTGTGGAAAGTGGATGGATGGTGCACAGGGTTCATTCTGGAAAACCATAGGAACTTCTTATAGACTCAGCCCTTTTCCTGGAGAGAGATTTTAGCTGTATAAAATCCCAGTGTATGCACGATCTACAGTAGTGTGGAAGGATAAGTGCAGTTTATCTAGCAGGAATAATAAAAGAAAAATTAATAGCTAGTATTTTACTTTTATGTTTACATTTAATATTTCAGTCATTTAAAGTAATGTAGAAGTTGTGTTCCTTTATGTGGTATAAGAATATATTCTAATGGTAATTTTTAGCTGAATATAAGGCACTGCCTTTCTCACTTGCAGAGGTCAGGAGAGGCTGCTGATTTTATTTTTGGAAAAAAAAAAAAAACACGTTCTCATTCACAGGTGAAATGATGTGTGCAGTACTTTGATACACTATTCCTTTCCATCCATCCGTCTTTGGACTTCTCTGTTTCTCTTGATGCAATTCCAATATCTAAAGATGAAGATGGTAAGTCATGCTCATAAGTCATCTGTGGCATAGCATACAGACATTGATAGAGTTATGTCAGAAATGATCTAAACTCATGATAAAATTACCATAAATATATACACTTCTTTATTTAAAAACTGACCATAACAGGATCAGTTTTGGAATACATTTACTTTAAAGAATGGTAAAGACATATTCACTGATAGTTCTTTGTCATTCACTTAACATATTTTTTCCCACCCAGAGACAGATTTGGAAAGTATTGTATTTTTCATGCCTTCGAAAGCTACAATGTGGATTTATTCAGAAAGGCTGTTTCAAAGAAACCAAGTTAACTTAAATTTTTAACACTGTAGACTGTATATCATTTAAAATAATGTAGAATAAAATGAAAAATAATGGCTCAGGTCTGGTTCCATTTAAGATAATGGCAACACTCGCTTTACGTTTAAACAGAGTGAAATCTGATTGAACAAATAGAGAAAGTCTCTATTTTGTCACTCATTGACAGAGTCTTATTGCTCTGTGTTCATTTGTTGTCAGATGTAGCCTGTTTTAGGCCGCAATTCAACTAATAAATAAGCAACCCTCATCACCGAAGCACTTGAAAATGTACTTTTAATGGTTTCTGGAGTAGAGATGGATTACCAGATCAGTCTTATGAAAACAAATAGCCAGTTTTCTCATTAGAAATGCAAAAGATTTAAGGTTCAAAAATACAGACTCAAATATAACTCTATATCTTTGTAGATCTATGGTTTGAGATAATATACAAAACCAGGAACATGATTAATCAATAAAAGTAAACAATTTTGTCAAGAGTAAGATTACACACGTGATTTATTTTCATTGAAAAGAACGGCAATTTGCAAATTACAGAAACAAAATGGACGTGCCGATTAAAAGGATTATGAAAAAGCTACCAAGTGGTGGTAAATGGAAAGGAATGTTGCTAAAAAGACAGCTGTAATAAAAAATCACTGTGCTTCATTTCTATTTGTTGCTTTAAAAAAAAAACCACACACACAAAACAGCACTACTTTAAAATATTTAATAATTTAAATTCTTTCCCAAGCATAGATTCAGAGCAGTATGCATTAGCTATTCATCTGATTTCTTTAAAGTTCATGTTATTTTAATATTTCACTTTGCTGGAAAATTCAACTTGCTTTATCATCATGCATTAGAAAGTTTTTCTAAGAGACATACATTATGGCATTATGACAAATATTGAGATTAATACATATTAATGTAACAGCATAATTAATGACTAGAAAAAGATTATACCATGTAGAAAGTGATGCTATGAACAGTTTCATACATTATTTAATTATGACTTTTGCATTTTATATCTTAATTCTTTGGTTTTCCATGTGGAGTTTTTTCTGTTTACAGAATTTGAAACAATTTCAGAAAGAAATATGTGTTCCTGTTATGATCTTGTATTATTAATAGGACAAAACACTCTCTTTTTCAATTTCTTATTTGAATCTATTCATATTTCTTAACAAAACTGTTGGTTGATATTGCCTTGGAATATTCATTTTCCACAGGAGAGAGTACAATTCTGACTGTAATTCTTCTCTGCATGGCATAGGGGAATTGTGTTAAACATCATGTATCATCGGTACCAAAGCCTGGTACTCAGTGATGTTCACTGCCTGTCTCTAAAATATGGAGCTGCATATTTATGAGTTTCAGGAGGGTTATTTTTTTCTAAATCTGCAAGGTAATATGTATTCTACCAATAGTTCCTTACAGAGCACATACAATTCAATAAACATAGAAATATCTGTAATGAAAACTTATACAAAATAGTTTTTGAAACCATGGAATAGAAATAAAAATTCTATCAAAAGGAGACTTTGGAAATGTCATGGATTCAAGTCCGATCTGTACTTATTTAATACAACTGTCTGATACCTTAATCCATGCAGAGCAGTACCTTGTTCCAAGAGCACTTCCATTAATGTGGTTCAGGTTAGGTTTGCACTAGGCTTACTAAAACACATCATATTAGCACATTATTTTTCTGTCCATTCAGGCGACTAAGAGAAATATGTTTCACTACAGTGTTTAATCATGACTGTTATGTAGAATAAACAAGGCCTAAAGAGTATTGACTTAAGTTAATTAGAATTTGATTTAATGGATTTGGAGGACTGCAAATGAATCTTTTATGCAAGGGTGAGACTCCTTGCGAGAGTCTCACTTACATGGGGCTTTGTAAGCAACTTACAGAATATAAAAAAGTAACTCCAGATATCTGTCATCCTCAAACTTACAGCATTAGTGTGGACTTTTTTCTTTAGAGAACAAGGAAATCTTCTTTAACATTAATAGGGAGTTATATAGTTTGATGGGGAAATGTACTGCTTGATTGAAATTTATGTGATCCTTTCATACACAGATTGTAAACGATCCGTCTTTGTTTTAAGGTGTTGCATATTTCAAGAAACTACTTATAATATTAATTATTTTTTTATATTAATATGGGGACCAGAATTCTAAATTTTGGTATCCAAACTGTAAATGTTCCATCTCTGGTCATAATATATTCATCTTTCTCTGTAGTTATTGTTGGTTATAAGAATAAGGTGAGACTCTTGTGTCCTTCTCAAAGCATTTCTGCTAATAAAATTCATCAACATATCTCATTAAGTCTTTCACAGTCACTTTACAGCCAGTAGCTTATTTATTTAGACAATTTTTGTCTTGACAGTCAGCTTCCAAAATAAATTAAGTAAATATACAGAGAACCAGTAAGCAATACAGATCTGTTTGGCCTTCTTTTGCAAAAAAGAAAATATAGTGGTATGCAAAGCAAAAGAAATAAATTATACCCAGAAATAGGTGCTGCAAAGATTATTCTGTTAAACTATATGTAATACCAGTGCAAAGGACTTAGGCAATAGTTTATATTGAAAAGCTGCTGAATATACATGATTATCCTCTTGTTCCAAACTGTGACCATGAAAATTAGGATTATGGGATTTTTCAGATTTTACTTTTTTCAGTAAAACCAGCAAGAACATTTTTATTATATATACATTTTTTTCTCACCTGTGATATATAGTCTCTAAAGCATGAAAAGTATTGCTTTATTTTCAGAAATGCAGAGAATCCTCAGTAAAATCGTGAGGGTGCGAACAAAGACATTTGCACAGCCAGCGCTCCAGTGTGGCCACCAAAGCTCAGCCCATATGTAGGTAGTGAAGCACAGCCCTGCCCCACACAGCTCTGAGGCTGGGTCAGCAGTTCTCAGAAGCCCCATTATTCTCTCTCTCACTCTCTCTTTCCAGGGGTTTGATTCTGATTAATGAATCCCGTGGCGATTTATAAGAGACTACCCATTTCATAAATAGAACCGATCCTGAGGAGTTGGTTGGGAAGAAAGTAATCTGATTTACAGTTAGTGATCTCTTTCAGCAAAAGTCTTCTTGGTCTTGTAAAGGGCCATAAATTGGGAGAGAAGGTTAATTTAATGCTAGTGATTGAGATAAGATATATACATATATATACACACAAATGTTTGTAGGTTTAAGCCCCATTCTTCCATGGTTATATATATTTATATAAGTGATCTTGGTGAACACAATGTGATTTCTAATGTGTGTGTATCCAGTACTTGACTGTATTGATCGTGAAAAGAGCAGTGCATGAGATTGTTTCTGTACATGTAGGTATCTCCATTGTAATGACGAAACTGTTCTGCCCAGTAAATGGGTGTGCAAATCTTTGTCAGATTAATGCCCATGTTGTCAGAACCATGAAACATTACAGGAAAATCTGTCAAATATGCTAACTGAAGAAACAGAGATGATTTAATACATCTTTTCTGTTATTTCCTGGCTTCTCTAAATGTAGGTAATTCTTGAAACAAGACTAATGAAGATAGTTTCTTTTTCAACACACGCCTTTCCTATCTTTGGTTATTGTCCATCAGACTTAAGGAAAGTAAATATCTCTTGGATATCTGTGTTCTTATTGATCTGGGTAGTGATTAATACTTGCTGTGGGGAAAAATCATCTCCTGTCATACTTCATAACTAAATACAATTTTCATAATTTTCAAAACTAATATGCTTTTTTTTTTCTTTTTTTTTCCATCAGGCCCAAAGAGTTCACTACAGATTATTAGGTTTAGTGATCACTTATTATGTATGGTCCTTTCTTCTTTATTCAGTTTCCTTTGCACCATTATGGAAGAGGAGTGAGAAAGCAGTTCCCCATCCCTCTTCAATGGAGATGCACCTGATAAGCTTTCAGTGGAGACTTCTTTCAGTCATCCAGCAGTCCCCACTGCATCGCTCAACTTCTGCCTGTGCCACTGGTCTCATCATTAAAAGGACAGGCCGAGAGACATAGTGAAAAAAAGTGGTTTTGGTTTGTGTGTTTATTTATTATTATTATTATTATTATTATTATTATTATTATTATTATTTTAAAGCAACAGAAATCAGGAACTCTAAATGGAGCTGATACACATGTGTGAATGGTTTAGGAAGATATCATTTATTCGTGACACCCCTACGCACCACCCCCCCCCCAAAAAAAAAAAGAAAATAAAATAATGGGAGCCAGTTTCTTTATCACCCGGAAGTTTTGCGTCCATGAGTGGGTTTTGTTTGACCTCTTATCTGTAACAGCTTGCCTGTTACTGAAATGCCACCGTGTGGTACAGCCAGGCTATCTCCTGTGCTTCCTGCTCATGCTTAGCATTACGTGTCCCTGAGGCTGGTGATTTCCAGCTGTTATAAAGCTAGGGCTGCACTGATAGGATGTGGCAGATGGCTCCCCAGGCTGCTTTGCCACAGCAGTACCCAGACTTCTATGCTCTGTCTGCATACCAGTTTATGGGTGCTTTGGAAAAGGGAACATAGTGGCTAGATTAGTTTCCATTGGCTTGCTCTCCGGCTGGAAAAAAAAAATAATTTTATACTTTGTTGGTATAATTAACCAACCACCTAGAGCAATTCCTTGGCAAGAGACTTTATTTCCTTAAAATGCAGAATAAGGACTGAAGTAGTTTCTTTCTTTCTTAAAAGAAGTGCTAAAAGCAGCTTAAAAAAAAAAAAAACAAAAACAAAAACAAAAACAAAAACCTGGGTGTGTAAGAGTGCAGAAGCAGCAGGTGTGCTCCAGGTGAGGGCGTCTGCTGGCTCTGGGCAGACAGAGGCTTCCCCTGTGAACAGAAGCCAATGCAGACCAGGAAATAAAAAGAAATAATCAGGCTGTTCACGTCGGAGGCTGAGGAAACGGGCAGGTCAGCTCAGTTAATCATTGCCAAGATAAATTTTACCAAGGTTCACTGCTAATCATATGACAGTTTGAGATGAGAAAACCCCACCGTGAGCAGTAAGAACTGAGAATACTCCCCCTGCTCCGGATTAGGTTTCCTGAAATTTTTTATTTTTATTTTTTTGCTATTGGAGAGGAGGACTCACTCTCTTCCGCTGTCCCAAGAGTTCAGCCCAGAGGCAGTTTCTGTGCTGCTTTCCTGTTCCGAGGAGGAAGTGAAAAATTCCCTCCACATCTGCTCTCGCACTTGGATACTCAGGTTTCACTCCTGAATCAGGAGCCGCCTGGAATGAACTCTCAGTGGGGCTCAGAGAGGAGCTTCCAGCTGTGCCAAGAGCTGTTTGATTTTGTGCCAAAGGAGGAAGATGGAAAGAAATCCTGCAAAGCTCTGAAATACTGATGGGGCAAAAGTTGGTCTAAGGGTATTGCAACTGGGAAAAGCAAAAGAGACGAAGCAGAGAAAGGCACAAGGAAACAGGATGGGAAACATTTGTCGGAAGTACTGCACCTGTTTGAAGCCCTGTATCCCTTGCTTATTCTCAGTGAAGGAAGATGAAAAGGAAGACAAAATTGGCCAAACTATTCCCAACCTTGCTGTGATATACACTGACAACCAGACAAGCAAGGAAGCCAAAGAGAGTGAGAAAAAAAGCAAGCCCTTACCTCCGCTGCCTGGCCAGCATCTGGTGAACATTTGTAACTTTGTGGCACTCTTCAGCTATGAGGCTCGCACAGAGGAAGACTTGAGCTTTCAAGCCGGGGAAAAGCTTGAAGTGCTGGATGCATCTCACGAGGGCTGGTGGTACGCTAGGCTCCTCCTGCCGCCAGGGTCAGTCTCTCCTGGCCGCAAGCTCCAGGGCTACGTCCCTGCCAACTACATAGCTGCTGACCAGAGCATCGAAGCTGAGCCGTGAGTAGCCATGTAACGCGTGCCACCGTCCCTTTTCTTTTGGGCTAAGTGGGTTTGGAGCAGGCAGTTGTGGCACTGCTTCTCACTGAGTAGTAACCTCAACAGTGAACCTCCAGCGGTCCTACCAGCGATACTGCTAGTCAGTGTGCGTGAGGAAAAGGTGAAAGAAAATCAGTTATGAAAGGCAGAGTGTTGAGGATTCTGTGTGGTTTAAATCATTTCCCTCTCTGATATACCCCCATGATCTGCTGAAGAAGCATCTGGCAATATCAGGCTGGTTATCACTGTGATGGTTCATTATTGTTATTCATATAACAATTATTGTGGGTCAGATGCTTTCCAGATTGTAAGAAGGTATCACTCCCACCCCAAATAGCCTTCAGCCTAACCAGTTGCAGAGTTGTCAATTAGAGTCCAGGAAGCTACCTTTACACTTTCAAATTTTGTTACAGGTGATGGACGAGTCTCTAACAGATAAGATTTATTGTGGTTTTCTCTATTTTTTTTTTCTCCTCTGTAAGCAAATCACTACTCAGTACAAATTTAACTAAAGTACTGCAAAAGGCATAGGTGTGGATATAGCAAAGGAGCAGACTGAATTTCTTAGTTTCACAGAGTTTAACTATGCAGGTCATGTTCTTCTGCCCCTTCAAAACATGTCTGATTTTGTTTACCATTCAGAACTGGAGCAGACATCACATGAAATCAGTTACTCGGGTCCCTAGTGAGGATGATTAGGGTCTGTGTCAGGCCAGGATGCAGAGTTACTTTTTTGTGCTTCAATCATAGGCAGCATATTCTGCTGAAATAACACTGACTGCTGTTCCTGAAGTGTGTCTTGGCAAAAATTATCAGTGTGGAAAGAGACAGCAGAAATGGTGGTAGTCTGTGAATTCATTTTGATTTTAGAGGAATGATATTGCAGCTCTTCAGTTAAATCTCATCTGGACCTGAAACATCTCCAATATGATCTGCCCACTGTACTGCCCAGGGCTAAGAACATCGGCTCAGATATGGTTATACCAGTCTTTTATCAGCTGTAAGGTATCTAACATAGGGCAACTAAGAGATTCCTCTCTAACCTGAAGACCTTAATTTCCAGAATCTGACCAGCTGTTGCTATTTCTGTATTCAGGCAAACAACATTTTCAATGGTTGTGTTCAAAAGAATTCTTCCAGTTGCAGAAATTAATCTGCAGGAAAAACATTTTCTGAACACAAGAGAAAAGGTGGTAGACTCTAATTCAAATCATCTTGGCCTTTGCTCTCTTTCAAGAAGTAGTCTTATTACAATTACAAGTCATCTAAGATTGCTGCTTTCTATTAATACTTTGCAAGTAATTTTTCTCAGTTACAAAATCGTCTCAGCTCTTAAGCTTCCTCTTATCTTTCTATATATTCAGCATCAGTTGCGTAGTTAACTTTGATAAAGTGCATTTCAGCATAACGTTTTTTTTTCTTGTAGTAGAATTAAATTTATTTCCTTATACTTTTTTTTTTAATAACTTTTTCCCTTTATTAATCATGACTAATTTTTTATTTTTGGCAAAATTTTTGTTTGTTTGTTTTAAATTGTTTTTATTTCCCCCAGATTTGTAGAACAGTGGACAAGGAGAGCTCTTACAGCTCTCAGATGAAGTCATTCCTCCAAAATGTTTGACAAGTTTTTAATTTCATACCAAAACACTTCTGGATAAATATGCCATCTTTTCTCAAATTTCCTTCCTAGTCCATTGGCCTTAGTGACCTTCAATGAAAAGAGTACAAATCTGCTCCTTGTCAGGTCACACAGACACCCTTTTCTGTAGTCATAAAAAAACTCAGGTTGGAAAAGGCCTCAGAAGGACATTCGAACCAGTTGCCCCAACTCAAGGCAAAAATAAAGTTTGACCAGTCTGCTTAGGGCTATTTACAGTCAAGCTTTTCAATCTGATGGTGATGATTTTTCCCCTTGTATCTGGTTGGAATATTTCTTGCTACAGTTTCCTCCAAGACTTCCATTTCACCCACCCTATATATTTCACACCTCTATTATCCTGCTGAAACAACAAGAGCAGCAGCAGTGATGGAGTTTTAAAGAGATAACACTTAACTTGCTTTCCCTAAAGTAAAAGAAGGAAGATGAAAAAATTATTATATCGTCTCTTTAATTAAAATTCAATGTTTAAATCACATTCTCTGCCTGAAATTTAAATTTAACTTCTTTCATCTTTCCATTTTGATTTTAATTAACTCTCTCCTTTGGTGTTGGCCAATTGCTTATGGCCATAACGTACATATTTGTGGAAATTGGAAAAGTTTTTATTGTATCCTTCCATTTTTTTTACCAGTACTTCATGTTTCCAGCACAGAACTGATAAAGAATGGAAGACTTGCAATCTGTGTCACATATAAATGTACATTCTCTAGCACCATCTAGCTTCTGTATGTCTGCAGAGAGAATGGATGTTTTAGTTTATTTCTAGAAAGTATTTCCAACTTACTAGATCAACAGATTTTCATGATTATGTAAATGCCTGGGTCACTGTCTCATGCACGTATAGGAATTTGTGAAATTAGTGATTTTTTTTTTGCTGTTTTTGAGTCTTGAATTTGTAAACTAATATCCGTAAGAAAGTGAGGCAAAGACACCCATTGACAGACAATAACAAGCATTCATTTAGTGGTGTGTCTTCATCACACCTAGAGCTCAAGAAGGGGAAGTCCTCAAAAGGCCTTTAGCATCTGAAATTGGCTTATAACAAAAGGTTCTTTAAAAAGCTACTATTATAATTTTTCCAATCTTCAATTCATCACACGAGTCTTAGTAAGACTTGGAAATAAAACAAACTGGCCATATTCTTTAACAGCTGATTTCAGCATGCTTGTAAATAAACTTTCAAAAAAACATTGATTCTCAATGCATGCATGGATACCCCATAAATTCACTTAAGTAAAGGGATATAAGGACATGAAATATTCTATAAATTATGTAATATCTTAGAGAAGACAGGGTCACTATGGAAGTTTAGCCAATATATGCTTGAAAGCTGCATGCAGAACTGTTGAATTTTGTTTGCTAATCATTTTAGTTTTGCCTGTAGCCATCAAGATTATTAACAACAAAATATATATAATCCTTTCTAATCAACATTTTGACGTGGTCTGTATTGTAGAGCCAGTTAGGGATTGCTAAGTCCGTCTGGTTCTGTATTGTTCATCCTGGCACGAGATAATGCTGGGTGATTATTTATTCCCTGCAAGTGCCACAGCAGACTGTTTTGTCTCTTTGCTGAAGTGTCTGTGGATTTTTTCAGGGAGAAAGGCTTTTTTTTTTTTGAAATTTTCCTTGGTAAGAAGTAAAATGAAATAAGACAGAAAAGTGAGGAACTTTGCTTTCTTGTCCTCATTTAAATAAGCTTTTCTTCCTGGAGGTTTCTTGGACTCCATATAGTATAACTGAGGTAGTGCTAGTAAGATGGATTAATAACTGAAAGGGAAGAAAGAAAATACGGTATCTCCAGCCTTGTAAAAAAAAAAAAAAAGAAAAAAAAAATTTGATACTGCTTATAACAAAGAGCATTTTCATGTATTCTTGGTTATCAGAATATTCAAGCAGAAGTGATAAAAATGAGATTTCCTTACTGTGTTGCTTTCCTCTCATTACTGATTTTTTCTAGCACCTGCAGTGCTCCGTACATGGTCTGAAAAAAAGGCAGATTCAGGCTATGCTGATGATAAATTAGCATTTATAAGAATGCTTAGTTCTTTTCTTCTCTGTGTATCATAGATAGCAGGCAAAATGACAATCCAAACTGTTTTTTCATTTTTAAGAAGTTTGAATGAGGTCACATCTGGTGCATCCAATGATTTGGAAATGCTTTTTCTTTTTTCCTGGGTCTAGGCACATAACATTTAGCACAAGGGAAGTGAAAAATGCAGCTGGAGGTACAGTCATATGATTTGCCTTGCATTTTTAGCAGAGCATGATCAGAAAGAACAATTTGACTAACACCAAAATAGGAATAAATATATAAATTTCCTTGGCAAGGAGTGTGACCTTACGTTCCCTGTGCTTGCTCTGTGCCTGCTATTCTGTGCTATAAACAGGAACCATAGTAACACATTCACCTGCCCTTATTTTATTATTGCCACTTGTTTTAACTAAACAAGAAAGCGACATAGTGCAAATTGTTATGGACAACAAATATGGCCAGCTGGACAGTAAATTTTCATGAAACAAAAATAATGATTAAAAAAGAAAACAAAACTGTTGGAGTGACGTGAATTCTTTTCTAGAGGAAAGGTAGAGTGTACTTAGAGGGGGTTCTCGTCTGCCATCCTGATGGACTTGTTGGCTGTTTATCGAAAGTCAAGTTCATTTCATATGTTCCTCCCAACATTATTGACGCAGTACTGCTGTGCTGAGGGAAGTAAATCCACACAAACTCCTAGCTGATTAGGATAAACAAGAGCACTGCAATTACTTGTAACTTTTACTAGTTTCAGAAACGTTCTTTATTTCAGAGAGGTTTCTGGGGTAGGTGTTTTCCAGCTGCTGGAAACCAAGCCCCAGACCTAATCAACAAAATCTCACCAGTCAATTCCATAATGAGCTTTCTGTACAACTCTTTGAAAGCAGAAGTGACTCGCAGATTATTTTTGTTCCTTTCTGTGGCCTGACTCAGCTTTAACTATTTCATGCATTGACTGAGTCTGAGTTACTATACATGAGTAAGAAATTGTTCACTGTGCCAAACTGTTTCAGACTGTTTGAACATTCAGGCTTATGGGGTTCCTTTTGTTCCTGTGGGTCATTTTGCAAAGTGGCATTTAGAGCCACAATGGCTAGCAGCTCTTTCAAAAGTGAAACCTTAAATTCTGCTGAATACCTCAGAAATCTGAATTTGATCCACTGTGGTTTCAGCGCTCTCCCACTCTGGTAATTTCTTTCTGTATTACAGCACAAACTCTTGAGGACACCACCAGAACTAGCAGTAACCCTTGTACTGAAATGGGCTTGTAATAACTGTTCATTAGCTAGCATGGATGGTTTATATTTCTCATGTTCCTGGAACCTGTCGCATTACATATGAAAGCTATTTTTAACCAATTTTGGTAGAAAAGGATTCTTTATTACCAATATATATATTTACTGTAAATCACTGAAAAGGCTGTATATGAACTCATAACTGAAAGAGATGGAGGATTTTTTTATTTACTTTATGTATGTACTTGAATATACTTAATGCATGAACTTTTGTGTGTGCACGCATACGGGCAGTTTATAAGCCTGATACTTTTAAGACCATGTAAAATAGCTGGGTGATACAGGGAGGGTGTGTGGTGCAAAGCTAAATCATGCATTTGATCACATTCTTTCACCTTCTGTTCATGGCATCTGAAGTACCTAGCCAGATTTTTGAATTGCCATGAGTGTTTTTGAATGCCTTTCTTGAATTTAAATTATTGAATGCTAAAACAAGACCCTAAATTTACTTAATTAACTTCATTAGTCTTGTCTCAACATTGCCATGCTATCTTCAAGCACATCCCAAACATTTTCTTCAGCTCTGCTCATTTCTTAAATATTCAGTGATAAAGTGAAGGAGATGGTTTACGGAACTATGCAAAATGTCAGACTTTGTCAAGTGCCAGCAGTATTTACATGTCCATGTATAATCCAGAAAATGTGTATCGCTGCTCAGAAAGGTGGAAGGAATTCTGGCATCACAGATGAGCAGTTTATGCAAACTTCTAATTTAGGTCACCTGGCAATGTGGTTTTCTAGATATATAACATTATTTATTCAAACTCTGAGAAATGAAGAAATTCTTTCCTTTCTCAACTTTATATGGAATCAGTATGTAAGTTGTAATATAATAATTTCTATGCAGTAGTTTCCATTACCATGTAGTGAAAGATTTGACAATGAATGATGTCACAACCAGAAACAATATCCTTAAAGACTTCAGACATGGGCACTTAGATTTTTTTTTATGACACCATGAAACCGAAATGGCCTTTATGGCACATCTTTGAAAAACAAAGACAACATTCTGGTCAGAATAACTTAACAGTCCTGTCTGATGTTTTTTCTTCAGATTCAATAGAAATATGGGTTGTGTGTGCTAACCTAGATTAGTTGTTTGGGAGCGATGTTGGCAAAAACATTGGCCAGGTATTGTACAATAGTTACTATTTCTGCAATAGCTGTCTTTGATGGCTCTCTGCGTAGCACAATACAGATCCGTGCAGAGCTCAGTCATCTCTGAACAGATTTAGAAGAGAAGAATAGTAACCAGCAGCTCAGCCAGGCTAAGAAGTCCTAAAGCTGTGCTGGATTTAAACAAACTAGGTCAGGTATCTCTGTGAAGAATTATTTTGTAGCAAGTGAAAAGCCCTGTTGGTTATAGAAGACTTTGAGGCTTTTTCTTGTGTGTGTAAGAATATAACTGTAATGAAAAGATTAAGTCACAAAACATACAAAATACCCTGCGAGGTCAAACCAATGGCCCTTCTAGCCCAGCTACTCTGTTTCAGAAAGGATTTTATGAAAAGTGCACAGGCCTGTCCACTTTCTGTGATCTGTTCCCTTTGTACTTCACCAGAGACTGGAACTGTTGTATAAGCAATGTTAGAGGGTACATCACTGCCATGTCTAATTACAGAACTATTGTCAAGTCTATTTAGCAAAAGCATAGGTGATGACACTGCACAATTCTTTATTTCTGTTTGGAGACAAAGACTAAGCTATAGGAAAAAAAAAAAAAAAAAAAAAAGCAAAACCCCAAAACCAATCAACCAAACAAAAAACCCTTCTCATCTCTGCAGAAAGTTTTACGTTCCTAAACAATGGTTTAGCTCTTTTTTTTTTTTTTTTTTTTTCCCAACTGTTGATTGTTCAGTCAGGAGTGACTGAAAAAAACAACAACAAAAAACACCAAGACACACTCAAAATTAATTAGGCACAAAAAGAAATAGCAGTGCTGTCACAGTCCCTGCGAGATTCACCTGCCTATTCCTTTACAGACCACACTTGCCTGTTCCCATCTATCATAACGCCCAAATCAACCTGGGCTGCAGATGTGTTATTTAACTGTGAGCAATTTACTGCTAAATTCATTTCAGATCCTACTGAAGGTGCAGAAGTAAGACCAGAATGTATCCTGTTATTATCTTATAGATGGTATCTTCTAACAAAATCCTTTAGAAGTGGTGTTTCTTGCAAATGTTACAATAAAGATGCAGCCTTCCCATAGCCTAAGTTAGACAATACACAATTTACCTCTCAATTTTCTTTAAAACAGATTAATAAAAAAAATATGATTGCTTATGTTTCATATGTTTTCCCATAATAAAATATTTTGTTCCTTTTCAAGTCTCATGGGTGGCATTCCTGTCCATGGCAGGGGGGGTGGAACTAGATGATCTTCAAGGTCCCTTCCAACCCAAACCATTCTGTGTTTCATTCTATGACTTATTCTATGATTCCAAGTCATGCAAGCAAAATACAAATACCAAAGAAGTAACATAGTATATTAGGTCATATTTTAAAAAGACAAAATATTATCACATATTTACTGCTACATGTAAGAGATAAAATAATATTCGGTGTTTTCCAAATAGCATTATATAGAGCATATCTGAGGACACTTCTTGTATTAGAACTCAAAAAAAAAAGTGATTAAAATCCTTAGTTAAGAAGCTAACGATGACATTCAGGTTTGCACCTCAAAACTGCATTAGGAAAGCCATAAAAGTAACGGGAAATTAGAATGGAAATTGACATCTTTGCAATTTTCAGTTCTCCAAACATGCTTAGAATTTATCTGGAAACAGTTTCTTCAGAAGATCATATGAAATATTGATCATGAACCCATAGCTTTTATTTATCACTTAAACTAGATAAAAATACTTTCCATTTATCCATGCTGGTATGCTAATCTTAATCAATAAAAACTGGAAAAACGGAGCAGCGAATTAATTAAGGGATGGTTTCAGATGGGATTGCACTAATTGACATTTTCATTATTTCTTTGCAGATTACTCTATAATCTTTTACGTTATAGGTTTATCTGCAATAATGTTGGTAAGCATTTTCCCTTAGCTTTCTCTCATTAAAGCAGATATATTGCTAGTATCCTGAAAAATAAATAATATTTTTCTTTATTTGTAACACAAGAAATTTTGTGGCACACCTTTTCAAAATGGACCACAACAGAAGAGGAACAAAAAAAAATCTGAATCTTACATTTGGTAATTAATATATGCCAAGTTTCAGAACTGATGAGAACTCACAAAACTCATTCTTCCTTTTGAAACTACTGATCATTTGAGTTAGTGGAAGCCTCTCTGAAGGTATGCAGGAGTGTCTCTGCTCCTCTAAGGGTATCTGATCAAAGGAGCCATAAAGAACACACAGATACAAGTCTGACTCACACCTGATAAGGGAGGTGGTGATGACAAATCTCGTCAGCAGCAATGATTGATAAAGGTATATAGTGTGCGGGAATGCTTATTTTTTTTCTGTAAGATTATTTGACTGAGCACCTTGCCAAATTGGGATGACAAGGAAATGGAGGGAGACAACAACAACATAAAAAACGACCGATTCATGTTAACAATGACTCAGCCAGAAACAAACCTGGTCAGTCACACCAATTGATGGGCTATCAAGAAACTGGGGGCAAACTGAGACTTTGCAGTTGTTGAGGTACAAACCCGGGGTCCAGGAGGCTGTTGAAGGCAGCACCTTGTCTGTGGCCATCTGAGTGGCTGGCCATGTCTGTGTCCTCTGCATATGTCCATGCCTCCCATGTGTATATGTGTCTGGGATGTGTGCTCAACTTTGCTACTGGTTGAACCTGCAAATGGGAAAGCAGCAGGTGCATCCGTGGACTAGTGCTGAGGGAGGAGGCAGCCATCCCTAACTTCCCTAACAGCCTCCTTTACCCTTACTCCAAAAAAGAGAGCCTTGACTATGTTCCTTTTATTTTATGCTTTTCCCAAACTCCGACAGATTTCCAAAAGTTTAGAAGTGTGTATGTATTCTCAGTCTCTAACAGAGATGAATCAGTTAGATTTTCTACCTTTCTGACATGGTGCTGTGATCTCTTACAAAATAAGCTGTATGTGTGGGTCTTGTGATGATAGTGCACACAGATTTTCACAGATGTGCTAGCCTTACTTCTGGAAGTCAAAGGTGTCTTTAGTGTGTCAGCCTTCCCATCTGTCTTCCTGAAAAGGTTACCCTAAAATCTGGAAGACTGCTTTGTTAAGAAATTTGTGACCATGTGAAAGAGACACTATGTTAGGGTAATGTTTTTAAAGTAAAAGAGAATAGATTTAGGTTAGATATAAGGAAGAAATTCTTTACTGTGAAGTTAGATACTGGAACAGGTTGCTCAGAGGAGTTGTGGATGCCCCCTCCCTCAATGTAATCAAGGTCAGGTTGGATGGGACTTTGAGCAACTTGGTCTAATGGAAGGTGACCAGGATGACCATAGAAACCAGATGATCTTTAAGGTCCCTTCTAACCCAAACCATTCTGTGATTTTATATCCCTTGGCTTGTGGTCATCTTAGAGTTCCTGACAGCACAATCCTTTTCTGATTACCCCTGGAGACTGAGTGAGACAGTGGAGGTCATTCTCCCATGAAAGGTGACCTGAGAGAGGGCACAAGTCTGCTCAGACAAGTCTGCTTCTGGCAATAGGCTGAGGAAGTATGTGCCTGTGCCAAGAGAGCTCTTCACAAAAAGCAGTGGAAAGATCTTAAACACTAGCATCCTGTACAGCCATGTGGGGCTTTTTGTTCCTGAGGGCTTCTATATTACTTCTGAGCCGAAGTGAATTTCCTTGTAAGAGAAGAAAATAATTTTTCAGGAACGATTTTCTCAAGAAAATCAATTCAGTGCTTTTGGAAGCTGTAATGGTTTAAGTGAACACATGATTGAAAAATTTCTTGTACTTTTGAGTTTCCCTTAATGTTAAATCAATTGATGTTAGTAGTGCTCTTTGCACCATGTTAACATTAAGGCTACCTCAAGGTTTCAATTTTGTTCACCAGATGTTATGAACAGTATTGCTCTTGCTACTTTTAAAGTACATTTTAACAGTAGATCAGTACTTTTGTTCAGGTATATGTTAACAAATGTGTAGAGATACTAACATTGATGCAAGATTTTACAATACTCTTCTGAAAACTCTATGCAGCTGAAATAGGGCCTGAGGAACACATTTTATTTTTTATTTTTATTTTTTATTTTTTTTTATTAAGGTGATTGAATGGCTATATTTCGCAAAAAAAGGCCCAAAGCACTTCCCATTAAAGCTGATGGTAGCCTTTCATTTACTACAAAGATAAGTGTTTTCAAACAAGTTTTAAATGCAATGAAGTCCTTACCCAGGTACAAAACCACCATTGGGAACAAACTGTGATACACTAATTGACTTTAGACACTTAAAATGAAGAAATACCAATGATTTACATAATTAAAACACAGCAAAAAAGTAATATATCGCTTTCATCTTCAATTTATTTTCACATATAGAAGCGCTTCAGAGCAGGTTAGATGCAGATGAACAATATTCCGAAGAATGTGTGGAACTGTTGAAATGAATTACTCAATAGTGAATAATCTCTGGATGAGATTTATTTATGGAGATTAACTCAAATTAATTCTATCAGGCTGTGATTTGATTGCTATTTTATTATCTTTTGCTCCTATTGTACAATGAAGCTAGAATTGGGTGAGCTATGCTGATTTGCAGAGCCCATGGACTTGGCCTTGCAATACTATCCCTACAGGAGAAATAGTTGCTTCCCAGCCATCATTGACCCAAAGATGTGATGGTTTGTTGTCTTGAAGGCTCTGTCTCAGAGCCACCACGTTTGTTTTTCATGCATCTGCGCCTTTCCCCAAGTGGCACCCTTCCCAGTGGAAACCTTGGGGAAAAAGGGGCAGTGCTATCAGCATGGAGGGTGTGAGTGTGGTGGTGTTCACTTCGGAAATTTGAATGGACTTGGATGTGGGGCAGAGTGGGGGCAGAGCCTCTCCCCTCTCTGATCAGCCTGCACTTGAGGGATGTCACCTGAGTGTGCCATTCACCTGAGCATGCTGGCCCTGGTGAGGCATGCCAAGGACTGGGGAGAGAAGCTGCTGTGCAAACTGCAGGCCCCAGCCAGAAGGACACCTGTAGGTATATAACTAACTAATAGACAGGGTTCACCACAGAGCCTTTGGCAGGGTTGCTGGGGTCTATCAACTATGAAAACACAGGGAAACCTGGAGCGCATGCCTGATCCACAGACTTTGAAATATATTCTGGATCACTCCATTTTCTGCTGCTCTGAGAAAGAACCTACCTTTCCTGTGGGCTCCCCCATGTGAGGCATGAGCACCATGCTCCAGTCTCTGTTTTGGTTTGCTCCCTACGTCAGTCTCAGGGCAAATTCAACAACGCATTGTTGAGCACAATCAACTGTTATTATCAAGAAGTGAAAAATCAACATAATACTATGCATAATCTCTTTTAACAGAATCACGCGGCAATGCAGTTATGCCCTATTGCAGTACTTACTGAAAAGGTGTAAACCCAGTGTGTCATGGACTCTTGTAGACTAATGCCTGACTAATCTTTTTATTTATGTTTACAAGACAATAAATTTGTTCTGTACTGTAAGAGGAAATGCCAATCTCTGTGGTGGATTTTACCACACTCGCTCACTGTTGAACATTACCTTATCCAAACAATCCCACGCAGTGTCTTACTGTAAAAGTCCCTAAAGTTCTGACAGGCCTTTTCTTTAGGGCATAGCTTATTATTTCCAATAAAAACCGTGGAGTAACACAAAACAAAGCTATTTCTTAGACACAATAGACTTCAGGGGCCCAGGGTCCTTCTTTAAGACACATCTGCTGCCCTTCTCTCACATGAACAAATAATATTCTCCTGCAGCTTCTTCAGCTGGGCTCCCCAGTCATTTGTTAGTGCAACCTGGGGACCCTTTCAGCTCTCAGGCATACATGAGATCAATCTGTCTGGGTAGGTGGATGTTTCACGCGTTTAATAGGGTTGTATTGTGGTCAATGGGCTCATATAAGGTAAGCTATTGTTCAATGTTACAGTCAGGTTTTCAGCAGGTAATGAAATTAATATTTTATTTATTTATTTATTTATTTTTGGGAGGTACTACACAATGTAAATGTGGTGAATCTGGCCCCTGAATCTTGAAGTATAAATTTTTTTTCTGTTCATAACCTGCAATTTCCTATCTCACTAAAAATAAATAGTAGCAAAGTTTCTGCCCGCTTTTGATGGTAGCTCATGTACTTTCAGTTCCAAAAGGATTGCCTGTGTTGTAACTATGTTACACTATTCAAATTATGTTAAGTAAGCATCTATGCATGGTATATGTTCCAGCAAAATAGTGATTATAGTATGTTACAGAATGAGGTTCAAATTGCATCATTTTAAGTAAAGATGCTCTGGATCATGGATGAATGTATCACTTATGTCTTAGTGCTCACATCTATAACCAAACCAACATGGGAAGAGAAAAAGGGGAAATGGCTCCCTTCTCCTGAAGAAAGAAACAGCAATGTTTCTCATTTTATTTGTTTACCTTTATTTTTGCCCCTAAGAAAAAAAAAAAAATGAATCTTTCATTTTAATTTTGTATCAAATTAAACTGAAGAAAATATAGGGTATTGTTTAGTTGTACCTTGTTTCAAGATAACTTAATACTTTCTCAACAAAATTAAAAATAAATGTTTATATACTTTGATAGAAACTCCATTTGAAAACAGAAGAAACAACTTTAAATATGAAAATTATTCAATTTGAGTGTATTTACCACATAAGAACATAAGCTATAATATTTTGTTTTGAAAATATATACAGAAGTAGAGAAGTATAACTTCATTTGATTTCCTTTTTTTTTTTTTTTTCCCCATCTATATCTCTTCAGTTATCACCTCTTTCATTCTGCCATCTCACCAGTGAAAATCTCTCAAGTCTACCATAAATTTAGTATTTATGGAAAAATGCCAACCTATCAGCTATAATGACAAGAACATTAGCAAAATGTTATCCAAAAGCTCAGAGGAAGATGGGATATGTTACTTTCCAAAAGCATGTGTTTCTCATTGTGCTCATTAAAGAAAAATCACAACATTGATCTCAAAATGTGGAAAGCACAGTGGGACTTATACTGCATTGCTCCACAGACCATCACATACAGGCAGACTTCTACATACTTGTGTAATACAAAATAATTCTGCACTGTTGGTTTTAATAGAGCTCTGCCAGTTGTATAACATGGAAATGAGCCTTTAGTTTTTCAGAACTATTCATATGTTCTGTGTTTTCCCACGTGGAAAGAAAAAACAACTTACTCCACCCGCTGTCATTGTGAAAAGACTCAGGAGATCCCGGTCCAATACAGTGCATGCAGATGGTCTTCATTTAACTTTTGATAAGTTATTCAGCAACAAGGACCTAAGCGATATACGTGACTCAGATCTTTACATATGAAGCAAATGCATTGTGGTTGTGTAAGGTTAAACGTGCTGCCTTACGTAATCAACCCTGAAAACCAGAATTTCTAGTTTCACTTGGAGTTTCACTAGTTTCTGATTATGGCAAATAAGTAATCAGAACGGAGCTGTGTCACTGTATAGGTACACTTTAAATGCATTTTTATTTCAATATTGTCTAAATTAGATTCTTTCTCCAGCATGATAAGATTTTAATTGATTTCCTTATACAGATTGTAGAAGGCTGTTGTTACCAACACATTTTTTAAAGTCTTATTCTGATTATCTTGTTTATGACAGTACTTTGGGAAGTAAGGATTAAACCAGTAAATTTAACAGTGACCTCTAGTCAATAAATATACGATGACAATGCATGGTAAAGTATTCTCTTGGCAAGTACAAGTGCAAGTACTATGATGAAGTTAAGAAAGGGAAAGGGAAAAGATCTGTAGAGAGCACTGCTTAGAGAGCACTGAAACTCTGCTTTCACAGAGATTCTCTGTGAAACTGTATCCACAAATAGGACTGAAATCATTGCCAAAAATGTGCGCCCTGCAAAAGCAGAAGCTGGAAACCAGAATTTCATTAGCAGGTACAGTAGCTCAGGCAGCAGCAGGCTATAGTCCCTGGGCGTGAAATGAAGTCCTTAGTTTTGTCATGTCTGTAACTTCTCTTCATCACTGTCTGTTAGCTCTGACTTTCTCCTTTCTCTTCTTCCATCTCCTTGATGGTATTGTACGGTTCTCTCTGCTTCGAATTCTTAATATCCCGCTTCCCCCGTCCATCCTGCATTGTCTTATACACTGTTTTATATTCCTTCCTCTTAAATTTTGTCCTTGTACCATGCATCCTTCAGTATCTGAAGATAAATAACAGTGAGGAATACATAGTATTAAAAACAATCCCAGGCAGGCCTGTAGAAGGCAGAAAGGAAGAAGGGCCTTACATCCAAAGAAGCTGAAACAGCCTAAGGTTTTCCAGCCTCTGCACAGTCGGTCTGAAAGCCTTAGAATAATCCTGGATCTTTCAGTGTGTAGATTCTTGTGCCGTGTCTGTGAAAGCTTACGTTTTTGAACACACTTATGAAAGGAATCTTTTGCAAGTTTTAGTCATCATGGCTTAGTTAGACTACATATTTTTCTGTTTTTTTTTTTTTTTTCCATCTCCATCATTGGGTTCACTGTAGACTATAAAGGGAAGATTGAAGCAGCCAGTGCCCCTCTGCCACGCTCCACTTCACACATGCAGTTCATCACTTGTAAAGCACATCTGTTTCTTAGCTGTGTTATATCTTGGAAGGCTGTGATCTTTGCAGAAATGTCTGCTAATTTCTTAAAATATCAGCTCTTGGGGAAATGGTATTACTTCATTAGTCTTATAATTAAGACAGCCTAATATTTTCTATCAGAAGGGCTTGTTTAGTTGCTTGCAAGTTTTCCAGGCTTTACATGACTGGATGTAAATTTTCCAGGGCTAATACCAGGCATGGGCTACCTTTTTCCTCCCTGAAAGTCAAAAATATGGCTCAGAACAGTATGAGAAATCCTTCATGTATGTACTTTGGAAGAAGGGCTTGAGATTTCATAGGAGAGACAGCTATACTGCCAATGATACCAAACTGGGAAGTGCTGTCGACTCCCTGGAGGGACAAGAAGCCCTGCAGAGGGATCTACATAAGCTGAAGTACTGGGCAGTGAGCAATGGCATGAAGTTCAACAAAGGAAAATGCTGGGTCAGTGCACGTTCTGCACCTGGGTTGGAGTAGTGCCAGACACAGGCACAGGCTGGGAGAGGAGTGCCTGGGGAGCAGCTCAGCAGAAAGGGACTGGAGGTGCTGGTGACAGCAGGCTCAGCATGAGCCAGCAGCATGCCCTGGCAGCCTGATGGCAAATGGCACTGAGAGGTGCATTAAGCACAGCACAGCCAGCCGGTCAAAAGAGGTGATGCTCCTGTTATATTTAGTGCTGGTGCGGCCTCACCTTGCACATCATGAGTGGTTCTGGGCTCCACAACATAAAAAGGGTGTTAAGATCCTTGAAACCATCCAGAGGAGGGCAACAAAGCCTGTAACAGGGCGTGAAGGCATGCCCTGTGAGGAGAGGCTGAGGGCACTTGGGTTGTCTGCTCTGGAGAAGAGGAGGCCGAGAGGCGACCTCATTGCTCTCTGCAACTCCCTGAGCAGGGGAAGTGGGGAGGGGGGTGCAGGCCTCTGCTCCCTGGTCACTGATGACAGGACATGAGGGAACAGCACAAAGCTGCACCAGGGGAGGGTCAGGCTGGGCGTTAGGGAAAATTTCTGTACCATGAGGATGGACAAACACTGCAACAGGCACTTCCTAGGGAGGTGGTTGATGCCCCTCTTTGGTTAGCCCTGAAGTGGTCAGGCAGTTAGACTCGATGATCTTTGAAGGTCCCTTCCAACTGAATTTACTCTACTCTACTCTACTCTACTCTAATCTACTCTACTCTACTCTACTCTACTCTACCCTACTCTACTCTACTCTACATTAAGGTCTTACATGCTATCTAAGAAAACTATGGTGCAAACTGACCAAGCCTTTGAAAATAAAATTGCCCTTTATATGTTGTAACCAAGCAGAGTTATTAGAACTAGTTATTAGAACACTCTCTAGATGTTTTTGATATCCTGGGAAAGCCCAGCAAGTGCTTGGAGCCTTCTCAGCACAGAGAGAACGCACTGGGGGTACCCTTAGTAGACTTCTGTCCCAGCTTCTGCGCTGATGTTTATCCACAACAGACTGCAAACCTGGCATGGATTAAAAGCTGGCTCAGCTGCACTGTTTATCCTGCTCAGATAACAGCAGGGAACAGTGGCACATGCAAGCCTGTTCAGGTTTCCATGTGCTGAGTAAGGGCAGCGATCACAGGATGGTCATATGATGAAAGGAATTAAATAAGACCCCAGAGGATCTCTCTGTCTCTCTTTCTCTTTCGCTTTCCACATATCTCTCCTTGTCCTATGTAAAACAATTCCTGAAGTTAACAGACATTGTTCTCTGAATAAACTACTACATATAGTACAACGCCAAATGCCCTGAAAGGTAGGCCCTAGGCTTTTCAAGCTGGATGTCCAAAATTAGTAGAGAATATTTATGATGATCTCCTATTGCCTTAGTCCCTTTCTGTGTTGTTTCTCCACTGTAAAATAGTTTACAAACAAAAGTGCCACAAAAAGAACTTCACGAATGTTTGTAAAGCATTTGGATATTATAATCATGAGCACTATAATAGAGGCTTCTAGGAAATTAGCCATTCATGTAATTTTATAACTTGTATTGAGAGCAGAGACTAAATGTACAGTAGATAAACTCTATCTATGCGATGACAAAACAAAAAGCAGGGTAACTATTCATTGAGCAGCACTCATATTCACACTGTAGGAAGCAGTAGATGTGACCATGTAATTAAAGATGGTATCAGAGTGGGTCTTCCTGAAAATGGCTGAATTGATGCCAGGAAAGCTATATTAATATTACCAACTCTTTACTTCAGAGTTCTTGACTTTGCGGCTACAGCTTTCTATGAATGTAGATGTTGAGGCACTTAAAATATAAAATTTATAGACCATTGAAGCTTTTCTTTATTTGTTTTAGCTATTGTATGAACTTTCTGCATTACAGAAGAAACTGAGATATATGTGTTTTCACTGTATATAATAGCTGTTTTTCTTTATCTTCATCCAAGGCTTTTGCTCTAATTGCAGTAATTCTTTGCTCTTCTTAGTTCAGAAAATCTTTCATTCTCCTCATAGTTTAGCACTACAGATACAATTAACACAATACAGTTAACCTACTGGAGGGCCAGCTAACCTGTTCATCACCATCATTTCTTTTGTAATGGAGACTCCAGGACAAGAACCACAGGAACCACAACAAACCAGTTCCTGGTAGTTAGTGGTCTCATGGGATTTACCCTAACATGAGAGTGTAAATCCCAGTTGCAAGAATTTATGACAAATGAGAAGTGATAATCCAGGATAGGATCATGCTGTCCATTTTAACATCTTTAGTGTTTTTGAAAATCAGTTTCACATGACTGATTTCCTGCTATTTTTTCTGTTATGTCTTCACCCATTTTGAATGAGCTTGCCATGTAGTCCTCAATGATCTTTTCTCCCCTTTCCCCCTCCGCATTCCTCTTGTAGTAGTCACAATGTCTATATGTGGCTATACCTTATTTCTGACTCAGCCCTCTGGATTTTCTCCTTTAGCTGGGCATTCACAAAATTCAGAGTATGTCACGTACCTCTGCCTTTAGCCTTATTTTACCTCCAGTCCTGTGATTTGAATGAAAAACTGAAATACTCCCACCTTATCCCAGCCACAGCTAGTTATTAAAGCACATTCAACTACGTCAGATATGAGATGTGGAGATGATTCTGACTTTGGTCCTGTGCATGTTCAATCTAGGTGAAGTAGAGAAAAAAGTGGGAAGTTGTACTCTGATGAGCCTAAATGATAATGGGTGCCGTAGTCTGAACTTCCACATCATTTTCTGTTCTGGTCTTCAGTACAGCTAACCAAAGAACATTGAAGGTTCTGGTGAAATTGCCAAGAAGGTTAAGGAAGATGGCTTGGTGTTTGGCTTGGTGATGAAGATCTTAGTAACATCTCATATGGGGATGGCACACTGAGTCCTTAATTATGAGCTTAGAATTGCTATTGAATGGGTTTGCAAAGGGGCTGCCCAGGGGGAGGTTATGCTGCCAAAAAAATTCTCCAGTAACAAATTTTTCGCCTCAGATGTGGTTGGGAGGATCTTTGGCTGTGGTTCCTCCAATGCAAAAGCAAGCAGTAGAATTAGGGGAAAGACAAGTGCTAGAGTTGGAGGGAGGTGGCACAGGGGCCATTCAAAGAAGGTGAAGGCTGCAGAAAGATTTGTCTTCTTAGGACATTTTCATCCGACCCATGCCAAGGGGTCCCTCTCCAGAGGTACTTGGCCCATGCCTAGTGTGAGAGGTAGGAGAGACAAAGTCCAGAGGTCCAGTATGAGTGGGGCTGCTATGGGGCTGCTCAAGGCAGGGATAGCCTCTAGAAAGACAAGTTCCCTAATAAATATGTTCTCTGAGAAGTATTTTGAAGCTTATTCCTGGGGTTCGTTGTCTAATACTCAAATAAGACATAGGGCTATCCCATGCCTAAGGCTGTGCTTGAGGGCCAGGTTAGGGTTAGGGGGGATGCATTACCCCCAGTGTTAGTGGGGCTGCAAGGGGCTGCTGAAGGAGGGGTAGACTGCCAAATGAATTCTCCCTTGAGAGTTTTCTCACCTAGTCCATGGATGAGGGAGTCTGAGGGTTTCAGCCCATGTCTAGAACTGGGTTAAAAGTGCAGCAAATCTCAGAGCTGTAGTGTGGGTGGGACAGTGGAAAGGGGCTACCAAAGGATGGTTGAATATGCCAAATCTTTGTTTCCAGACTGCTTATTCATTTGATGTGACTGAAGCTCTTTGACAGAGGCCAGTCCATGCCTAGGGTTGGGATTAGGAGTGAGATTAATCCTATAACTCCAGTGTGACTGTGACTGCTAAGGGAGATTGAAGCTGCAGAAAGACTTGTCCCCTGAGAGATTTTTCAGGGTGGTGGCCCATGACTGGGGGTCTTTGGGCTAAGCCTCAGACCATGTCTAGGGTGAGCATTAAGATTGAATTAGTTTTAAGGTTAGCAGAGTGACAAACTCTAGAGCTCCAGTTTGAATAAAGCTGAACAGGTCTGTTTGAGAAAAGTCGAGTCTGCAGAAGGACTTGTCTCCTAAGAAGTGTTTTGTCTGGCCCATGACTGTTTATGTTTGGCTAAGGCTCGGCTCACATCTTGCATTAGAGTCAGGTGAGACAGATCCTAGAGCATTAGTTGCAATGGGACAGTAAAGGGACTTTGATAAGGCTCAGCTAGATGTGGTTGAGGCTGCAAAAAAAATTTGCTTCATGTCTTCTTCATACAGGCTATGACAGGAGGTCTTGGATAAAGCTGGTACCATGCATATGGTTAGCGTATGCATTAGGGTTAGGGATTTAAGAGAGACCAAGCATAGAGCACCAGTGTAAGGGTAGGAAGCAAAGGAACTGCTCAAGGAGTGGTAGGCTGCCAAAAAACATTTCCACTGAGAGCTTTTTCACCTGGGCTGGTAATCCTTTTGTTTGGGATGAGTTTTGGGGGTTGGATAGAGTTAATTTCAGGAGACGGAAGGAGTCTGTAGTTCCCAGTTGAGATCCTCTGTCAAATCTGCTCTCTCTACATCAAATGAATGCATTGCACCGAAGGCAGAGACATGATCAAGATGAGATATTGCTTTAATGGTAAGGAACTGAAATGTGGTGGGACCACTCTCATGACTGGAGTGCTGCAATGACTGGCTATAGGCTCTTCAGAAGGGACAGGTAGCACAGAAGGAGTGGTGGTGTGGCTCTCTATATTAGAGAGTGTTTTGTTGTTGTGGAACTTGAGGCTGGGAATAATAAGGTTGAGTCCCTATGGCTTAGGATCCGAGGAAGGTCCAACAAGGCAAGCATCCTGGTGAGGGTCTGTTATAGACCGCCAAACCAGGATGAGGAGACAGATGAGGAATTCTACAGGCAGCTGGCAGAAATTGTGAAATAGCCAGCACTTGTTCTCGTGGGGGACTTCAGCTTCCCAGACATATCCTGGAAATACAATACAGCCCAGAGAAAGCAGGCTAGGAGGTTTCTGGAGAGCATGGAAGGTAGTGTCCTGACGCAGCTGGTTAGTGAGCCTACCAGGGGAGGTGCCCCGCTGGACCTTCTGTTCACAAACAGAGAAGGACTGGTGGGAGATGTGGTGGTCGGAAGCTGTCTGGGGCAGAGTGACCACGAAATGGTAGAGTTCTCTATTCTTGGCGAAGTCAGGAGGGGGACCAGTAAAACTGCTGTCTTGGACTTCCAGAGGGCAGACTTTGAGCTGTTCAGGACACTGGTTGGCAGAGTCCCTTGGGAGGCAGTTCTGAAGGGCAGAGGAGTCCAGGAAGGCTGGGCACTCTTCAGGAAGGAAATCTTAATGGCTCAGGAGCGATCTGTCCCCACATGCCTAAAGACAACCTAATGCAGAAGAAGACCAGCCTGGCTGAACAGAGAGTTGTGGCTAGAGCTTAGGAAAAACAAAGAAGGTTTGTGACCTTTGGAAAAGAGGGTGGGCCACTCAGGAGGACTACAAGGATGTTGTAAGGCTGTGCAGGGACAAAATTAGAAAGGCCAAAGCTCACCTGGAGCTCAATCTGGCTACTGCTGTTAAAGATAACAGAAAATGTTTTTATAAATACACAAACACAAAAAGGAGGTCTAAGGAGAATCTCCATCCTTTACTGGATGCGGCGGGAAACTTAGTGACAAGAGATGAGGAAAAGGCTGAGGTGCTTAATGCCTTCTTTGCCTCAGTCTTTAGCAGCAAGACCAGTTGTTCTCTGGATACTCAGTACCTTGAGATGGTGGAAGGGGATGGGGAGCAGAATGTGGTCCTCATAATCCGCGAGGAAATGGTTGGCGACCTGCTACAACACTTGGATGTATGCAAGTCGATGGGGCTGGATGGGATCCAGCCGAGGACGCTAAGAGAACTGGTGGAAGAACTGGCCAATCCCCTTTCCATCATTTATCAGCAGTCCTGGCTGTCAGGGGAGGTCCCAGTCGACTGGCAGCTAGCAAATGTGACGCCCATCTACAAGAAGGGCCGGAGGGTAAACCCGGGGAACTATAGGCCTGATAGTTTGACCTCAGTGCCAGGGAAGCTCATGGAGCAGATTATCTTGAGTGTCATCTCGGGGCATTTGCAGGGCAATCAGGCGATCAGGCCCAGTCAGCATGGGTTTATGAAGGGCAGGTCCTGCTTGACGAACCTGATCTCCTTCTATGACAAAGTGACGCACTTAGTGGATGAGGGGAAGGCTGTGGATGTGGTCTACCTTGACTTCAGTAAGGCTTTTGACACCGTTTCCCACAACATTCTCCTGAAGAAATTGGCTGCTCATGGCTTGGACTGGTGTACGCTTCATTGGGTTAAAAACTGGCTGGATGGCCAGGCCCAAAGAGTTGTGGTGAATGGAGTTAAATCCAGTTGGAGGCCGGTCAGTAGTGGAGTCCCCCAGGGCTCAGTACTGGGGCCAGTCCTCTTTAATATCTTTATCGATGACCTGGATGAGGGGATCAAGTGCACCCTCAGTAAGTTTGCAGACGACACCAAGTTAGATGCATGTGTCAATCTGCTCGAGGGTAGGAAGGCTCTGCAGGAGGATCTGGATAGGCTGGACCGATGGACTGAGGCCAACTGTATGACGTTCAACAAGGCTAAGTGCCAGGTCCTGCACCTGTGGCACAACAACCCCAAGCAGAGCTACAGGCTGGGAGATGAGTGGTTAGAAAGCTGCCTAGAAGAGAAGGACCTGGGAGTACTGGTTGATAGTCGGCTGAATATGAGCCAGCAGTGTGTTCAGGTGACCAAGAAGGCCAACAGCATCCTGGCTCGTATAAGAAACGTTGTGGCCAGCAGGGCTAGGGAAGTGATTGTCCCCCTATACTTGGCTCTGGTGAGGCCACACCTCGAGTGCTGTGTTCAGTTTCGGGCCCCTTGCTACAAGAAGGACATGGAGGTGCTTGAGCGTGACCAGAGAAGGGCAACGAAGCTGGTGAGGCGTCTGCAGAGCAAGTCTTACGAGGAGCGGCTGAGGGAGCTGGGATTGTTCAGCCTGGAGAAGAGGAGGCTCAGGGGTGACTTTATCACTCTCTGTAGGTACCTTAAAGGAGGCTGTAGCAAGGTGGGGATTGGTCTATTCTCCCATGTGGCCGGTGGTAGGACGAGAGGGAATGGGCTAAAGTTGTGCCAGGGGAGATTTAGGTTGGATATTAGGAAGAACTTCTTTACTGAAAGGGTTGGTAGGCATTGGAATAGGCTGCCCAGGGAAGTGGTTGAGTCACCATCCCTGGGGGTCTTTAAAAGATGTTTAGATGTAGAGCTTAGTGATATGGTTTAGTGGAGGACTTGTTAGTGTTAGGTCAGAGGTTGGACTAGATGATCTTGGAGGTCTCTTCCAAGCTAGATGATTCTGTGATTCTGTGAACAGAATGGAAGGTAAGAAAACTTGCTTTGCATACTCTTTTTTTGGATGTGGATATTTGTGTTTTTTGTTTTCCCACTGGGGTTTTACCTTCTTCTAGGCATGTTGTCAGACACTGGAAACTCTGCCAGGGATATAGCATTGCAGGCATTTGCCTTCTTACCTTTTTCTGCTTTAGGGATTCTGCCTGTGGCTATGCAGCATGCAATACCCGTGGACCATGTTACTTTTCCTCTCTTCCACTTTCCAGATTAAAAGTTCTTGTCATATCTTCCTGTTATAAGAAAAAAAAAAAAGAAGTGAAGAAGTAGAACTTTTTTTTTTTTTTTTAAACTGATTTGTATGTAGCGAAGCATACGGATACACTAAGCAGAGCCAGGTAGATGGGTGCTGTGGTAATTAGAGAGCAGCAGTTCATTGCACACTGGAAG
The DNA here is from genome assembly GCF_964211835.1 of Anser anser. Taxonomy (NCBI): domain Eukaryota; kingdom Metazoa; phylum Chordata; class Aves; order Anseriformes; family Anatidae; genus Anser; species Anser anser. The sequence continues at coordinate 53,017,545 of NC_139722.1, read as the reverse complement.
ACAGAGGGCATCTGAGCAAAGAAGGTGGTGGAGCTGAGTAACACTATCAACTTCAGCTGACCTTTTGACTCGGTTTCGATTCAGGCTGGACTGAAAGGGTGAGCATAGGTGACACGATCGTTATTTCTCAAGAACTTGCCCGTCAGGAATAACCACCAGCATTCAGCCTGAAGAAGTTTTATAATTTATTTTTCTGGAAGAAAGGGGCTATAGAATAGGAGTGTAGGTATTAGTAGTGATACTATTAGAGTCAGGAAATGTCCCATTATCAAGTCTGCTATGATCCATGTGTGATCCTGTGGGTTAAAAAACCTACCAGTGGAATCGATCACCAGTAGAGATGGGATCACTACACTCTGAATGACCACAACGTACCTCACTGGTATTCTCATATGGGGGCATCATCTGCACCAAGTAGAGACAGTGCTTGTTATGGACCTACGTGAAGGTCATCTTTTTTGTCCCTAATGTCTTCCGATATGTTGTGGCCAGAAGTGACCTGGAAGTAGCCTACAATTGTTAATGAAAGTATTCCTGTGAGTTGTGAATGATGGTGGAAACAACAATGATTTCTGAGGAAGCTGCTAGAAACAATCCCCCAAAAGCAGGTCTGACATCCTATAGTGAAAATGGAGAAAGAATGGGATGTTGAACACAGTGCTGGCCAAGATATTAAATGGCGTGCTCCTGGGTCTCACTGACAGAAGGGCAACAACCAGACAGCTCCTGCTAGAAACAGAAATTTATGCCCAAGTCTGAATGCACTCATTTGTGCCATATGATGCACATATCTGGCATTGATAATCATGACCCAAAATGGTCTGGCTGCAAGCCGAAGTTCAGAATAAAACTGTGTATGAATCACTGATTCAACAAGCTCCTGAACTGACTAGTGTCAGCGGAAGACACAGATGTCAGAGATACTGCTGGTTAGGTAACCTGGGTAGTGGGTGGTGCTTGATGTTTTAGTTTTTCTAAGTAAAAAAAATTAAAAAAAAAAATTAAGTAAAATATTAAGCCTTTTGAAGCATAAGCTCAATCACTAGTAATTGAAATAAGCCCTTCACTCTTTTAAAAGGAGTTTAAACTTTCATTTATAATGAAAATAGTACTTTGAATTCAGATGTGCTTTTGTTAAAAAAAGTGAATAGCAAATTAATTTATTTGCTTTGAGGTTAAGGAGGTTTTTTTTTCTCTATATAATTATTATTGCAAACCCAATGACTTTGGACTAGGAAGCCCATATTGGACTAGGAGGCTGTTAAAAGTAGTCTTCACGATATTTTTCTGAAATATACTAGTCACATCATATGAAGTCATGCAAATTAGGGAATACACAATATGTGTCTGCTTTTCTCCCTCTGTAATAATTGCCTCAGTTACACTTGTCTTGTCAAATACTGTTTGTTCTAATTATCTTATTTTGCCAGCAGCATCTTTTTAACTGCTGAATTTGCTTGGAATCAGATGCTCAGTCCTGATGACTGATGATCAGGAAGCACTTCTTTGCTCTGTGAGTGACTGAGGAGTGACACAGGTTGCCCAGACATCCCTGGGGATCTTCAAAAAACACCTGGACATCGTCCTAGGGAAACAGCTATGGGTGACCCTGCTCTAGCAGGGGGTTGGGGACCAGATACCCTCCAGAGGTCCCTTCCAACCTCAGCTGTTCTGTGATTCAGTGAATATCAGTTCAAATTCTTTAAAAGCATATAGTTTACTAGTTTTCAGATGTTATTCTCAAGCATATGTATTTAGAAATTTCACAAAGGTTCTAATTAGCTTTTTACGGCAGATAAATTTTCTTTGGGATTTGAATAGTGTTTAACTATAGTGTATTCTGTCCTCTCATTCCTTTGATGAGAACATCAGTCAAGGATTTGAATGTTTATTGATTGCTTTGTTTTCTATAGCATACTTCATGAATTAATTAAATAAATTAGTTGAATTAATAAGCTTACTAATTAAAATTATTACTAGAACATTCCAACTTTTTAATTAGATTTCTTTACTTGCCAAATATTTACCAAGGCCTATTTTACCCAAATCAATGTCAAGTCAGAAGACAGGAATGCAGTCTAGATTATCTGGGTTTCATTTTCTTTTGTTAAAAAAGGATACTAGTGTAGGCTAGCACCATCTGTATTTACCTCTTTTTATTTCCTCTTTATTCATACAAAAACATTGATCATTCTGCATGCTTGCTCAGCCAACGTTTCACCCAATGTTCTGATTTATTTTCTTCATTTCTCTTAATGATTGGAAGCATTATAGATACTAAAGCAATTTGTTGATGACTCCTCCTGTACTTTTCACTAGTAATTGACAAATCAAGTAGCTGAGTAGGCAACTTACATGTCGTGTGATACACTAATTTATCTTAAAAGTTTGCATAATGAGTTTATCTCTGACTAATTTAAAAGGAGTTTGCCTGCGAGTATATGGCACATCTTTGATAACTGTTTATCAACATTTACTTCAAATAAGGGGCAGAGCTAATCTTGGAAAGTACTTTGTATGTTTGGTGGATAGAAGCTGAACACCATCCCAGTTGAAAATGCTGACTCATCTCACTCTTATTTCAATTTAATTTACATTCAGCAGGAGAGATAACTAGTACCCTTAGAGAAGGAAACTAAAACTATTGTTTGGACAAGACTTTGTAAACTACAAGTATTAGTGACAGAGGAAAAGTTTTGCAAATATTTTAATTTTAAGAGAAGTAGCCAGGAGTAGATTTTCACAGAATATCGATGTTCAGATGTTTGCTCTGACTTGAGAGACATATTGGTTCTGTTTGTTGAACAGCAGCAAAGCTGCAAAATTGCCAATAACTCATTTGAGATACTAAAATGGAAGTGGGATGCGGAAGGCCTTAGCATGGATGGCCTCTTGGAACCCTACTGCATTTCTGTAGCTTTGGGGATTTTTGACTTTTAAGATGTCAGGATTTAGTGCATACCCGTACCTCTGCATTGTTCAAATGATGTCAACTGACTTAGCATCAGTTTCTGTTATGGTAGCATTGGCAAAATTTCTTGGTGAATTTTTCTTGAGACAAAGCCAATCTGCTGCTTTTGAATTTTCATTGCCTTGAAATCAGTAGGACTTTCCATCAGCAATAGAATCCAGATTTCATTCAAATGTGCAAGCAATATTTAATAACAATAATTTTGTCATGTAGTTTGTAGGGTTTTCTTTTATATTTTTTCCATGTTATTGGAATTTTAATCAGCATATCACACATGTTTTAGTAAATATGCAGCAAGCTTGTAAAACTGAAATTGTCTTTCTAGCATGTTTCACTGACCGGTAAAATTAATAATTTTTATTTGTTTAGATGGTTTTTTGGCCCAATCAAGCGAGCAGATGCCGAGAAACAGCTGTTGTATCCTGGAAACCAGTCAGGAGCCTTCCTAATTCGAGAAAGCGAGAGTCTAAAAGGCGAATACTCCCTTTCAGGTATATTCTAACTTTTCATCTTAAACTATGTTTAAAATGTTTCTCAGGGTCTGGTCATTTACATTTTCATTAAGCAGTGGACATGAAAATTAAATTAAAGTTTGTGATAATATGTATTACCCAGGAGATACATAAAGAAATCTTGGCAAGAGTAATTTAGGTTTTTACTAACTTTCATTTTATAGGGTTTGTTTATTATTATGATCAGAACACAAATTAACTTTCTTGTGCTTAGTACTTCTAGTGTTCCAGTTGTCTTGAAACTATTTTAATGTTAAAAATGTCAAAAATACCTTAACTGCTCTTCACTGTGGTGCTGACTTGTACACAAAATAGCAATTAAATGCACCTTAGCAGATGTCAGCAGTTTAAGAAAGTGAGGTGTCTGCTAGAATACAACCACAGGTTTATGCTTATTTGTTGTAAGGGGAAAGTGATGGGAAGATATTCAAAGCTGTTCTTCAGAATCAGTTGTATTTCATTGAAAAGTTACTTGTACGTGTTGGTAAAAAGTTAGATTTATAATGATGATGATCTTTTGAAATATACTTTCAGTCCATTCTTTGCATCCAAAAGGTTCTCAAATAAGCACATCATTATTTTATTTATTTGCATACATTTATATGCCGTCTTTTTGTGTCATAGACATTTGCCGTAATAGATGCACATGATTATTCATTGGTTATTTTCCATGGACATTTTTTTCAAACCTGTCATACCAGTGTGCATCAAGAATGTAATGTCTCTGAGACAACACCCAAACTTCCTAATGTTCTCTATGTATTTAATTCTATAAGCCAGTAAAGAATCTTGATGTTTATGAATAAACTTTAAGCTGTCATGTGTGGATTTATGTCAGTAAAAGAAGAGGTGTCTTGTGCATAACCAAGTGCTTTCACATTGAATCCTCTTCTGCCTGGATGTTCATGTCAGTCATCTTCTCAGTATAACTAAAAAATTAATCGAGCAACTTAATGAACTTCTGAGACATTCTTGGTTTCTCTTTCTGAATCAGAAAGAAAGGGTATGTATATTCTTGCACTGTCTTGTAATACGGGAAGGTTACTTTTTATTGCCAAGACACAGAAATATATGTTGCCCATGGAGTGAAATACAGGGAAGTTTATGAAATAAATATGATATTTACTGTTCTGGGAGAGTTCCTTCCACAGTTTTCAGCTATCCCTCAAGGAAGTTTGCTTTTGCTAAGAAACACTGATATGAAAACTAACATCAACAAGGAGTCAGACTGCTCCCAAACTGTGACAGAACTGACCCACTGTGTGCACACCCTTTTATTCAAAGATCATACTGTAGCCACAGACTTTTAAAAATGTTTTCCCATGATGTGCCAACTTATCCCTGTCTTACATGGTTTCAGCTTCCTTCAAGTGTTCTTCATCAGTGAACTGATTTCATCCAAGGACTGGGCTGGACTGATAACAGTATGGTGTTATGCAGGAAAGGATAGCTATGCCTGTATTACCTGCTTAAAGCTGGCACTTGAATACACGTTACCTTACTAAAAATCAGTGAAAAATCTTGTGTTTGTGCACCTAAGTGTGGAAATGCAATTTCTTTTTATTATTCCCCAAGAGTAACCTTCTAGAAAAGATTCAAAATCTTAATTCCTTACCCTGCCTCCTGACTAAATCTCTGAGATGAAGGCAGCAGTACCTTATTTACAGTATGAAGTACCACAGAAAAGTCAAAGAGAATGAAAATAGACATTAGTCCTGCATTCATGACAGGATGAGATCATCCTTGCTGCTGTTCATTGTTTTCCTTCCAGATCCTGGGTAGATACTATATGATTTCTTATTTAATATATTTGAGTAAACTAAGTAAGCTTGTAGCACACTTTTTATTTTTCAGATTTGTATATAAGCCTAATAGGGAACAGGAGATTTGATGATGGCTTATAACAAGATGCAACCATCCATTTGGATTTCTTCCATGCTGGTTTGTTTGATGACAGAAGAACTGAAGAACATTATATATGTGGAGGCAAGGCTCCAGCTACAGCAGCCAGCCCTCCTTTGAGCACAAATGTGGGTTGACCTCTGAGCATATATGCATGTATGCAAGTGCCATCTCAGATTTATTAAATATTTGTGCTCTCTTAGGCAAAGAAGGAAAATAAACTCTGAAACAATCTTTAGACAATGAGTATTAATGAAATGATTTACCGCTGCTGCTAGATTTTTTAGCAGCTTCCCAGGCTTGAATCTAATTTAGCCTCGACTTGCTACTTAATCTTGAATAAGCTAAATATTATTATTGCTTACTGATCAGGCTTGACTGAATGGTGCCTGTTTTGTGTTGTGCAAGCTCTTTGTGTCCAATGTAAGAGTACACATAATGGTCGGGATATTGTATGTCCATAGTCTCATTACTTAGGTCTACTTTTGAGAGATCTAGTGCATTCTAATGTAAATGTTGAAGTGGGTTGTAATGTGGGGAGAATTAATTGGAAAGAAGGTTGTTTAGTTCCCCAGATATTATGAAAAATACATTTTTTTTTCTGAATCTCTCCTGGAGAGAGAGAGTTCCATCAGGAGTAACGGAACACTCAAAGCAAAGCAATGTTTTCTTGAGGAACAGTGAATCAGGACTATTTCTTTTAGGATGTCTTGGAGAAGTAACCATCTCCCATTTAGAATATACTCTGATTTCTGTTTCCAGCTTTTTCAGTGTAGAAAAAATAGACCCCCAAAATCCCATCATCCGTAGGATTGATTGGATTTGCTATACTTGCTATTGCTTCTCTGGTTTCACTCCAGAGAAGATGATGATAATGGCTAAAAAGTGATAACCTGCCTTTCAGAATTAAGGTCTTTCAGAAAGTTTTGTTACTCACTGTCCAGTCTAACATTTTTTTTTTCCTTTTTAGTTTTATTTTGCTTAAGAAATAGAAAAGGAGAGAAATTTTTACCCAGGCACACATAAACTGTTAAATTTTATGACTTTCATGGTTGATATCCACACTCATATGGGCAATGTGAAAGAGACTTAATGTTAATGAGAGAGAGAAATGGATCTCTTTAGAATAATAAAAAAAAAAAAAAAGGGAAAAGAAAAGTGGGAGGTAGGGAGAGGGAAGCAGTAAGCCCTGCCATTCCTTAAAAGGACACTTTTCACTTCTATCTTGCCTTGATGGGAAAATTCATATTCTGTAAAAAAAGACAAATGAATATTTAAATTAAAAATAAAAAGTGGTGTTCAGAAAGGTTTTTCTCAGCTGCAAATGGTTAAATGGAAAGCATATCAAACTACATAGGGCACTGAGATGTGTTGCTATCATTTTAAAGTGTTTGACATTTTAAAAATAGGTTTTCCCATTTTAAAAATGCACATGTTGTAGACAGATTTTTATGTTGATGACTCCAGCATCTGGTGTGAAATATATTAAATTTTAAACATGTTGGTGCCATCTTAGACATTGCCTCTTTTTAATTAAAAGCCATAATTTAGATGTGCTCAGCTTAATTGAGTGTCATTGCCAATGATAGCAGGAGGCTCTCTACTTCCCCCCTTACTGAATAATGGTATCTAAAAGACTGATTGCATTAAATGACAATGCAAATGGTTTGTGTTCTCTTCCTTTTTATTTTTTTTCTTTCTCCCAAAAAAAAAAAAAAAGATTGTGTGGTTCCCACTAGTCCAGATTGGCTTTAGGCCTAGGAAAAATAGGTAATCATTTAAGGCAGCAGACTGATAGGAGTGGCAAAATCATGGCTGTAGCAGAAGACTGATCTCAGGGCAGCCACTGCACACATCTGTGCTGGTGAGAGTGATCCAAAAAGCATCCTTCCTTCTGGCCCCACCTGGGACATGGTGACCGGGCACTGCTTTTGGCCTTGGGAAAGGCAGGCTGTGGCCCTGTTGCTAAAATGTCTCTTTTGTCTTCTGGTGAAGGACAGGGGGGAAGTAAGGGCTGGGAACTCCAGGGCTGTTTTAGCTCCTGCTTTCCTTTCCTGCCTACTGCTCTGCACTGTCAGTGCTGGGGGAGGACTGCTGGGAGGAGAGATGCTGGGATGCTGGCAGTGATGATGGCCTAGTGTCTCCATGACTCATTTGGTGAGGATGTTGACTCTGCTACTGTCACCATAAAATTTAGTTTTGCTGCCCTGGGCTGTAGATTACTTTATTCTCATCCTTGGGGTTGCAAAATTTATTTCTGCATGGCCCAGACTTACAAAGATGGGAAGCAGGAAGAGAAGAATGCTTCTCTTAAACTAAATCATGAAGAAATCTAATAGGGAGCTGATATTATTTTGGGGGCAAGGAAGTTGAGGAGAAAGCCACTGCAGTCTTCAAACCCCGTAGCTCTCAAGCTATGTGAAGCTGAAGATGAAATCCTGTCCTGTTCAACAGGCTGACTTGGACCTAGGGAAGACTGAAAGCACCAAAAGGTTATAGCTAGATCTTCCCAGAGCAACACGTGCTCTGTGTCATGCATGGGCAGAGGAGTTGCACCACTCTGCAGCTTTTGTAATTGTGCTGTGCAGCACTCATGCAGCCAGGCTCAGCCCCAGGTTGCAACTGAACAGTCCCCAGTCAAGCACTGCACCAACCCTTCCCTCATTTGCTTATCACAGGCAAAGGTTCTGTCAAACCAGAAATTTTCTCCAAGTTATCCGCACAACATCCCAGACTCATCTAAAGGGAATAAAAAGCTATGAAGTTACCATACACAAGCAACGTTACCTTACAGGAATAAGAAGCCAATGAAAGTAGTATACAGTAGAATAAACCATCGTTTTCCTCCACAGTCTTTAGAAATTTCCTTTTGGTCAGATATAAGGCGTGGTGGATAGACTGCTTTTTCTCATTTATTATTTCCTTGTTCAAGTCTCACTTCTTGGTTGAGGTAAGAAGGTTAGAACAACTGATTGGCAAACGCTGTTTGGCGGGTCACAATATGACGTGAAATTGAGGAATGCAGTCTAAATAACAGCAGAATGCCTTGAACCGTGATAAAGTATTTGGTATCTAAAAAATCCAGTATAAAATGGATCCTGTCCAGAACACTGAGGTAACCATTACTCACAGATTTAGAAAACATAAGGTCAGAAGTTTGCACTGGTGTGGTCTGACGTATATACTGGCAACCATAAAGCTTCATACAAGGCTCCTTTAAGAAATTTGAGCACATCTTTCAAACTAACTCTTACTTTAAGATTAGCTGCATTGTAAGAAATAAATATAATACTGCTAATAATTAAAACAGGTAGTCAAACTACTATCACTTTTAATATAATACTGAGACTGGATTAACACAGTCATCCTGCTGCCATTTTATTCAGTGAATCATAAATAGCAATTCGTTTGTCCATATGCATTTTACCTGAAACTTTGAAAAGGTCAATATATTTTCAGTCTGTTGTTACTGAATTACTCTTTGCTTCATTTTCCTTTAGCACCATTTTTGAAACATGCATCACAAAAATGTAAATACATTAAATGTAAATTATATGTAAATACATATAATTAAGAAAATACTAATTAAATGTGTTAAAATAAAAAGAATGTTATCTGAAAAGCCTGATGTAATTATCTTTATACTCAGGAGTTATATATATGTATATGTATATATAACTCCTGTAACTCAGGAGTTACAAGTATTCTCATTTCTGGTCCTCATGCCGAATTGTAAACTAGTAATTCAGCTCTCTAAAAATATTATAAAAATGTGGCAGAAATAAAATCCCTTAATATTTTCAACAGCTCCTAAATGCCCTCTGGTGGCCTACCATGACAATCGCACAGTACAGCAGAAAAATATTTAATCATACATGACAGTAATTAAGAAGATTTTTTTTTATTATTATTTTTTATTAGCAAAATGGTGAGAGGAATATACTTTATATAATCTTTGTTATTTGCAAGCAACCAATAACTTGGAATATATTTTTTTCTATGTGCAATATGTAGCTGTCTGTCTATTCTTCTTTTACTCTAACTAATGTGATCAACAATTAAATGCCTAAATAGAGTAGAATAGTTCCATTGGAAGGGACCTACAAAGATCATGCAGTCCAACTGCCTGACCACTTCAGGGCTAACCAAAAGTTACAGCACGTTATTGAGGGCATTGTCCAAACCCCTCTTGAACGCTGATAGGTATGGGGCATCAACCACCTCTCCAGGAAGCCTGTTCCAGTGTCTGACCACCCTCACAATACAGAAGATTTCCCTAACACCCACTCTGACCCTCCCCTGGTGCAGCTTTTTGCCGTTGCCTCATGTCCTGCCATCGGTGACCAGGGAGCAGAGGCTGGCACCTCCCTCCCTGCTTCCCCTGCTCAGGAAGTTGCAGAGAGCAAAATTCACGTGAAGTGTTACAGTATCAAGGATCTATCCGCAACAGTAACTCCAGAGGGGAACAATAACAAGCTTGTCAGTAATTAGATATTCAAATACAAAAGGCTGAGGCTGCTTATAGGATGGACAGATATTTCCATTGAATTAATTACTTAACTAAGAATTGCCACTAGTCAACACACCTAAATTAAATATGTTTGCTGGAATTTCAGTCTCCGATTTTTCTCTCCTGTTTTTACATATTGCTATTTCTGTCTTTTTCCGAAACGTGATGCTTCACTTTTAGTCCTGCTCCAGTGTGTCTCCCCCTGGCCATTCCTCAAACTCACTGGATGATTCCTGTTTTCTGTTTTGGTTTGATTCTTAATCTCAGTGGCCCCCACAATAATTGAGCAGCCTGTGTCCCATCATCTTGCTCCCACACCAGCTCTAAACAGCAGGAAAAAAAAAAAAAAAAGGAAAAAAAGAAAGAAAACCTATCCACACTTTCAAATACTTGTTTCTCACTTAATTTCATTACAGCTTGGTACCATTCCTTGAGCTCTGAGCATTTGTCCACCTGAATCTCCCCATATCAGAAAACCTTCTTCCACTGATGCATGTATCTTCTGTTTGAGATGCAAAACATATATCCTAGTACTTAAACATCTTCCTTTTTAAGTTGTGTTTTATATGGTCAGGCTTCCTCATTAGCAGCCAAGTTCATTTTATGGCACCGTTAATGTTAGAGCTAACAGCTGAGGCATTGATAGGATTTAAACCAATTTTCCTATCCAATGCATTAGGTAAGTGCATTTTTCTCCATCTCTGGTCTGCTGCTGCTTCTCTGTCTAGATCCTGTTTGCAGGGGCCTAGCTTTCCTTCTGGCACTGTCAAGGAGTGCTCTGATGGTCACAGGGAAGGACACTTTGAGTGTCATGAGATGCACCTGAATAACCTACTGGAAGTGAGGAGGTGAAGGTCTTTTTGATTACAAAAGAACAGATAAGAATAAAATACATTTCAATGGAAAGGGTAGTCATCAGCTATTCAAAACCAAGCATTATTGTCTTTACTTTTACATATTCCAAGCACACACAAAACTCAATAAAACCCATGGAAAATGTGAGTGCTTTCCAGAAAATCATGGTTTATGGACAATATATTTGCTCTAACATGTCTACCAGTTCAGAAGCTGTTGTTTGGAATGTTTATACTGACAAATGGAATATTAAAAATGGATCAATAAATTACTTTGAATTAAATGTTCCTGGCTGTTTTTGTTGTCCTACAAAAACATACACAGAAAACATTTCATGTCGTGGAAAACATGTACTGCCTCACAGATAATGTCCTTATGTATTGTTGTGTCGATCCATATGGTGGATCTCCAAATCTAAAAAGAAAAAAAAGTTTAAGACTGATTGACTGGATATGCTAAGCTATCTAAACAGTGGGCTTTGTTTTGAAAGAGATTTTGGATATTTGGCATTTTTGAAAATAATTTATTTTAAGGTCCTCACAAATACCTTTAGGAATCTAATATCCATTATGCTCATCAAAAGTTGTATTGTACTATTGCTGTGATACCTGGAAACTTAATATATTTAAATCTTCTTAGTTTTAGATGGTGAATCTGTGAAGCACTACAGGATCCGAAGTCTGGATAAAGAAGGCTTTTTCCTAAGCAGACAGAAAATTTTTAAAACTCTGAATGAGTTTGTTTACTATTACAGTAAGAACAGTGATGGCCTTTGCGTGGTGCTTGGAAAACCATGTTTAAAGGTATGTGTGGATAGTACAGTGTGCAACATAGTTTTTGTAAGCTAATTTGTCAGGTGTCAGTCAGAAAGTACTAACCCCGTAGCTGCTTCCACCATTTCAAAATGGTAATGATCTGCATATTTTCAGGAATCTTTGGGTAGCAATACAGTTTCATTCTTGAGGCTGATATGTTAATAACAAAATACCATGCCATTTTGAACAAATCATATTGCAGTTGGAGGAGAAAATATGACCAATAGTGATTTCTTAATACCTTTTTGTAATTGTATATGATGATGAAACCTCCAGCTTCATAACTCCAGCTGTGCATAAGTAATTTCTGAGACAAAACCACAAGGTACAGGCAAGCAATACATCACTGTTCAAAAAAGCTTGCTAGGAGGATGACTTCTAAATTTTACTTTTAATGGCAGGATATTTTCTTTAGGATATTTCTTATTTCTAACAACAAACAAACAAACAAAACAAACAAACAAACAAAAAAACAACCAAGAACTGGGCTCTATTTTGTGTTCTCAGCTTATTTAATCATGTTTGTGCTCTCAGGGAACATTCATATCAGATTCAACTTAACATGATGTAGTTAACAATGACTTGGATATTCAGTTGAAAAAAAAAAAAGAGAAATCTAAATTAACATATTATTTATATTCTTTTACCAGGTACAAATTCCTAATACTTTTGATTTGACATATAAAACTGTTGACCAGTGGGAGATAGACCGAAATTCTTTGAAATTCGTTAAAAAATTAGGATCTGGTCAGTTTGGTGAGGTATGGGAAGGACGGTGGAACGATACTACCCCTGTGGCAATCAAAACATTAAAACCAGGTATGTGAATTGCTCTTAATAATGTGAAATGCTGCCAAAGCTGCTGCTTTATTTTTTCAATGGTATTAAAAAGAGACCCTATCAGTATATGAAACCATCCTTAAAATCATTGCACTTAGACATGAAGGCTGGTAAAACTCAAGGTCCAGATAGTCTTTGGTATTTTGAATGACAATTTTATATAGGTTTCTGTTTCTGTGTGAGCTGGACAAATTCTTTTTCAATATCTATATTACATAAAAGGCAACCCCAGCAAGGCCATCTCCTTTGTACAATGTTGCTGGTATAGAATTGAGTGTCTACATTTCATCTGTAGGTGAAGTAATCAATTTAATTCTGGTTTGTCATTGCTAGAATTGTTCCTGGTGACTACATGCTATATTATAAAGACTCTTTTGGAAGACGTACTGTGTTAAGCTTGTTGTATTTAAGAAGTACTTTAATCTCAATAATGATTGAATCAATCTTCTTAGGTTTTAATATACAACATTAATATGTTTGCATATAATATAACCTTGTGACTAAAATAGCTTTTGATACTTCTTCTTGATTATTTTTCATTAACTAAATCTGTGCATTTTAAGTTGACAACATAAAACATCTGCCAGCAGATGGCAAGAATCTCATAGAGAAGAAAGGTAGCCTGGATGATATATACATTTTTAAAAAAGCTAACATTATAGTTTGTTGTTATTAACTGAAAAAACTCAAGTTGGGCATTAATGATCCTGTTTCAGAAAACAAAACAGATTGATATGTTTGGTTCAGAAGAACAACTAAATATGCTTGAGTCCTAGTTGAATTGTCTCCTGAACAGGGAGGAATTTAAGCATGCATTTTAGGGCTATCTTCCATCACAGTATTATTTCTGTTTTGGAACTTGCAAACTGAAAACAAATAAGAACCTTGTCTTTTTCTTTCTCTTACCCAAAGTAGGAAAACTGTTCAGACGAAAGTTCTTCTGTAAGTTGTGTGAAAGACAGCATACATTTTCAGAGAACTGATGCATTTCCATACTGCCTAGTAAACACAGAAACCATCTTGAATTTTCTGTCCATTTCTCTGTCCTAAGACAGAATCCAGCAATCCACCTTTTGTGACAGGGATCCATCAGCCTATTTTTAATGACTTCTGAAACCAGAAGTCTGAACCCTGGTTCTCCTTGTATCTGACCTGAATCTTTCTACCTGAAGTACAAGCAGAATTCTTCGTGTAGATAAGATGTTTTAGGTGTTTTTTTTTTTTTATTATTAATTATTTTTTTTTTCCAGATATGACTCTGAAAGGGAGAACAAGTCCAGTTGTGTAAAGACAGGGAATTATTTCATATTTCTTACATGTTATACCTCTGTTTAAACAATCCAGTATAGTACTTGCCTTTCTTCTCCATAAGGCAAGACTCTAATTTGTCCATCATAGTTTACTTTCTTTTAATGATTTAAAGCAACATCTGGACAAATTTGTTCTATTGCAAAAGACTGAAGGATTCTTCCTAAAGCATGAAATATTTTCAACAATATTTAAAGAAGGAAATTAAAACTGGGATGAAGAACAAGACTAATCTTAAATTTCTCGTGACATTAAGTTTTCTTTTAGAGATTGCCTTATTCCTTCTTCAAGAAAATATGAGGCAATTAGCACTCTAGGAAAAGATTTGTTTCTCATCAAACAAAATAATTAGATTTTGCACAAATTGCAGTGCATACATTTCTACTTATTTTCTTTAGGAGGAAAGTGCAGCTGACATTTATCTGGTATTGCATATGCAAAATGGGAAGCTCTCCTAATCATTTCATCTCCTTTTAATAACTCATTTCAAAACTCTACTTCAGCTTCTCCTGCTGTATAATGGGAACAGTGAATATTATCAGTTCTCTATGAAACAAACTTGTTTTAATAATGGACTCAATCAGAACTGGCAATACTACACAGAAATACATGAAACTTTCATGGGACACTAATGCCAAGTTACAGCTGCAATTTAATAGCTTGCTTTTCTTCCTTCTCTCTCTCTCTTTCTTTCTTTCTTTCTTTTTTCTTTTCTTTCTTTCTTTCTTTCTTTCTTTCTTTCTTTCTTTCTTTCTTTCTTTCTTTCTTTCTTTCTTTCTTTTTCTTTTTCTCTTTCTTTCTTTCTTTCTTTCTTTTTCTTTCTTTCTTTCTTTCTTTCTTTCTCTTTCTTTCTTTCTTTCCTTCTTTCTTTCTTTCTTTCTTTCTCTTTCTTTCTTTCCTTCCTTCCTTCCTTCTTTCTTTCTTTCTTTCTTTCTTTCTTTCTTTCTTTCTTTCTTTCTTTCTTTCTTTCTTTCTTTCTTTCTTTCTTTCTTTCTTTCTTTCTTTCTTCCCTTCTTCCCTTCTTTCCCTTCTTTCCCTTCTTTCTTTCCTTTCTTTCTTTCCCTTCTTTCTCTCTCTCCCTCTTTTTTTTTTTTTCCCTCTCTCTCTCTTTCTTTCTCCCTCTCTTTTATTTTTTATTTTTTCCCTTTTGTGGCTGCAACAACTGTTATATACAAAGAGTTTTTCAAGGAAATAAAGCAAAAGAAGGCACTGGCATGTGCAGATAGCACTAAGGTGTTAGTAGCGAGGGACATTCATAATTAAGAATCACAGGGAAAGTGCAAGTATACAAAGGATCACAGGAATAAATTATGCTTATGAGACAATTTCTCCTGCAGTCCTAGTACCTTGCTGTTTGGCCTGGAAAACCTATGAACATGTAGTGGTGCAGTGGCCAGTTTCCACCCTGGGCACTCTCTTTCCCAGTTGAAACCCCTTCCAGGTTTCTCTCCCAAGGAAATCAGGGCATAGACTTAGGAAGGATATGTTAATAAGAGTAATTGTGACATGGAAACATGCCCTCATTTCCAGGAAAGAGCAGATTAATAAAGTAAAATAATCACATATCAAACAACTTTGAAGAGCATGATACAAATCAGCACATCATAGATTCATGGGCTTGATAGCCATAAGGGATTTCTGCTAGTTTGAGTGTTTTCCTGTTGAGCTTTAATTTGCAGTATAAATCTAGATCATGTATAATCTGAATACTTTGCTATTATATGCCATTAGATTTCACCCACCTGATGGATTATTTACATCTAATTAAAACGCAGCTTGCTTTTGGCTAGATAATAACTAGACATCTTCCAGTCCTGAGATGGCGGTACAGACAGAAGTTGCTTCTGCTCTCTTTGACAGTTTGCATCAATTATATATCACAATGACTGTAAGAATGTGGGCATAATTTCTCATCAGGGTTTACCTGCTGTCTTCACTTTAATGTATGTTATGTCTTCTTCTAATAAAATAAAGGCCTCCTTGTATGCTTTTTTTTTCTTTTTCTTTTTTTTTTTTTTCTTTTTTTTTTCTTTCTTTTCTGGAGGTACTTAAAAACTGAGTTAAATCAATTTTCAATCACAATTTGCAATCATCTTTAAAATTTTCTCAAATAGATTTTCTGGATCCTCTCTAATTTCTATCTATTGCTGCTAAAATGTTTAAAATGATTGTATTTAGGTAGATGGCCTTCCAACCTGTAAGAATAATTCAACTCCCAGAATTCTGTTGAGGTAGCAATGATGGACTTTTCCCTGAACCAATTCTCACTTGATGGAAATATGTGATTTCTGGCTTATGAGTAATTAGGATACTCATAAATCTGTTTCCATTCCAATCTGGAGCTAGAGCCAATTTTTCAGATATTGCACACGAACTAGAAAATTCACAAGTGTTCCTTTCAGAAGCATTAATGTCTAGCATACTAGTTACATTTTTTTTCCCCTATCTTTAGGCATCTAACATCTTAGATGTATCAGACTTTAATAATTAGTGGGAAGAAATAGGTATTTACATGTCATATGAGTCATACTATAGATTAGAAATCTACATTAGAACCAGGGAATAACATGTTATTAAAGCATGTTTATTTCAATTGATTGCAAAGTCTGGACAACTAACTCAGATCTAGTGTCTGAAGTTGGAAGAGGTGAATCCAGCTACCAGCAGCATTTTGTAATTTCCACAGATTTTGCAACAGTGACAAAACTAAGAAATATGTTAAGCTGTTGGAGCCTCTGAGCTCTCACAGTGATGAACCTCTGAGTCCTCTGACCAAGAACTGGAGGGGGACTGGGGTTCCTGAGGAGGTCACAGGAAATGACTGTTCTCTGAAGAACCTGGTGGGATAAACCCCCATTGCCTTCCTGACTATGGAGTATCTGGTTTAACCAGCTTCAGGGGGCTGGGTTTGCAGTTCGCTGGCTATGGATGATAAGGCTCCACACACAAGCCTCCTGGACAATAAGGTAGATTTTGCAGGAAAAAGAACTCAACCTGAGATGTTTTCAGATTTAATGAACCATCCTTTTTCAAAGAGTTCCTGTTTCTGCTAGCAGTTTTTTGTCCATCTCTAAACAGAATAATCAGAACTTCCTCACTAAAACCATCAGAAGATGAGATCTATTGATCCAGTATCATTTTTTTCCCCCTGACTTCTTAGAAACTTTTTTTCAGAGCCAATGGTGGACTGTGGAGCCATTCACAATGTCAAAAAAATAGTCTGTGATCCTTAAATTTGTACAAGATTTCTGTTAACCTTGCAGGAAGAGTCACAAGTCTCATCTGTATGCTACAGTCTTTTGATTAAAGTAATAGCAAGTCATGTACAATATCTTCAATGTCTTTAATTAATACAACAATATTTAGATTTTTTTTTTTATCTTAAACTTTTTTTACCAGTGTGAGACAGGCTATCATTATGTTAAAATTCATAAATCTTGATCCTTTGGTACCAGCCTTCCGTGTCACCTCAGCACTTGCTGGTGTTATATTTAGCGGTTTCAGCTACAGTATTTTTGTCCCCTGGGACAATACCCTCCTTTGTGGAGTATATGGGTGGTCATGTCCTTCCATCTCCTACTCCTATTTGTCTCCTTTCTCTTATTTCCTCTTCCCTTCTCCCTCTTCTTCCCTCATTGTTTCTGGCAATATTAGGTAGAACCTTATTACTTTTTCCCCAAACATCCAGTGGAGAATGGCACAGGAAGAAGAGCCTCCAGCAGTTGTAAGGCAGCATATGAGCCATGATTGCTGCTAGATCCCTTCTGCAATAATCATAAACAGGCAAGGGTTTAATGTCCCCCCTTCTTTGATCTTCTGTGCAACAATTGTTTATATTGGATTCTACCATATTTAAACTAGGACATGGTCCTGATAAAAAATGTCAGAGGAGCAGGAGTTGTTTTTTTTTTTTTTTTTTTTAAGGGTCTCCTGCCAAGAAGAGCTGAACACACTGTTCAGAATATATTCCCAGGTATATGGTGGAGAGCAGCCAAAGAGCTCCTGCTTTCCTACTTTGGTGCTCCCTCAGGATACTCATGCTTTGTAATTGATTATGCAGTAACTCTTGATTTAATATTTTCCTATATGTTTTCACAAATTAGCATTCACATTGAAAATTATACTTCTTCAGAGGAGAATCCTCTAAGTACATTTTCAGATGTCTATAAACAAAGTTCTCTTATGCAGTAAACCTAATATAAAAGGCAATATTAGCTGGTAACTTTGCAGGGGTGTGACTGAGAACACAATTACATTAGGCTTAGCTGAAAAAATTGAGCAGTGGAGGTTTGTCCACTGCACTATGAAGAACAAATTTTCCATATTGATTATGCAGGTGCATAATCATGAACCATTCTATGTTGAAGAACTGCATTGCATGAGCTGATGGCAGCCTCCTTCAAGATTCTGGCAGTGAGTTGCTTAAGTGTTTCAGCAGCACACTGAAGACAGTTCAGCAGGGAATAAAAGTTGAAAACACGGGTATTTCTAGGCCACAACTGACTAAAATGTGTGGCATCTAGGCTAGAAGGCACAGAACTATACATCTGTTGATCACTATGGCTATAAGCAAAAACTGTAGTAATGTGATGCCTACATTCAGATAATTGTCTTATTTGTTCATTGGTGTTTGACTCACTCTACTTTTGAGACATCTGTGGCATTTTAGCGGGCAAAAACATAGTGATGGATGGGTTAATGAAAAAAACAAAACACAAGAACATCTTTGCTTTAAGGAACATCTTATCTGCCTTTCGAGTTATTGACCCACAACTATCAAAGATGTGTAGGAATCAGAGATAAGAAAATGGTCTAGAAGCCAGCAACTGCTATTTCTGTTCTTGGCTCTGCACAACACTCTCTTGTTGTAGGTCCCTGAACCATGCCATTTCATATTTCTGTTTTTATTTTCTCACTGAGACATTGTTTTTTCTATTTAAGTGGAAATCATTACAGCAGGGATTTGCACTTTGTCCTATGCTGAGTGTGATAGATTCTCTAGAACCTGTTCCCGGGGCTAGTTTGCTTCTCCAACTGTCAGCACATATAGAAGACATCTATCATCACCGATTAATCATAGCTGAGAAAGTTCCTTATGGCCTGTTCAAGTTTACAGATGCACTTGTCATTATCATATTGTAAAGTATCTCCCAAGTTCCTCTCTTTGCATGGAAGCTTCCCAAGCAAGATTTGTTTAGGAGGCATTCTCAAAATAGTCTCTGGGTCGGTAGTTATCAGAGGTTTTTGTAATATATTCAGTTCTTCAGTATGTCATGTCTTTAGGCATATGCAGTGTAAAAAGCTTTGCACACAGGAAATTTTCCCTATTTCCCTGAACAAAGAAAACTTATTCCATTTAGTTTAGTACATAGCTTTACAATACATAACTTACAATTCAGTACATAAACTTGTACTAACTTGTAAGTTCACTAGAATGTGATGAAAAACATGCTTGAGGGCTGTTGGATACCTATCATATTCTCCTGGTAGTGTGAATAGTTTACAGTTAGTCTCTTGTGTTAGTAAGAACTTGTACTTTTTAATGTTATTTCTTTATTATGTATAAACTTCTTCAGAAGATCACAATAACGCCCAGTGTACTCTCTACATAAATTCACTCTTTATAAACTTATACAGAAGACAAAGTTGCTCTGAAGTACAAGGTTACTTTGAAGTCATTTTTGAAGGTTTATCAGAAGTTGCCAACAAAGTCTCTCCAGAGGAGCTTATCAAATATTTAAAGACCACTTACATTTAGGCCAGTGGAAATCAGATAGAAATGACTGACCAAGTGTCTGCCTTGTAATGTGGAGCTTCCTCAATTCTAGAACAACATATTTTCAGAAAGAAAGTAATAAGTTCCTGTTTTAATTAACCTTAAATTAGAGGTGATTTCTGGAAAAGAAACACATCATAGATTGCACCAAATAAAAATATCCTAGCATTTGGTTCTTAAGGACTTTGGTCTTACCAAAACATTTCTCGTTCAAAAAAGAAATTAACAAACCCATATTTTCTTCAGGTATTGATCAATCTACTCACAAACTGGTGTCTTGCAAAAGGATACATGTTGTTTGAGTAAAAGCTTATGTTATAGTTGATTTTTGATCAAGTTGTTTCTAACCTACATTGATCTGCTGTTCATACTGTGTTTACCATTTACAGATGAAAATGACTACTTCATTACAAACACATAATTGAATGACAAACTAAAAAAAAAAAAATATTTGAAACTCCATTTGACATATATTTTACTTATTTCATTTCCATAAGCTTCCCCAGAGAAATATGCTGCAACTTCTTTCTTGCTCCTTTGATTGGTAGAAAGCACATTGTCTTGTTTTGAGATGGCAAGTTTTACTTCGCTTATGGAATTGCTAAAATGTAATCTTAGACAAAAGATTGATAAAGCCACTTTTTTTTTTTTTTTGGCAGCCATTTCATTCATTAACTACACTATAAGGGGGAGGGTTGGTCGCTGTTTACTGCTTGTGCTATTTAAAGATATAAACTAAAAAAAATGAAGGTTATACAAACTCTTTATGCAGAAAATACTTATTGATCTTGTCACTGGTTTGTTATTATTACTGTTATTATTATTAACATTTTTAATTAACAGGGTAAAGAAGAACTTGCTGTTATTCATAATAGAATACTTCTCTCTTGATCACTTTATTGGAAGTTGTCATATATGAAAAACGTGTTGCTTGGGTTCAATTTGTAGGAAGAAGTTTATAGCATGATTAAACTGAGAGATTCCTTATAGGCAAAATTTGATGTTGGAAACAAATCAGACTGTCATTTTCTATGGTGTGAAGAAATCCTGTATAATGATCCATAGAGGAAAGGTGGTTTGGTAGACCCCAAGTTAGCAAATACTTTATTCTTTTTAAGATCAACATGTCAAATGTTGGCGATGATGCTAAATCACTAGTCAGGCTTATGCATTTACCTTTAGATGAACAATCCCTCATAACTTACAGCTTCTCTTTAGACTTTAGGGTGATTTCCACAACAAATGCATGTATCTTGAAAAGAGAAAGCAAATGGACCACGGTATTAAATCAGTATCAAAGTAAGCCCAAACCCTAAAAAGATAACTGTAGGTTTTTTTTTTTTTTTTTTGACTGTTAGAAAAGAAGAATTTGTGGAAAGGTCAGATAAAACTGTAAAGACTGTGCTGCTCTAAATAGGAAAAGGACGTAAAGTTATCATTACAGATATTTTTTTTTCTCCTGAGTGTTATCATTTCTGCTCTATCAAGACCATCTATGAGTCATCTGCTTTTTGTCCAGTTCCCCACTTTCCTCTGACAGTGACAAAAACGAATGGGTATACACTGTACCAGTTGAGGAGATGCATTATTGGCTGCTATCCATTTATTGATGGCATAGAAATCCATTGCCTTTCACCACCCCTCCTAATGGCATCCTATAAAATATTGTCAAATTGGACCCTGTGGAATTGCCAAGCAAAGTGTTAGAACAACAGTATGAGCACCTGTCCCTTGCAATAGTCTTTGCTCTCAGAGGTTGCAGTGTCAAGTGGCTTTTTTCACAATGTTTATCAGCAACATTTTTCAGTCATTTCTATTACATTGATGCAAGGATGTAAAACCGCACATTATTTTTATGTTTTGGGAAATAGGTTGGAGCACTGCTTAGGTGGTAGCATTCATGCTAGGTGTTGGGTAAAGTGGTCCAGGCTGATTTACTAGTTCATTCTGTAGAACAGATTTTCTGGTGGAGTTTTATTGCTGAGACATTTAGCATAGTCACAGCATTTCACTCTATTTAAACATCCATGTTAGAAGCAGAGCCAAGCTCCCAAATGAACCTTGTCTGTTACCTAATGTTAAAGAAAATAAAATAAAGACTCTTACTCTTGCAGGCTTGGTTTCTCAAATGACTTATTCTGCTTACACTAAGAAAAGAGGCTGTTTTTAAACATGGCATAGAACAGATTAGACTTGAGTAGCTTTTTTTCAAAAACCTCAGTGTAATATTTTCTTAATGAAAATATTTTGATTTGGGAGGAAGGAACTATTTGAGTAGTTGGATAATTTCACATTTGTTTTTACAAGTATTGTTAAATCCATGTTATTTGCCATCATCCTCAAACCTCTGAGATTATCTGATCACTATTGAATCATCCACAAAGAAAACTTTTCATCATTTGTGCATGTTTTTTTCCTAATCAATGCCCTGTTCAGAAAGTATGAGCTGTAATCCTAACTTTGCCACTGACTTTCACTCCCTGTGCTGTTTCTACATTGTTTTTTTTTTTTTTTTTTTTTGGCTTAGTTTATATATTGACTCACTGTGTATATGAATAGAACTAGAGATGATAGTATAACCTTATATAATGAGAAAAATTTGGGATTATTAGCTGTTAAGATACTTACACATTTAAGGTGGTATAAAATTACTGTTGCATATTCACTCTGAGAATATATGTATTTATTTATATGTATATATTATGTAAACATTATAAATAGGTTTTTTGCATTTATGTATATAAAATGCACATATCCATTCCTTATATACTAAAGTGTTTTCAGTGCTTTCAGGGTTTGATTGCTGAAGCTGATAACGATAGCACAACATATTCTTATTGTAGCACAATTTTTGTAGGAAAGTCTATGTTCATTATCTAGATACTATTACCTCAGTTTCCAGGTATTTTGTTAACAAGTTGCAACATAATTATTTGCTTAAATTATATCAGTTTACATTCTAGCTTCACATTTTTTTCTGCCTAGGGGAGGCCTGTGGGAGGTTAATCTTAGCCTTTATATTCCTGGGGTCTGGAACACATATGTTCTCTATCCCTGTGCAACTGGCATATTTCACTCATTAACTGTTTATTTCTGCTGCTCTGCCTGTTTTCTCTGGGAACTGTGAAGATTTGAGATGCTAATGTGCTTTGAGAGACAGAAAACAATCTCAGTTATTGCCTTAAGACTGCCAGGCTGGTAGAAAGGTCTTTAATAACCTTAGCTTATGTTTTGTTATATGGTGTTGTTTCAGGTTCAATGGATCCAAAAGACTTTCTGAGGGAAGCACAAATAATGAAGAACTTGAGACATCCAAAGCTTATACAGCTTTATGCTGTTTGTACCTTGGAGGACCCAATTTATATTATTACAGAGCTTATGAAATATGGAAGTCTTCTAGAATACCTTCAAAGTAAGCATACAACTAGAAACTCATTTCAAGGGGTGCCACAGCTGTCAGTTTAGTAAATATACTAACATAAAAGATAGAGTTAAAACACTTGGTTTAATATAAAAGCTGCTTTATTTGTTGTATTTGGGGATGAGAAAAGAGGAAAGAAAGATGTTTATGAACAAATTTGACATGCCAAAGTATCTGAGAAGCAGGAAAGAATCACATTTACAGTTTTGTTCCTGCCTTATGATGACACGTATTTTTCCACCAGTTCTATGACTAGATGGGAATGTACACCAACAGAATAAAAAGATAAGCATACCAAAGGACAAGTCGTCATATTTGACACAAAATGGAGGCATTTCCACAGCATGTACTTAATAGCTTTAAAATCTATTATCAGGCAAGGATAGTCTTTCACTGTGAATTTGTCCCTTGCCTGTTGCATCAGGTCTTTTATCTCAGCAGCACTTCGAAGTGCTATTCTGAAGACAAATAATAATTAAAAATAAAGTTGTACAGCCTGGAAAAGATTAGCATAATGATTGCTCTGTAAGTTCACCTCAGCTATTGAGAAATGCCTGGTTCTAGTGCTGTTCCTCATTTTCAGTTCAGGAGATGACTGATATACTAAATGTCTCTAAGGTTGTGATGTTCTCTTAGAATCATAGAATTGTTAAGGTTGGAAAAGACCTCCAACCCATTCCAATGCCTAACCAGTCTTTCTGAGAAGAAGTTTCTCCTAAAAATCTTCAGACAGATCTTCAAGATCTCAGTAAATGTCTTCTGCCTTCAGCCCGTAAGTCAAAGACCTGTGCAGTACTGTGGAAAATATTTAAGGTGATACACCTCTTCCCCCATCCTCTCTATGGAACTGTTTCTTAAGTGAGGCTCGGTCCAGGGACAGTTGCAGCTGAAGAAGTCTCTAGTAGAGGGATGGCCCAGTTAGGAAGCCCCCAGAGAAGCTGAAAGGAAGTTGTGCCAGGTCATCTACAGGTTTGCATGCATTACTAAGTGCTAGTAGTCAGAAGCTGCGAGGCACAAATTTCCTTTAAATACTCATCTTTGGCGCCTTTATGTGCAGATTGCTGCTTATTTGACTGAAAGAGCCTGGCATGTCAGAAAATGATTGCTGTGCATGAAAACATTTATTGAATGAGAGAAATAGCTCTGAGAAAGCCAGGATGAATCACAGCTATTGCACAGGTGAAAATTTTCCTCCCTTTGTACAAGGAATACAATATGTCCAGGACATATCAGCACTGCAGCCCATGTTTAGATCAGTTGCCAGCATATGCACAGCAGCTGCCCTTGTAGGCATTGCATGTATACAGCCTGATTTGTGCACTAATTCCTGCAGCCTCGCATAAGAGACTATGCAAAGTCCATTGGTCTCCAGGCAGCTGTCAAAACAACTGTAAAAATGGCCAATGGAAACCTGCTGGTATCTCTCCTTTTCTGATGGCCTATGCACAGGGAGATAAGCAGAACTAAGAGGTGGAGGCAGAGATTCAACTGCTTTTATAGGTATTGGTCAGAGAAGTCATTGCCACTAGTGACAGTAATAAGAAAACAGATTTGAAGCTTGAGTAGAGCTCTCTGTCTGAAAGTGATCTTTATCCGTTGGAGGTCAGTGCATAGCTCCTGATAAGCATTCTTGACACTCAGCTACTTCAAGAACCAGGAAAACATTTCCAAAAGGCTGCTGTTTCTGTGTATGTTATGAGTAAAAATGGCAAACTGGAAGAGAGGAAAAGTCTGGAGAACATTCCTTGGTTAAATTCCAATTCTGGAAATGTTTGGTATGTGTTTTCAGTTTTAAGAAGCCCTAATATTTTATGCGTGGTGACTATCACATTTCACCATAATGACAGCAACTGAATTGTGATGGGCACATGAATTCCCTGTGTACCCTGTGAATGTACTTTGGGATACTTCTTGATAAACACTGCTATGCAGAGTTACTGAGCTGCCACCAGTATAACAAAAATGAAACTAAAAACTTTTCTTTGTTATTGGATGTGAATGAAATCATCATAAATGTATGAATGCCTTTATCATTTCTGATAGACCTAGGGCTTTTTCTGGCAGAGACGCAGTCTGGAAATTTGGTGAATTATATCCAAGGAAATGCTCTCAACTGGTGAAAGTGCTGTGTATTTATTTATTTATTGTCGAGATTCTGTTGATGTGAATATTTGCCCATATTTCCTAAATGAGATATCGTGA
The DNA here is from genome assembly GCF_964211835.1 of Anser anser. Lineage (NCBI taxonomy): Eukaryota > Metazoa > Chordata > Aves > Anseriformes > Anatidae > Anser > Anser anser. The sequence goes on along the minus strand of NC_139722.1, from coordinate 52,992,433 downwards.
TTGATTGCTTAGAACAAGGTGCAGACCTTGAGCTGTCTTTGATATTTCCTCTAATAAATTTTTCATATAAGGGGGATAGTCATGTCAAAAAATATTACTAGGAAAGGGCATGAAAATGCTACTTTTTCTTTACAGGATAAAGAATAAGCCATGGGGAAGTTTTGTAAATTCACAAGTAGTGCCTGGTTTTGGATGTGGAAGTTATATTAACTTTGTTTTTTGTTGTTGTAGTTTTTCCTCCTTTATAACACTTTCAGACAAACTAAAACATGTGCATGCCCAAATATAATGCAGCTGTAAACTCTTCCACCTTGCTCTGGTTTAGACAGATGGGAGCTGGCTCTGTTCTGGAAACCTCTGTAGCAGTACTTCAACAGTGAGTTCAGTTGTGGCCTCCTTCCGTCCATCAGCCCACATGCTAAAGGCAGTAGGTCAGCCTCTGCTGCAACTCCACTTATAGAGGTGGATCTTGTCCCTGTCCTTTAACGTGGTGCACCTGTATGTCCTAGAAGGAATAAAACACAAGAACGATTTAGCAGCTCTGACTCCTATTCTGCACTTACGCAGCTCATTACACATGAGGAGTCATCCATTCTGCAGTGACATTGCTGTGTTCTGTCAATTGGAGCAAGCTTGCATCAGGCCAGCCTGGAGCATTGACAGAGCAAGGACAAACCCATGCTCAAGTCGGTCTCTTTCTCTGCATTAACAAGGAGGTAGTTCACAGTCTTCAGGTGAAGGTGCAGTGTGAAAAAGAACACAAAGAGAGGGTTTTTAAACTGAGTCACATAAGCTAGTTTCCAAAACCCACATACCTATGCAGGTACTTGTACATCTTTAGTTATTTTCTGGTTAAATACAGCGTAAGCTTCATTTGTGGATTTATTTTTGTCCAGTAAGATGAATAGTAAATGTTGATGTCTGCCAGTTATCACAACTGCAAAACTTCTGAGTACTATATTATTCTGTGGCCTGATGATAGATTTTCTTGATGGTTAAGCCATAGATTTTCACATAGACTGATTTTCTCTTTCTTTTCTAAAGGTCAAGGCAGCTATTAAACATATGTGTGAGAGAGGAAAAGAATTTCTGAGTCAACAATAAAAATAAATAATCTCAGCAGTAGATTATCATGCCAATGAGTTTAGCCTCAAAAAGGAAGTAGGACAATACATATACAGAGCAAATACAATCATTTAAAATTCATTTCTTTTACCTATTCATCTCAGAACATCCAGATGAACAGAAAATTCAAGACAAGGAGAGTGCAGCATAGATTAGTAAACAATGGATTTTCACACTTATTGTAAGGGGTGACTGCAAGGGTAGGTCAGATAAAATGCCAGAACTGGAGGAAGCTATGCAAAACAATGCCAAGACACTTTCACTGTGTATCAATTCAAAATAAGTGACAGAAAACTGCCAGCCTAAAACGTTTTATTTAACTCAGAGGCAGTAAGGAAGACGAGTCACCATCCTCAATGAGAAAGGAGAACTGCCAATACATGAAGCAGCAAACACTTAGCTTTTTGATATTGTTAAAATTCTGAAACAGAAAGTTGAAATCATTCTGAGTATTAGATGCTACAGACATCTAAATATGTTTCAGTGCTGCAGACTTTGAGTGTCAATGCCTGACTATAACACTGATTTGGCGTACCTAGATTACCTAGGGGTATACATTCTATGCTGAGTTTATCTGTCCTCAAAATGCCATAAAGTCCCTGGATTTGAATTCTAACGTGTCATACCCCAGTAACATCTTATTGGTACCTGTCTTACTATTTATGGCTGCAGGTTTTCATGGACCTGAGGCTTTTTCTTCATGTGTAGAGGCAAGCTGTTCCGTGCAAAGTTATTTTGCTACTTTATTTGAACAGCCAATCTTTGAGAGCAAATCTCTATTTCTGAAACTAGCTGATCTTACCGCCGTGGGAGTGGCTTAAACATTGCTTCAGAAAGTTCTACAAGAGTAGCAGGAAGCTTGAAAGCAGCTCAAGGAGTCCTTTTGTTGAGTAGCAGCAACAGAGATACCAGTGTGAAGCAGTCAAGTGGACTGTAAAATGAAAATGAGAGTTACACTTGACAGCAGGTGGTGTATTTGCTAGTAAGAATCACCAGAGAACAGGCAGCAGGGCTAATTTTGTCCTTTTCCCTCTTTAGTCATCTTTGGCTACATCCAGTGAGTACTGATATTAACTCTTACTTGCATTTTGGGATGGGTTATGCACTTTTCAGAAAGGCAAATATCTGCATTGCTAACAGTAGATAAATGTCTTTTTCTTTAGAATATGTCACCGGATCCTTCTAGACCTAGAACAACTGCTGTATTTAGCATCTACTGTTTTCGACAAGATGGGGCAGTCATTGTCACTTGGTTATCATGAAACAAGCTCTGTGACTTAAAGTAGTGCCATTCACTAACCTCTGACATTTGTTTGGTCTGTTACTTCATTGCATTGCATGGTTGCCTTGATTTGTGTTGGCTATATAATTAAGTCAACTGCTATTTATATCTGAATACCACAAATATTATATTACTTTTGTCTTTTTCTTTTTAAATAGAGGATGCAGGCTCCAAAATCTTCTTGAAACAACAAGTAGACATGGCTGCTCAGGTGGCTTCTGGGATGGCTTACCTTGAAACCCAGAACTATATCCATCGGGATTTGGCAGCCAGAAACGTTCTTGTTGGTGAACACAGTGTTTACAAAGTGGCGGATTTTGGACTTGCAAGAGTTTTTAAGGTGGGTTGTGAAAGGGTAAATTGGCTCTACTTCAGCTCTAGGGGAAAAGGCAGAAGACATCAACTAAGGTATGTCCTGTAACCTCTAAATTAGTGTGTTCAGGCAAAAAAGCAAGTCCAGAGAGAAAAGAATCCTTAATGCATTTCCTTGTACCCACTACTTGTGTTATCATATGCAAGGTTAGAAGCTGTCCTGTGCCTTTGTGTTAGTCTGAAGATGGCAGCGGGGTGGGAAGATGGCTTCCCACTCAGCCACCAAGGAAGGAAACCTTTGCTTTGCAGCCTTTATCCACAAGACTAGTGTCTGGCACATGAAGAGAGATTGCAGGAATTACTCTCCTGAGCCTGTAAGAAAAAGCAGATAAAAATGCATTCACAGCTATTTTCTCCTTTTTTTACTTCTCCTTTGTCTCTGTGATGCTTGGGAGTGTAGGTAGCAATCATAAAATAATCTTATTCCTCTGCACCACTAACTGTGGAGTTCATAAAGAGAACTCTCAGACGTTTGAATCTGATGCAGTTTTAAGTTCATTGCCATTGCATTCTCTTTTTTTTTTTTTTTTTATCTCTACCCTTGAAAGGTATGGAATGTCAAGTAATGCTGACCAAGGTCACCCTAGAAAGAGCTGTGGATTAGAAATGAGATTTCTTACCTCTAAAAAGGATCTGAACAGGGTTGGAAAGACTTGATTTGACATATTTTATGGATTCAAAATGTAGCCCATGATTTCTGAGGTCTTACTATTGCTTTTATTGATTTATGCTTTTATGAGAAAGAAAAACAGAGAAGAAAGCCCTCTGCTTCTCATTTACTTTTTCTTTTTAATTCAAGCAGCATATTGAAGTTCATAACAGAGTTGGATTTATTACATATACTGAACTGTAAAATAATGGCTTGACAATGGTATCAAGGGGCTTTGAAAGTGCTTTTTGCTTAATTTTAATTCTTCTAGTTATATATAAGATCAGATTGAACATCTTTAACATGAAAAATATATGTTTTTAAATGAAGATTGCTTATAATATGTATTCCTCCTTTGTTCTCACTAAAAAGGGTAATAATTTACAGCTGTTGACATTGCTTGTTAAAATTTAACTTCACTAAAATATTCTGTTATAGAGTCATTTTTGCAGACTTTCTTAGGAATATTCTGTCTCTTGAGTCAAAGTACTAGGATGGTCACATGCAAAGATCCCACATGAGTAGCTGAGAGAAGTGAAATACAGAATGTTAATTAGCGTAATCAAATCATTTCTTGCTTCTAGAGATGAGTATTATGGTCAAAATGCCAATTATATCAACGTGTAGATACAAGACATAGATATGTAGACACAAGACATTTGAACCAATAGTTCAAAGCTTTAGGACATCACAGATGAAAAAGATACATTCTAAATTAAACAAACAAACAAAAAACCAACAGAAATTCTTGTATACATTTGCCTGAATTTGTAAGAGGAAAACCTGACCAAGGCTTGAGTGTGGGTGATGTACGCTAAACCACATTTAGGAATTAAAGAGAGAATAAGTGTTCACAAAGTTTAGGTGTCCATGCTATAAAACTTTAAGGAAATGTTTCTATGGGTAAGGAAAATTAACTCAAATTTGCAAGCAAATAATTTTTCTTTTTTTTAATATGTATTTCGTCTTCACTTCACATGAATTAATTGCAGCCACTGTAAGCTAATGTTAATTTGAATCACTTGGAGTTTGTTCTTCAGTCCTGAAACCTTCTTAAGCAATTGTTATCAAAGTTAATGGCCCTTCAACATTACAATGAATCACAGAACAAAGGTTCTGAATTCATTAGCTCTAGCTCTTCCCTTCTCTATTTACTGAAGACCTGACATGGAGACATTTGGTCTCTAGTGTCAGCAGGATGCTTACACTGCCACTTCTGACAGATTTTTGAGATCTTGCACACTAGATTCAGAGCTCACAGTAGCAGGTCATAATTAATCACAAGCCACTCCAACGCTGTGTGCTCACTTGAAATGATAAATGCTTTGGAAAGGCCTCCAATGAACAGTAGCACTTCTCAACTGTAAAGCCCACTTCAACAAAAGACTTCAGTAAGTGCATGCTTTAATACCATGAAAGGCAAGCGTTTGATAAGTTTAAGCACAAGCTTAGCTTGGTCAGGTGCTTAAGTGCTTTGCTAAAGATGATCCTAAATCAAACTTACTTTGTTTTACTGATGACAGGTAGAAAATGGAAATATGTGTGAAACCAGGCCTGAAACAAAACTTCCAGTGAAGTGGACAGCCCCCGAGGCAATCTGCTACAACAAATTCAGCATTAAGTCAGATGTGTGGTCATTTGGAATACTTGTCTATGAAATAATGACTTATGGAAAGATGCCATATGCAGGTAAGTATTTTTACCTAAGGAATGATTTCTAGTTGTTTTCTTGCTTTTAGAACGACGTATTGTTGTGGTTTAACATGGCTGGCAACTAAGCATCATGAAGCCATTCGCTCACCCTACCCCCTCCATCTCTGGGATGGGGGAGAGAATCAGAAAGAAATGAAAGCCCGTGGGTTGAGATAGAGACAGTTTATTAGGACAGAAAAGAAAGTATAATAATAATAATAATAATAATAATAATAATAAAGTGTACAAACCAAGTGATGGACAATGCAATTGCTCACCACCCGCTGACTGATGCCCAGCCTACCCCTGAGCAGCTGGTCCCCCACCCCGGTCAGCCCCCCTGTATTTATTGTTCATCAAGACGTCAGATGGTATGGAATATCCTTTTGGCCAGTTTGGGTCAGCTGTCCTGAGTCCCTCTCAGCTCCCGCTGCACCCCCAGCCTGCCCTCTGGCAGGTCAGAACAAGAAGCTGAAAAGTCCTTGGCTTAGTGTAAGCACTGCTCTGCAACAATTAAAAATCAGCATGTTATCAATATTGTTCTCATCCTAAATCCCAAACACAGCACCATACCAGCTACTAGGAGGAAAATTAACTCTATCCTAGCTGAAACCAGGACACATTAAAAAGCTTAATGCCCAAACTACAGGCATGTTAAAGGGTTAGAACTGTAAATACAGAAAGGTAGCTGTTCAGATGATGCCCATTTAGTGGGTCAGACCTTCTGGCTGCCCCAGGCTCCCTGGAAGCTTTCCAAAGGCTGTGATCAACAGCCATTCAAGATTTCTCTTGCTGGAGTCAACCTGCATTTCACATACACAGAAGCCAACTGCCTATTTCCCTCCAGCACCAGATCAAAGATGCCAGCTGCTGGAATGTGGAAAAGGGGAAGGCTTTTTATAGAATCATAGAATCATTAAGGTTGGAAAAGGCCTCCAAGATCATCTGGTCCAACCATCCCTATACTACCAATATTACCCACTAAGCACCAGGTCCAACCTTTCCTTAAAGGCCCCCAGGACAATGATGCCACCACTTTCCTGGGCAACCCGTCCCAATGCCTGACCGCTCTTTCTGAGAAGAAATTTCTCCTAATTTCCAACCCAAACTCTTGCAAGTTATCTGCAAGAAGAGGCCGACCCCCAGCTCCCCACAACTTCCTTTCAGGTAGTTCTAGAGAGCAATAACGTTTCCCTTGAGTGTCCTCTTCTCCAGACTAAACAACCTGTTTGCTCAGCCACTCCTCATAGGAGTTGTGTTCAAGACCCTTCACCAGCATCATAGCCCTTCTCTGGACACTGCTCCAGGGCCTCAATGTCCTTCTTGTAGTGAGGGCCCCAAAACTGAACACAGTACTGAAGGTGCAGTCTCATTCTCTCACCTGCCTGCTGCCTTGTTTTTCCTTTCTTTTGTGTGGATATCACATAAAAGAATGCGCTATCGTTGATGAAATACTGCATAGGTACTTCAGGAAGAAGCCATCCAAAAAATGAATGAGGGTGATTTTCCCACATTCCCTCATATTTGACTACACAGTGGAAAGATTTCATAAAGAGAAGGATCACAAGTATTAGGAATAAAATTTCACCAACCACAAAAGTACATTTAATGGTATGAGAACAGCCAATATACCTAGCACTCTGAGAAATGCTCAAGACCTGTGGCTCCAGTAACAACAGATATCAATGAAAAGCCTGACTGTGATTCATTTTGTGCTAGTGAGGAGAACACAAGGGCAAGACTGAAGCAAAAAAAGTTATGTTGCATCCCAACAGACCTGAGGGCTGGTGCATTTACCATAAATTACATTTCATGGGGTCCCAAACTGGTACTTACTGTAAAAGGAAAAGTTGATTTTGCTTTTTAATTCCCATCCTCCCGTCCTGTGAAAGCACTTTAAGAAAAAAAAAAAAAAACACAAAAACAAAACAAACAAACAAACAAAAATTCTCCAAATCCTCAACTTGTTCTTACATGAACTGTATATGTGTGCATATGTAAACACACATACATAAATAAATTATTCAAGTAGAAATGATACATAGCACCATGATTTTTGGTATTGTCTGAGTAAATACATAGCATTATACCTTGGCAAAGGCATAGTTTGCCTTTAACTTTACAGAAGAAAATGTCTTTTTGCCGTGGTTATTTGCTTTCTTGATATTACTTTCAGGAGTTTGTCCTCTGTAATCAGTTAAGAGATAAGGTTATGTTGAACCATTGTGGCAACGGGTAACGTACAAAGGAGACATCATTCAGAGATCTAAGAAAAAGAAGTAAAGATTACACAACTGAGGATTGAGTTTAAAGAGTAGAAAATTGAAAGGGAATTGGACAATAGCCTTAATACATAAAAGGTACAACAAAGATAAGGGAATTGCTTCTTCTCCATGACCCACGGTGACAGAGCAGGATACCACAAGATAACTGCACCAGAGGAAAATTAGGGTTGATGTTATCGAAAACTTTCCAAATGCAAGGAAAATTCAAAAGCAGGATAGATTTTCTTGGGAGGTTTTGGAGCTGCTGAGAGCAGAACAACTTAGATTTAGCTTAAGTAAAGTAGATGTCAAAATAATTTAAGCAAAGTACGAGTGGTGGAGGAGAAGCCTCCCACCGAGACAAACCCATTTGAAATGCCTTGCATCGGAACAGTCGGGATGAGGAGCCTGGGAGGTGCTGGAGGTGCTTTTCAGCTGCTGATCAGGGCACCTCCATTGGTTTCTGTGTCCTTTTACAGTGGAATGGTGCTTTCCCACTCCCATCTCTGCCCTTAGCATGGCTGCAGTTGGAGAAAGCACCCCGTTTTCTTATCTCGGTAGGAGACAGGGACATGCGGCGCCACACGTGCCTATACAGACCCTGGAAGTCTGATGAATTCCTTCTTTCTTGAACCATCAACAGGACTGTCAGGACACCAGGTGATCCAGATGCTGGACAAGGGGTACAGACTGCCTAAGCCCAGGTCCTGCCCACAGGCTCTCTATGAGATGATGATGCTGTGCTGGAGCCAGGAGGCCAGCAAGAGGCCCACCTTCCAGGGCTTGTGCTGGCAGCTGGAGAGCTTCATAGAGAATGACATCGGTGCCAACACCTATGGCAACGCCAAGTGAACCCCAAGGTGGGGGTTGATGTGGAAAAGTGGATGAATGTGACTGAAGGGGTGGCTGTGAAATTAATTTAAGACCAGATGTGGAGTGAGACGTTATGAAGTGAAGATAAGGAGGGCTGGTACATTGTCACGCCAGTGTTGGCACTCAAAGACACTTCAAGATTTTGCTGCTGGCAAGTGTTTTGCAAGACTAAGCATCAGGAAGCTGGAAGGGTGGGGGCTTTTCAAATACAAACTGCCTTCTATTTATTTTTTAAATATCTGATCACAAGAATGAAAAAAAAAAAGAAATTAATCTCAGTAACACTACAGCATTTCATAATTTCTTTATGGGAATAATTATTTGCTTTTTCTCAGATTTTTGGACTGTACCAGTTTGTGCTTGTAGAGGAGTTTGATCGCTCTGCACAGCAGGATCTGTGCTTTGAGAGTTCTCTTACGGAACAAAAAAATAATAAAAATCCCATTAACATGATGATGGCAGAATCCAGATTAATTGCCTTGCTTAGACCCAAAGTACACATGCTTTTGCTGTATTGGAAAAACAAAAAAAAAGAAAAAAAAGTTCATGGGGGGAAAGGAATTATTTTGTTCTGTGGATGCAGGAGTGATGTTTTCTAGTTTGTATACTGTTCCTCTTTTACAAGAATAAACACAATTATTATTAGATTCCTGAAGCTGTTTGTTTTGAATGTTAAATAGTGTCTTGAAACCTATGATCTATCATTGTCTATTGAAGTGTAAGGACTTGTTTCATAGCTCTTAAAGTTTAGGAATTCTGGATATTTTAAAAAGAAATCAAAACTACATTAGCATGTCAGTGTGACCCCCTACTTCTTATCCTTCTGCATACATCAACAGCCTTCTCCAACAGGACAAGGCTCAGGGCAGGTGTAGGTATTTCACAGAAGAACTAGAAATCCATGCTTCCATCTTCTCTAGATTTAACATTAATGTAGGAGATTTAAATAATTGATGATCCCTTTTATTTTGTTCCACAGGGAAACGGGGCCCAGATGCTTCTGCTAGCAGTCTTCACAGCTACAGATTTTAGAAGTTTTTTCCAGATTTTCTAATTAACTTCAATATCAGTTTTGCTAAAATTTAATATAACTGTGACAGTTTAATGTTCTCAGTTGTGAGGTTTAGAGAACCAAGTTTCAATTATTTACTTATGATTCATCAGTTAATTATTTAACAACATAATCCAGGAATTAAGAGCTCTACTGTGTTAACATAGCATGAGCTCAGTGTGAGTTTTCAACCATTTTCCTCTAATATCAAAAAAGGTATAAATAAATTAAAAGATTCATTACTTTAAAGGCTGGGTGGTTTTTATTACCTTTTTTCTTTATCATCTTTTCTTCTCTTTGTATATCTCAGATCCATTCATCTCAGTGCCTTGCTTCTAATTTTTAATTTCCTTTTCCCCTCCTCTACTTTTGGAAGGCAGCATACCTTTTTATTATTATATATATATATATTTCTTTCAAGCACATCTTTTATGCACTGTCTATTCAGAGTTCTATTCCTTATTTATTCTTCCTCTTTCTGTCTGACCACACCTATAGCCTCTTTAGTGTTCCGTCTCTGTTCACCTTCATTTTTTTTGTGCAGTGTTTCTCCCTTGTAGCTGTCTTTATACTAATTACGTTTGTTAAGCACAATACAACAGTAATTAATTAGCTGTCATACCATCCATGTGATTTTGGAAAGTGATCACCACTCTGAAAGAAGAGGTTAAATGGCTTTGCCAAACCCATACTGATAAGAATTGGCATGGAATGATCTGGGAGAGTCCCAGGCAAAGTCTCATGCTGTAATACCGCCCCTGTTTTTTTCTAGGCTAATGATAACTACTGGCTCCTGGCCCCAGTGAGATATTATTTACGGTTATCAAACCTCCATCAATCCACGCACCTCTCTTCTGGCCAGGAGCTCTGTTTAGCACTGTTGCAATATGAGGTTAGCAAATCCCACAGAGATGTGTTATGTAGTCAGAATAGGAATGGTGTTATTCAAACTCATCATCAAACTTGCAATCTTGATGTTCAAGCAGTATTTCTAAGATGATTTTTCAGACTGGAAACATTAAGAACGTTGCAAATAAAAGCTGAGCACGCATGATTCAAAAAAAAAAAAAAAGCTGATAAAAGAAATATAACCTTGAAAAGGACAGAAGTGCGTTTCAATGGAGACTTTTTTTTTTTTTTTTTTTTTCCCAAGGTGAGTTGCCAGGAAAATAATACCAAACAAACAAACTACAACAGCAATAGGGAAATGGGAAAATTTTCTGAATTTCAAATTTTACCAACTTGTCCAAGCTTCTCTGTGCTGGCTCCTGCCCTCAGGTGGAAGTAAAAAGGATTTTGTAGCACTCCACTGAAGGAACACCAGTAATTTTGAGGAAAGTACACCTGCACAATGAACATTAGCCTAAACCAGCATATAGGGAACAGAAAAGCTGTTCGTCCAGTCAAGTTGGACAGATTGTCTCCCTAATTTCTCCTATAGTCAAAACAGACAGAAGGGCTCCTTGAGATGGTACACCAAAACTACGTTTCTCCTATAAAGCACCCCAGAAGCTTGTTTGTTTGTTTGTTTTCTGTTTGTTGTTGTAAAGGTATCCAGGAGAGAGACAAATTTCTTTGTTGAGAGTGTGTATGTGTGATAACATACATGTTGTAAAACGAAATTAGTTGTTTCAAACTTACACTTCCAAGTGTGGCCTCAAGATGTGTCTTTGCTTAGCTGAAAGGAGCGGGCACCCCCATGTGGTGGCCTCCAGGTGACAGAGCCTGGCATGCTGGGATGATGCTGGCAGGCATTTTGCCCTGCTGCTACATCCTGCTCATTTTCCTCTCCTCCTGTCTCTCTGCATGCTTGCACAGCCCTAGCTTATTAACGGGGTTTGGGTCTGCCAGCTGCCTCTAGTATGTGCTGGCCCAGGATGGGAGATAAGCAGCAGCACTGGCTGACAGCAGGAGGTAAAGTCACTTTGGTGTGTCTCATTCTATACACCACATCAAATAAATTAGTTTATTTTGTCCAGTTTAGAGGCAATATGTGCATATTTGGCTTCCCCAAGGTGACATAGTGTAGGTGAAGGAGTGCAGCCAGCCTTTGTTTTCTAAGCCTAAACAAAATTTCCACCTCACTGATGTGTGCCTGGTGACCAGCCAACCCTCTTTTCTTAGCAGAAGAAGAAATCAAGGAAAGGCAAAAAAGGCAGGTAGGTGGTGGGGCCAGGATGATCATTTTTCTCCACTGCATTGCCCTGAGAAATTGTGGTGCCTTGTAGAGTCTTTTTTGCCACCAGCCATAAATGAAGTGAGGCAAAGCTTAAAACCACATATGCTGCCATGAGATCCATTGGTTCATCTTTCTGGCTTAAATCCAGACATTTACATTTGTTTCCTTATTTTGTCTGATCCTAAAGCCAGGCCTGGTTGGACTAGTGAAAGGTTGCCACTCTAATTCAAGCTGTAATACCACCCCTGGGATGGCAGGGGAACAAATAAGAGAAAAAATCATCAACGCAGTGTAATCTGCAAAGCTCTGGAAATGAAGAGTAATGTGGAAAAAGAAGCTTTTTTATATTATTTTTTTTGTTATTTATTTATTTATTCTCAGCTCTTTCTCTCCGTATTTTTTCAGCCAGATGGATCCATTACCAGGAAAGACTGGAGGACGAAGGTAGCAAAGGGTGATAAACCATCACAAAGTTCAATGTGCTATTGGCAATGTAACATGCAAAACTATACCTTTCCAAGTCCAATCCATTTTATAATCATGTATTTATTTATATGACCAATAGCAATTATAGTCAGATGTCTTTTCTATGACTTGATTTAAATTAAATGTCAAGGTTATCATATCTGGTTATAGTGCACGGTAAGATGGGTTTAACTTATTCTATTCTTGAGGCCTTTTATGTTCAAGGTTCTGCTAGAGCTATGTATTGCGCTTGTTTTTACTTGATGGATCATGGAGGTAAAATAATGGATTCAGTTATGAGAAAGAGTAATAGATTTTTCGAACTGATATAAATTCTTATGTTTAGATAGAATAAAAGGATCAAGAAGAGGTGAGTTGAATTTTCTACAATAGTCCAGATCTTGTGAAATTCACTTCACATAAATTGTACTCAGACATCTTTTATGTAATGTTTTATTTATGTAATTCAGTTATTCTTTGAGAACTAAATCATTTTATGTTATATTACAAAAGATAGCTTAAAAATGTTCAACCAGAAAGGCGGAACATCCACTTTTCTTAAATACTTCATTCTTCAAAACGTTATGGAGCACTGCAACTGTATTTTGAACTGTAAGTATTAGGGCCTCCCTAGCCTTTATGGAATAGAAAAGAAGCACATGACTCATTCAAGTGATTTGCTCCTTAAGCTGTCCTATATGCTTTTATTTTACTAATTTAAAAAGTTTTGTAGTCTCCTGTCCACTCAGTGTTCCCATGGCCACTGCAACTCAGTGTTCAGTATGAGTCCTATTTGTAGTGAATGGACCTTGGAGCAGGTAAAAATGCTGCACATGGGAGTTGTGCAACCTTGTTCCAAGAGATACAGTTTGGCATTTCTCTATGAAAGCTGCATGGCTTCTATTCAGTCTGTCAATATCTGGGCTGATGTGTTCTCCAGCCTGCAACAGACTCCTGCCTCAGTCACCTGCTTGAAAAGTTTGTTTGGAGGAACTGTGCTTGAACAAAATGCTGAGCTGGGGTCTGTGAAAATGACTTCCATTCTATTCACACTTACTGTCAGCAGACCAATGTAATCTATTTTCCAGTCTTCAGCTTTTCAGGAATGACAAATCCATAAATAAATAAATAAATAATCCAATATGAGAAATGACAAATGATAAGTATAAGAAAGCTGGGAAATCAGTGAAAAGTACTTTGGCATTTTAATTTTCACAGCTACATTTTACTGAAGAATTCAGTCCTTCCTTATTGAAGTACAGAAAATACTAAAATACACATTTGAAGCATTCAGTATTCTAGAAATGAATCAAAGACAATTTCTGGATTTGAATATCACTAGAACTGAAGAACGTGACAAAAATTGTACCTTGCTTCCCATTAATGAGATGGTGTTAATGAGAAATAGCTCAATGTAAATCTTTGGGACCCCTGAAATTATGACTGATTAATATGACTAATATAATTAATATTAGTCTGATTAATATACTACTGGAATTTAGAAGAAATAAGGTATGACAGCTGCTACATCACAAACTTCACAGCAGCCTTCTCTGAAAGAAGGGGAGGTGGGAAGAGAAATTCCTGGAGGGCCAAACATGAGACCAAAACTGAGATTAAACTTCATTACTGTTGGTGGCCTTTAAGATGACCTCTGCCTTAATATATAGTCTTGTAAAACAAACACTGGTGGCAGCACAACCTTTAAATTATGTATTTGTACACTGTTGATATGTGTACAAGTACTCCAACCAGCTGGCCAGCTGGGGTAGCTGCAATCAAATGTCTATGGCCATTTGAAAACAGCAGTTTCTAATTGGGTTCTTTCTGCCTTTTGGTGTGGACAATACTTGTGATTCCTGAAATGCCATTGATGTGCATTGGAGTGCATTCACAAACAAGACAATATTCTCCCTTTGGAAGTTCTGCAGTGAAAGGCTTTGTTTTGGCAAACATTTACCTTTATATTTGTAGCATATATACCTTTATTTGCCCTTTTCCTATGATCTTTGAGAGGTTTTACAATACTTTAGGTTGCATTAACAATTTAGGAAACTTAAGTTTGCATTAGCAGAAGGCAAGGCCCGTTCGGATTGCCATCTCTATATTAGCAGAAGTAGATGAAGGAATTGGGTAAATTAACACAATTTGTCAGGAAACTATAAAAGAGATGAGGAAGGAAGCAGAAAATTCAGAGAAAAAATATGCTTTTAGGATCTGTTATCCTTTCAGGTCTGTATGGACATTTCATTTTTGCTTTTATATTTTGAAGTTTAATAAAATGTTTCTGGCCTCCCAATAAAAAAAAAAGTCCTTAAAAAAAAAAAAAAGTCCTAACCAAAGCTAATATTAAAGTCTAAAACATTCTAGCTCATTTTCATTTAGCTTGGCAAGGCTAGCTTTCAGTGGCAAATTGACTGAATTAGCCAAAAGCTGGAAGGCTTCTTATGCCAAGATCATTTCCCATCGCACTTGTAGCTATAGTTCTGTATAGCCCAGTAACTTCACAGATTGCTGTATATGGTCAGTGCTAGGATAAAACAACTTCAGGATGACCTGACAGTATCCCTCAACCTGACACCACAGTGATACATGGTCATGTCTGACTCCTGAATACACACACTCCACTTCAGGAGCATGCAATGTTGCTATGAGTTTCCTCTAATCAGTTGTCATACTAATAAAAGAAGTGTGTTTGCTAATCCCTGCCTCATACAGTGATAAGAGATTTCTCTATACTTGTGGTTTCTGAAGGTCTGATAAATACATATCACATCCTCTTACAAGTCCCAAAGCTCTAAAATCATTTTGTGAAGTTTTTCTTATTCATCCTTGAGATAAGATATGTGGTTCCAGCAATCAATTATGCCATGAAATGATTCTTAAGGGCAAAGATAAAACATCCAGTGTATTAGAGAATAACCATAATTTAATTCTTTAATTCTTCATACAGCTAAATTATGAGTTATAATGAGATATTATACAAGATTTATTTAGGATGGATTTTGGAACATTATTGCGGGAAACATACTTAAAGTTATAAATTGTTTATTACATTGGCCCTTCGTTAGCCTGATCTGTGGAATAACTGCATTCTCAACATTGAATTCTTAATGTACTTTAGAGGAACGTAATTTAAATATAGTGTGAGTGTCAAATATTGGTTTGTAGTTAACTTATGACAGATATCTAAATCATAATGGTGCTGTTTCTTAGGTCTAAAAACATCTGACCCATTACTTTATTATCTTTTATATTTTATGAGTAAAATTAAACTTCTGTCCTTCTAAAATTAAAATTTACTGTGCTCTCTTAACATGAATACATTTCTGTGGCTATGAAGGCAGTTGAGAAGTGTTCCAGTGCTTCAAATAGGATTTTTGAAATTAGGAAATTGCTGTTTTCTGTATGGTTGCTCATTGCTTCAGTCAAAGGTGTGATTTCAATCTGGGTGATATGACACAGCATGCTTTACATTACAAGATAACTCAGGTGCCACTACCAGAGCTGTAGCAAACTAGAATCCATTACCAATCTCACAGAGAAAGCTGAAGAACTGTATCACAGAGGCAGCCTGTGCAGTTTTGTGATGTTTTGGCTACACTGATACCAACCCCTCGCACTAGCTGGTAGAGATATATCAGGTAGGCTAGTGTAAGTTTCAAGAACTGCAATGAAGATATATTCTCTGCACATTTGAGTACAGAGAATTTTGAGAAATTAGTAACGACAATGCGAAACCACCTAGTCATCCAAGTTCAGTATTTTGGTTTCCAAAGAGAAAGATGAAAGTTTAATAGTCTCCTGAGCAGTGTTTTGGGCTAGCTTTTCATTTGTCACTGTTTCTTACCCATCACAGGTAACTGAGAGTTCAGTACATTGTAAGCATTCAGCTGAGAATCTTTTACCATGCTACTGCAGACACGTAGTTACTGTGTTCAGTTCATAGATTCAGAATTGTCTGTACAAGCTGCAGACTTACTTATGATTTGCAGTGTAAAACACTAAAAAGTTATTTCCCTTAAGTGAATGAAAGTAAGATGAAAAGACAGAAAAAAAAGAGAATGCATATTGAGGTAAAGTATTCTGGTCCAAAAACCAGTACTGGAGTCATGGACAGCTAAAACCTGGAGTTGTTCCCTAGATGTTTCCAAATCAATGGGGTGAAAGGCTGGGTCTCTTTGTGACATTATGAGAGTCTAGTAGGATTTAAATGTCATTTGTTTATCTTTGCTAAAAAGAAAATAATTCAAAGTATCCCACCAAGCTCACTTTTAAAGGTATAAGTTCCGTCGTCTGTTTGACTACTTTTTCTTCTGTAGTATGAGAGATAGCAGTACTGGTACAGACTTTACAAAAGGCTTTTTCAAAGCTTAGATGATGAAGGAGGTCAGCAAGCCCTAGGTACACTAGTCCCTGCAGCAAGTGCAGGGCAGAGCTGGGGAGCAGACCTAGCGCCTAATGAGTTATGTTCACCACTTTGTTTCTAATGTTACAAATAAGAGCCTACTAAATGATATATATATATATTCATGGTTTTGGCTGGGACAGAATTACTTTTCTTCATAGAGGCTCACACAGTGCTGTGTTTTGGATTTTTGATGAAAATAGGGTGATACCAGAGGGGTATTTCAGTCGCTGCAGAGCAGTGCTCACACAGAGCCAAGGCCTCTCCTGCTCCTGGTGCTGCCCGGCCAGCGAGGGGCTGGGGGTGCCCCAGGAGCTGGGAGGGGACACGGCCAGGACAGCTGGCCCAGGCTGCCCAAAGGGATGTCCCACACCATGTGGCGCCATGCTCAGCGATAGCAGCTGGGGGAAAGGAGGAGGCAGGGGGGATGTTGGGGTGATGGCGTTTGTCCTCCCAAGGAGCCGTGCCGCGTGGTGAGCCCTGCTCTCCTGGAGGTGGCTGAGCCCCTGCCTGCCTATGGGAAGCAGCGAATGGATTCCTTGTTCCACAGCAGTATTATACTTTTCATATCTATAATTAGAAAGTGTGACTGTGAAGCTCATTCCTTCAGAGCAGTTAGTCCTAATCCCAAAGCTCCACGCTTGGATGGCTCGTCTTCTGCGCAGGCAGATGGCAGCCTTGCCGAAGGGAGGGCAGCAGCAGGACAGTTAGAATGAACTGGGGCACTTGCAGCGGGGTTTGCACACGGGGGGGCTAAGGCAAAAGGTGGGGGCAAACACAGCACTGGCCAACAGATTGTCCTCAACGCCTGCTTTGCACCAGGGAGCAGGCTGGAAGCGTCAGGCTGCTGGGTGGTGGGACCTGGCTGCCACCAGCTGTCTGCTGCCAGGGGGCTGGTAGCTGCTGGGGGGCTGCTGCCAGGGGCCTCCCAGCCAGGCCCCCACCCCCAGCTCTCCTTCTCTGCCCTGTTCTCATGCTCTGTGTTAAGGAGGACTCCAGCAGCCCTGCAGCCCATATTTAAAATAAATGTATCCATGTGTGTGTGCTTGTATTTATTTTAATTTTCATCAGCAAAGGCTTAAATGATTTAAGTAAAGGAACAGCTTGCAAGGCGATGTCAGACCCTGGGCGTAGAGCCTGGCAAGGTCAAACTCTCTCTTTGCCCCATATTTCACCAAGACATTTTTCAGTTACGATGCTAAGCACAATATTGACAAGCAGATGTTTGCTCAACCTGATTTTACCTGCTGTGATCCTTGCAGCTGTTGATGGAAAGCCCCATTCCTCAGTCTGAATTCAGCCTTCAGCATTTCTGAGAGGAGAATTTCCCTTCCTGTCTTTCCAGAGAAGGGGGCTGAACACTGTGTGCAGAGGCAGACACACACTAGCATTTGCTTATGTGATTCCTCCTCCCTCTCCTTCATGGAAGCTTACTGGAGTCCAGTAAAAAATAGAGCAGAAACACATTGGTATAAATTATTCAATGATGCTGCTGTTTCTAAGAAGCCAGGAGGAGTCTGCCTATAAAACATTAACATGACATTTTTGAATTGTGACAGGTGGGTGGGGAGAAGAACGAGAAGAACACTCTTCTAACAAAACAGAGAAAGAATCAAATATAAACAAACCTGCTTTATCACTGAGATGCACAGGAGCATCCAGTGCCTATGAGTTTGTGAAAAAGGGAGATTGTGGTGGAGGAGGGGTTGTTACACTTTTAGAGAGTCTTTTCAATAGGCTACAACTATCTGTTCAGTGCTGCTGTGAGAAATCAGAGGTGTAAGAGCTGGAGCTTGGCTGGGTTTCTTTGCTATTCCACTCCTTTGGTTAAAACTGGGAGTGATCCACTTGCCCTACTTAAAATGTCGAAACCCCCTTCTGCTTCTGATTGACAATTTGGAATCTTAACTCAGTTGTGATCCGCCTGATTTCCCTGCAGACTCCTGAGTAGAAAAGGTGCAAAGAAGGTATAATTTTTTATTTAACTTCAGTAGACAGTAACAATACAAGCGTGCCAAATTCCCTCATCTGAGAGAGCATTTATTTTTTATTTTTTCAAATGGGAAGCCCTACGGCAATGTCAGATGCCCTCTGTCTAATGACATCCCTGTATCTAAGAAGTAAAATATTGTTTTGGACAGACTTAATACAGCTTTTTGGGTGAATAAAACATCTCCCAGGACTAGAGACAGTGAACAATGTCTTATGTTGAATGGAGCAACTATGTAGAATTTATGGATTTGTCACTGTATTTCTTGGCTTTGTACCTTTAGTTCAATTTTTAAAATCTTTGACTCCTATGATTTAGCCTTATGGCCTTTCCCTTTTTCCCCATAGGTGATTCAAATTCTCTTTTCCTAATACATGGTTTTCTGAAAAAGCAGGGTCTGCTACCTATATAGAAGCTGGGGATAAAAGTAATGTTCACAAAAAGCTAGCCTACAGAAGTAGATTTCCTTCTTCTCTTTTTCTTTCTATATATAATTTGTATATAGTACTATTTCATTTCCCTGCTGAATTTTTCTTTACAGCTTTTTCTCTGTCAGGCTGATTTTTTTTTTTTTTTTGCTTCTCTCTGTCCTGCAGTGTATGATTATCTTTTAGCCGGTTCACTGTTCCTTTTTCCCTCGATATACAATGCCAGTAGTCTTTGAATCTAAATTTTAAAACATGAATACATTTGAAATGATGCAAAGTGATCATGTCCACTCTTGTCCAGGCAGCACAGAAAATAGTACCACTGCATAGCTAGCTAAGGATAACAATCAGAACTATACCTTTGATTGAGTTTTCATCAGAGGCCCCTAAAATAGAAATACCATGTGTGGTGTAGATCTTTTTCATCTCTCTCCTGTAATTGAATGTGTAGGAGAAATGCCTGGGTTAACCCTTTAAAAAAAAATCCCCCCAAAGGAGGTTTTTGACTTCCAGGTCTGATCACAGCACAAAGAGGCATATTTGGGGCACTGAATGTCATTCTCGAGAATGGCAGTCAGCATTCCCCTTCAGACCATGCCTCCCTCCCCCCTGAGGCAGCCCCATGCATCCTTATTAGTGGATGGGGTCTCTGAATTCAAAGGTCTATATCTGTCAGTCCTCGTATTTCTGAGCAATGATTTTAGGTGTGTTCTTGGGTACTCACTGCTGGTGTTTGTAACTGATTTGAAGACACTATTCAGGCTATGCATTTGTTTTCCACTCAGTTGTGTTTCTTTCGTATCCTCCAAGGTATAAGCTTCTGCAGCCATCCACACATGCAGGTGACGGCTGAGAGCACTGCTCAGCAGGTCACACTGGCACCATGTAGCATTTGCTGTGCAGCTTCATGCCAAAACTCTGCTGCCAGCATGCTCCAACTGTTCACTCTCAATTTTTGTCTTGGCTCAAGGAACAGCCACCTCCTGCCACGTCTGCTACTACAGAGCAGAAACTAGATTCTCACCATTATCACAGCTCACCAGCCAACTCCTATGACTGCTACCAACTGCAGAATGGGCATGAGCAATCACATTTATTCAGAGTGCTTGCTTCCCACGTTAACCCAGATGTGTCTTTGGCTTGCCAACCACTTGCTACAGTGCCGTTAGAATAATGCATGTAATGCTCCTCTGTCTTTTGGATGGAGGAAAGACTGACTAGATTTCACCTGTAAACCACATGCTTGGATTGACAAGCCAAGAGGTTTCACTCTTCAGACTAAAAATGCCAAGTCACAGTGCTAAGACAAAATCCTCTTCATACAGCAAGTATGGCTTGATGCTTGGAGGTAGTGGGCTGAATAACCATGTGGGAAATCTGTGAGAGGCTTTAGACTTTTCCTTCCCCAAGGACTGGATATGAAAGAAAATGCAGCTCTAATGTGCTGAGTCTTTGGCATGAGCAAGCCAGGCAAAGCAACGAATGATTCTTCACTCCCAGCTGCTGGTTGATTGATGGGAACTGAATTGGTGATAACTCTGGAGGGAGATGTTTGCCCGGTCTTCCATCTGGAGCTCCTGTGTTATGACTCACAGAGATGGCTATTGAACAGGCTGGGCTGGCAGACCTTTGCCAGCAAGTCAGACTGAAGGCTGGGGAAATATGCAAGGGGTGTTTGGAGTGAATGGTGTTTGATGTATCTAATACCGATAGTTTTCATAAAAATAGAAAGTGCTGAGAAATTGTGGAGACCAAAGGGAAAACAGAACGTCTCTCTGTCTTTAAGACATGGAAGCAATTGCAGATGGCATCTTCCATTTCTCAAAATTGTTGCTTCCTCAGGGCCATATCCTGCCTTTAGATCAGCTTGATGTATTACTGTAAAGTGCTTTAATTTAGCACGTAAGGGGTGCCAGCTGCTGCAATTTAAATTACAGCCAGAGACTATCTAGTCCTTCCCTGAGCCTAGTCATTCTCTGCCTGTGACTTACCGTAAGGTTCCGAACCAAACAGGACATTGAAGCACAAAGTTTAAGACAAATGGATATGTGCTTCTACCTAAACATGACATTCTTCAAACACCTTTCATTAATGGATATTAATGAGTGTTTCTTCATCTGTAACAGGTGTAATATTAATAACACTTTTTTTTTTTTTTTTTTTTTTTTTTTGTAGCCCAGGAAAAACATAAAGCCCTCAGTAGGATTCAGGAGAAAAGAAACTGTAGACACATATTGTGCTACATGGTTCAATGAGAAGGGATATCACATATCAAGAATCAAAACTGAGGTGATATTTGGAACAAATATGCATTTTGCTGTGTGGGGCAAATTATTTGGAAAACACCATTCAGTTTCTATGGCTTTCTGACTATACTAAGACAAGAAGTGTTTCCTAATATGTAGTATTGAAGAAAACTACTGGGAGAGTTACCAAGAATGTGACACCTTTATGCTTAAAATACATTGAAACTGATCTATGTACAGATATATACTGCAGTTCTGGGTAGAAAATGGAAAAAAAAAAAGATCATTTAACTCTATTTGCAGAGACAAATGTGAGCACAGAGTATGCAGATTGCTGAGAATGTGAGGTCAGACTATGATACCTGTTTAGTTGCTTCAGTTCTGAGTGAAGTATCTATCTATACCATATTCAAAGAAAAAAAATACAAAGTCTAGTTCTGGTTATTTTAGCCAAAGATGTATATACATATATTTTCCTATGTAACCTATGAACAAATAGCTGAAAGAATAAGAACAATTTGCAGTGTTTTCTATGTGTTAAAGAAATCTCACTTTCTGTAATGTTTGTATTTACTGTTCAATGGGTTCTGTAGATACCTTCTATTACTTAGTTTAACTTTGTATAACACTGTGAAAATCATTTTCCTTTTAAAATTTTCCATAAACCTTTAATTATTTCTTCATTTTAACTCAATCTTTCATTTCAAACTTTCATTTTCCTACCTATTATTTTTTCTTCCTTTCAACTGCAATTTCAATTGCAAATATGGCTTAAATATATAATTGTATGTAGTCATTCAGTCCAGGTAAATACATGCAAGTACACTGTTTTTGTATCTAATTTTCTTTGTAGCATTTTGTATGAGTTAAAAAAAAAAAAAAAGTATTTTCCTGAAAACCTACTAGGTTTATAACTAATTTTCAATTCATAGAATAGAATAATCCTTAAAAACAAACATATATGAAGGCCGCATATTGGAGGCAAATAAAGTGTTTAATTGAAAGCTCTTCTAATCAAAAGGTTTACAACCTTTGGTGTCCCACCTTTAAGCTGTTTTGCATTCAAAGAGAAGTGCCTAGCATACAGAGAAAAAACATGCTGAGGGAAATGATTGCTGCCCATTTCTAGTCTCTTTAATGTTATTGGAATTCTTCAACAGGCTGTGCAATATGCTGCCCTTTGTAGTGTCCTTAAATAAACATAAATGACTTTTTCTCACCTACATGAGGCACGAATTTGAAGAGGGGTTCATAGATAAACCTGAAGAGTTAGGCATCTCTAGTTGAGAATATCCTAAGTGACTTCCTTCAGTTGTAGCTACTGAGATGGCAAATCTGTAATACCAATAGTATTTAAAAAAAATAATTATCCTGTGTTTCACTTCTTTTTATGATAAAGATTTTGGAAGTTGCTACTGAACAAAGAAAACACTTCTGCTTTTCATCATAACTATAGACCAAATGGAAAATATTAATATCTATAGATGGAGAAGGTCATTTTCCTTTAAAAAACTTCATTCACACAGGTAGTCTCTATAAGGTTTTCTCATTACTCAAAAGAAACTAGAACAGTGAAGAGACTATTTAGACACTTAAAAATCATATTTTCATATTACTGGAATCCCAGTGCTTCTTGATACTGCAGTCAAATGAATTACCTGTAACCTATACAACCCCTGAGCTACCAAATGTTATATTACCTTAGGGCCATGAATAATCTCTGGGTTTATGGACTAAAGATGGAATTCCAATTAATTTTACTTTTTAAAACTGATTGCATTAGAACAGTTGCAAATTTAGAAAATGTTGAACAAAACTGGATAGTTAACATGAAAATATAGCAATAAGGATAGGCAATTTACACATTAACTTACAGTGAAAACCCATTGAAACTTTAATTTACGTAAAAAATAAGTTCAAACTGTGTAATGTTTTATTTATCCCAAGACAAAATATGTATTGTTTTTCAGTTTTTAAATACTGTAAAAGAAAAATGCTGAAATCAACACCAAAATGAAGAATTGTGCAACATACACAAAGATGATTTTTGACAAAAAGTGTGAAATGCATTGACTTTTTATATTTTTTTTTTGTATTGAAATAAATAAGTAAGTAAATAAATAAAACAGATAACCAAAACGGATGCACATTTGCAAAATATTTTTCTGAACATGTATTCATATTTTGTTCCTTACTTTTCAGCCAGGAATTACTTCTGAACAAGTTAAGAGATTGTTCTGTTTTAATTACATCTTTAGTTGCTCCTATAATTTGTAAGGAGAATTCATTGTTTATAAATTATTTGTAGTCACACTTTCAATGTATCATGATGGAAAGTAAAGTTAATTTGTCCAGCTTCTGTGAGTATTTTGGCAACAATATTCCTCTAGTAATGAATTTAGTACCTGTTTAAGTATTTGTTTTTGAAGTACTATGAGAACTGTTTTTTTTTTTTTCCTTTTTTTCCCCTAGTAGTTTTGAAAGGGTATGAATATTTACCTACACTTTTTTACTGTTAGATCTAGATTGAAATGCATACACAAAGTTGGCTGAATCTATGGATGCAGACAATGCTTTTTACTATACCAGATAATATGCTTTGAAAAATAGACAGAGATTGGATATAGAGACCAAGTAATGTCTTGAGAAAGGGCTTCTTTGCTTTGTCTATTTTTTTCTGACTACAGTAATACTAAGTACTCCATTAATAAACCTTTATTTTCCTGTCTAAACACTACTCATTCCAAAGTGCTCAAATACCAATATTGCTGGACTAGCACAAAACAACCCAAAATCTTTTGAGATGCAACATTATGAATGTATTTGCATTGTATGTCAAATACGGTCCTAAATCCTGGGCTTAAATAATAAATAACATCTCATTTATTTGTTTTAAACCCACCCTAGAGTTTGGAGTTCAGATGTTGGCTGAACATGCAGAGTATGCATAGTCTTGCCAGCCAAAGTTTTCTTACCAAGGGCAAAGAATGCAAAAGAAGGTGGTAAAGAGGCAAGAGATGAAAAGGCTTGTCTCCTCAATTCCCCTTCCAGAGGACCTGACTCAATGCCCAGGCTGAAGTCAGTGGCAATCTTTCTACTGTCTTTTGATATATATTGGAAATAGTTCAAATCTCCTTGAAGGCTGTAAGAAAAATGTCATTACCTACTTTGGGGACTGTCTCATCCCTTAATACATCTTTGACAATGAGGCATGAAACTGCTCTTTACGGAAGAAATGTCAACTCCTGTAGGCCATGCTACAGTCATTGCACAGCTATCATTACAAGGTGAAACAATTTGGCCTGGACTTAGTATTTAAAAGTCACAAAAATTCATAAGAGGCAGAAGAAAAAAATCCTGAGCTCCCAATGCATTTATTTAGACCATGCACTATATTTAATTTCTGTGATAAACAAGCTGTGATATTTGTGTTCTGCTGCTGCCTGCTTAGCTTCTTATTGTTCTTAATGCTTTAATGGCCTTTTATGTATGGATGTTGTGTTGCACATCCTTAGAAACATCTAGTGGAAACCAGAGTATGTACGCACAGACGTGATGAATGGCTCTCAGAGGAGTGCACCATGAAAATGAAGAGCGGGTTGCTATTTGTATGCCTGTATAAAATGTGGCTGTTTTCCTGCTTCACTCTATTATATTTACTCTATTTTTTTCCTTGGTGAGTGAGTTTTATCATTTTATTTCTAGTGTGAGTGCAAATAAATATATTCAGCAAAAAATAATAATAAAAAACAGATTTGCATATATTTCCATATTATTCTGCCAGTTCAAAACACATATAAAATGTCAACTGTGAAAAAAAAGGAAACCTGTAGATGGACTCAGTGTTTACTCTAATGATGTCAGGTTGATACACCTTAAAAAAAGATTTTTCCATTATGACACATCAAGAAGAAAGGACGTTTTTCATCTGTTACCTTCCACAGAAAGTTTTTCCTTATGAAGTTTCATTAGTGGTCAAATATGCAAAAAAGGAAGAATTTCACCTAATTACCAAAAGCAAGAAATAATTCACAGTGAGGTCTGCTCACAATCAAATGGTATTAAGAGTCTTAAACACGAGTTTTTTGTTTGTTTGCTTGTTTGTTTGTTTTTGTCAAGTTGTAAAGCAATGAAATTATTTACGATCCCTCCAAAGTTTTTTAATTACAAGATGGGAAGGTAAAAGTGTTCATATAAAAGCTGAAAACATGAGAGGTTGGGGAATCCCATACAGTGGTGAAAAGATTGTACTTCTTTAATAGTTCCTGACCTTTGGGTGCTTATTTACTTGTTCCTGACCTCTGGGGGAAGGTTGGAAATTGCCCTCAGAAGAGACTTTGCTGTCAATGCTGTCAATGCAACATTTTTATAAGGGAATGACTAAACAACCTACTACAGAAGATAATACTGTCAAGAGGATCTGGTTGTGAAAGCAAGACACACATTCCCCACTGCAATACAATGCCCTCCTGTCAAAGGACCTATCAGGATTAAGTCTTTAATTCAGATCAGTGAATAAGAAATAAGATTGGAAATTTCCTATACACCACAGTCTGGACTTTTCTGCAGTCTCGACTTTTCTACTTTGTGTAGCTTGCATCTGGATCAGTGTGATCTCTTTTCTTCCTTGCACATTAATCCATCTACCCAAGCCATTGCAACTTTCTTTCTTTTTCTTTCTTTTCTTTCTTTCTGTTTTTCTCTCTTTCTCTTTCTTTTTCTTTCTTTCTTTCTTTCTTTCTTTCTTTCTTTCTTTCTTTCTTTCTTTCTTTCTTTCTTTCTTTCTTATTTCTTTCTTTTTCTTTCTTTTTCTTTCTTTCTTTCTTTCTTTCTTTCTTTCTTTCTTTCTTTCTTTCTTTCTTTCTTTCTCTCTCTCTTTCTCTTTCTCTTTCTTTCTTTCTTTCTTTCTTTCTTTCTTTCTTTCTTTCTTTCTTTCTCTCTCTCTTTCTCTTTCTTTCTTTCTTTCTTTTTCTTTTTCTTTCTTTCTTTCTCTTTCTTTCTTTCTTTCTTTCTTTCTTTCTTTCTTTCTTTCTTTCTCTCTCTCTCTTTCTTTTTCTTTCTTTCTTTCTTTCTTTCTTTCTTTCTTTCTTTCTTTCTTTCTTTCTCTCTCTTTCTTTCTCTTTCTTTCTTTCTTTCTTTCTTTCTTTCTTTCTTTCTTTTCTTTCTTTCTTTCTTTCTTTCTTTCTTTCTCTCTCTCTTTCTTTTTCTTTCTTTCTTTCTTTCTTTCTTTCTTTCTTTCTTTCTTTCTTTCTTTCTTTCTTTCTTTCTTTCTTTCTTTCTTTCTCTCTCTCTCTCTCTCTTTCTTTCTTTCTTTCTTTCTTTTTCTTTCTTTCTTTCTTTCTCTCTCTCTCTCCCTCCCTCCCTCCCTCCCTCCCTTCCTTCCTTCCTTCCTTCCTTCCTTCCTTCCTTCCTTCCTTCCTTCCTTCCTTCCTTCCTTCCTTCTGTCTTTCCATTTTTCTACCCAAATATTCTGGAATCTCATACCTCTCAGACACAGACAGTTCTAGATTTTGGGTGGTAGCTTATACCATCTGAAATGAGTAATGCTGTTTATTGTGAGCCAGCCGTAGAAACTATTGTCAGAAGCAGGAATACATATTACTGGAATTGTAATGGATTCTAATAGAGTTCTATAAACATTTTATAATGTAAGTTTCTATTATACTTTTTCAAGTATCCTCTTGTACTTAAATTAAGCAATGAAAAACTAATTATCAGCATTCAAATCACTTGGTGATCCAATTACTACATATTCTAAAGTGTATCCTTTGCTTTCCATGCTTAGATCACAGGACACCTGGCCTGGCTCAAGGAGAGGTAGGAGACTCTACCTTCACCATTCTTCAATTATTGTGTCACTGGGTTAGTATATAATTAGGCGCTTTTGTTGGAAGGGGATAAAAATGGTGCATCTCCACCATTTATAGATTGTCTTAGGATCCAGCCTTTTATTTGTAATGCCTGTGGTATACTGAAAAGAGGCATGCTATGAAAAAGCAGTACTTACCCAGTAAGTGTGGTGTGATTGGACTGGAAATGTTCAGCAAGGAAAGTTAACCTGATAAGAAATATAGCGAATATTTTGTCTTTGGCATCTGCCTGTCTGAAACTAAACCAGACATTTTCAAAAGAGAAATGAAAATAGCATTCCCTTTGGTGAGTAATCTACCATAATAATAATAACATTATTGCCTGAGATGAAATATTTTCCCTCACAAGAGTACTGTAAAGGTCTTCATAATGAATAAAACTCATGATCACCTTAGTGCAAATGAAGAAATGGGAGCATAACAGAGTGCATAAATTATTAAAATCAACCAATACGTTTCTGGTAGAACCATGAATCAAATTCCTGTGTGTGTATACTTTCAGTTTTGATGGTGATTTCAACTCACCTGTTCATAACTATAGCCTCAGTGTCTGCATTTCAACTAGTCATCACAGCTCCTTTTGTAGTTATCACAGATAAATGGGAAGGAATATTTAGAGTGTAGTTTTTATGATGTAGTTTGGTTGTTTGCCTCAGAATATAATGGATCATGCCCTAAAGATTCTTTCTTTCCTATGACTACAAAAGAGCCTAGGGGGACTAACTTAGGGGAACTAACTTGTATGTATACATATGCATTTGTTGACATCTACATTTATTCAGGTGAGTCCCATACTTAATTAATTGCATCTACACATTAATTAATAAATGTCCTGCCTGTAGGAGATTACATTAACCATGCTATATCAGGCAGAAATGGCAGATAATGTACCTTCTGAAAAACATTTCCCAAGCACTATAATTGCCTCCTGTACTCCTTCTCTTGTCAAAGCACATAGTGCGGAAAGATGTCTTACAAAAATAATCAGAGTTTCTACTTCTCTTGCATAAAAATATACAAGAAATATTCATTA
Source organism: Anser anser (assembly GCF_964211835.1). Classification (NCBI taxonomy): domain Eukaryota; kingdom Metazoa; phylum Chordata; class Aves; order Anseriformes; family Anatidae; genus Anser; species Anser anser. The sequence continues at coordinate 52,964,506 of NC_139722.1, read as the reverse complement.
ACTAATGTTGTTTAATGAGTACATGGAATTTTAATAACACCGTCTATTTGTTATTGACATTATTCAGATGATATATTGGGAAGCATTGTGACAGTGCATGTAGTGATTTCCTTCCAAACTTTCCAAATCTCTGTCATGACCTGCATGAATATACCTTCAAACTGGATTCTTGTGTAACAAAGTGCTAAGTGTAGACAAACTGAGGCAGAACATTATGTGACTTGCACAAAGCATAGCAAGCTAATGAAGAACTGGAATCAGGCTTGATGGTGAATCTAGCAGTCAAGCCTCTATCTGTTAAGTGATAGAGGCATGACATCATTATTCTAAAATTCTGGCAAGTTAAAAAATTTTCTAGTTCAGCTTTGGCAGCATAACACAAAAAAATAGGTATTCTGTTTACTCTGTTTGATTTTCTTATCATAAAGAACAGGTGTGCCTTTTCATTTACTTCCAGGCAGTGCAGGTATAGTCATCAGAGGTATTGCAAAGCTTTTTGCATATCAAAGTGTTTGTCTTAAAACAGACATCTTCATTTTTAAAATTAGAAACATGACAAATCTGTTTTTTGCCACTTGTAGTGTTGTCTAGAGGACACATGATGGAGCTAGCAAGTTCACAAATATTAGTTTCTGCAGAGGATCTATAGAAAAACCAGGTAAGGCATAGTGGCTTCTCTGAAATGTGTTCAGAAACAGAGATGTCGAAGTGCTTTGTCACTAGTGACCATTAGTGAATCTCCACAAGCTCACAGAGCAAATACAAGCAACTCACACCTGAAGAATATCAGACAGAATCTAATGTTTCAGCACATTTCTTTGGCAGAGATACATAAACCAGAGAAGGTGATTGAATTTTTAAGATATTCGTCCAGATGAACGATGGATCTTGCAAGATCCAATTCCTGGTTCTTCCATTCTTCTCACTGCGTGGAGACCCAGCATCAAGGAAGTTGGATTTAAGCCTGTCCTCAGAATACATACTTGGGTATATATTTTGAAGCTTTGAAATACCTTCTTCATGAGACTTTCATGGGGAGAATTTGAAAAGACATAATGATGCTGGCTTGTCAAGAGAGGAGACAAAACCTAGGATTGTTCCTGTAAGAGGATGTAATAGTAACTGGAGATGTTAAGAAATTTGCCTCCTTTCTTTCTCTGGTGTGTGGGCTTGCTCAGATGCTTACAGCAACCTGAATGGCAGATGCAGAAGCAAACCAGCTGGGGACTGAAATAGAACTTTAACCCTCTGTTCCCCTCAAACTTACGGGTAAGCTATTGGATACAGGATTAGTACAAGCAGTTAAGCACTGCTGCATTTCCCTGCATCAGTTCTTCTTACATTTTCACAACCTTGAGTGTAATGTTCCATTTCAGGTTTACACCACAGTGAATTCATCATAGCATTTTGTATTTGCCATGAAAAGACGAAAGTTTTTTTTAATTATTTTTTGAAAAATAATTACACCAAAATGCTTCTTGTTGACCTATAGAATAAAACTATATAGAACAAAACTTCTAGTCTCCCTTTCTCCTTTATCTCAAATCCCCACAGTGCTGGAAATACAAGCAACTGGATTGGAATGTAGATGGGACACTGTAGCCAGCAATGTTTTGTAGAGAACATTTCTCAGTTGATAGAAATAATAACAAGTTGTCTTAACACACCATTTCTCACCTATATCTTTTGGAATTGTGTGATCATTCTGAGGAGGTTTCAGTTTTTAACTTGAACCTTGATCTGACAGTTAAATATTGCTGCAGTCTTAAAAGTCTCTCCTGAAATAGCATTTAAGGTCTGTCTAGGTATAGTCAGAATCATTTCTGAATTTCTATGCCTTTTTTTTTTTTTTTCCAGAATATCTTTACAGTTGCAAGATGTTTCACAGAGAGTGATTTGGTTCCTTTTATTTCTGTTGTCCCATTAACCAAATATTATCGCATGGATGGATATTACTGTAAACAGTAAGATAAATTCATTCCAATAGATCTTACTGTAAACAGTAAGATAAATTCATTCCAGTCCTGAAATTCTTACCTACAGTGGAAGATCTGAAACACTCAGAATTGAAAGCTTCAAACTCTTTTAAATACATTATGAAGATAATGCCTCTCTCTCATTTGTTATCTTCAAGTTGAGAATATACCTTTGGAACAAAACATTAAAGCTTAAATAAAGATGCGGGTTATACGCCAAAGATACCCAACTAGTAGAACCTCTTCTGGACAACAGGTCAGACTATCCTATTGTTACAGTTCCTTTTGCCTCAAAAGTCATGAAAAGGTGAGAAAAATAAAATAAAAATAATAATAAAAAAAGCAGGAACCTAAGCTGTAAAAGTCTTTTTTCTTTCTTTTTCCCTTTCTTTTATTTTTTTCCTTTGTGTGGCTGCAACAACTATCATTGATAAGATGAATATGCAAAGAGCGTTTCAAGGAAAGAAAGCAAAAGAAGGCAGTGGCATGTGCAGATAGTGCTAAGGTGTTAGCAAAGAGGAACATTCTTAATTAACAATCCCATGGAAAGTGCAAGTATGAAAAGGAATATAGGAATAAATTATGCTTATGAGACAATTTCTCCTACAGTCCTGTTACCTTACTGTTCAGCCTGGAAAACCTACGAGCATGTAGTGTTCAACTTCCACCCTGGGTACTTTCTTTCCCAGTTGAAATCCCTCCAGGTTTCTTTCCAAGGGATTCAGGGCATAGACATAGGAAGGACTATGTTGGGACCCTACTTGAACACAACCCGTGGATTTCAAGAACAGTTTGTATGCATAGTGGTACACTAACTGAATCTAGATGTGGGGAATACTCCTCTGGTTAAAGAGAAATAAACCAGAGCATATGTGCATCTCTTAATGAGGCTCTACACAGAGCTGGTACTGCAGAGGCTCACTCTGAATGGCACTGAACCTGAGTAAATGTTCACTGTTTTCAGGATCTGAGCTAATGTCACTGAGAGCAATGCTACTCTGCTGTGCTCTGGTGAATGACCAACACAGTCAGAGCTAGCTGAGGGACCAGGGGAAAGATATTGCTTTTGAAATATTCACCCTGGCTTTAATTGCTGGAGGTTAGGATATTGTAAGTTACTTGAGTCCATACAGGGAGACTGATGGGAGTTATTAAAGGTATCTTAAGATACATAAAGCCTTGTGATAACTGAGGTGAAATGTTAGCAATTAAATGATCAATAGCAAGAAGTTAGAACAAAGAGATCAGGCCTAACAAACTGCTTCAATAAATGGTATTTGTGAAGAAGAGATTTCCTGAGAGCCACTGCCAGGCAATTCAGTCCCTCACCCCAGAAAACCTCCACAGTGTCCTAGTTATCAAAAGCAAAATATTACTATCAAGGTATATTTCTAAGATTAGTGTTGTGAACAGGGTAGTCTTCTTGCTCCCTTTGTTTAAAGCATGAAGGAATTACTTCAACAGTTGGAAGTACAAAAACAAACATAGAGAAAAAGTTGTTATGCCTAGCAACAAGAGAATTCAGCCGATCAATTCTTAAATTCAGTTTTTGAGGGAAAAGAGTGTTTGAGGTTTGATAGTGATACTGCAAAGGCAAAGATTTGGCACTGCACTTTTGAATAAGTATGTTTATTATTTATTTTATTTTATTTTATTTTATTTTATTTTATTTTATTTTATTTTATTTTATTTTATTTTATTTTATTTTATTTTATTTATATTTGGTTCTACAGTAAGACACAGACTCAGATTTCGAGAGATTATACATTCTTATTGCATAGAAAGAGTTAGAATTTCTATGTCTGTCGTTCCAAGATGAAATTCATCACTAGGGTCAGCATGCAATGATGTGTTATCTGAAAGAATTTGGAAGTCTATAAGAAGGAAACTAACCCCTTCACAGGAAGCGGAGTGTCAAAGCAGATCAGAATATAGTATGAGCATAATAGTCCTTCAATCCTATTTGGGGCAAAACCAGAATGATGTCCCTATATGCATGTTCATGTGTTTAGACTCCCACTCATAGTGTGGGAGGATTAAGCATTCTTGAATTTATTTCTTCCTTCAAACATAGCAAGATCAGATCCAATGATATTTTCTATTGGAAGATGCCAAAGCCCAGATACTCAGATTTATTCATCCACTTATTTCTGGTCAAAATGTATAAGAATCTGCTCAGTCAAATAACTCTTTATAGCAAACCAAAGCCATACAATTTTACAGAATTCACTATACAGAGGTATCTATGCATTCTGTGATCATTGTAATTCTTCACTGTGATTAACAATTTAGTGAGAGGCATTGAAGGAGAGAGCAAGAGGAATAAAAACCATAGCAGATGCAGAAAGGCAGGAATACATGGGATGGTTTAGTCAAGAGAGGAAGACTGAGAAGGAGACAAAAGATAGCTATGACACAGATAGCAACAATCTCTTTTCCTTGACCCATGCTTGTAGGAAACGAGGATTTTGTTACAGGAAGATTTAGATTAGACTTGTAGAAGTCTTTAATTAGTCTTCTAGAAAAAAAAAAGTCTCCTGATTAAGAACAGGAGCAGGTTGTTGGGGAGCTGACAAGCATGGGGACAATATACAATATTGACCTCAGGTGTCAGTACTGGGTCCAGTCCTGTTTAACATCTTCATTAATGATCTGGGGTAGACTGCACCCTCAGTAAATTTGTGGATGACATGGAACAACCTTTGGACATTGCTTTCTAGTCTTACTGTCTGTAATTGCAATGATTTATGAGGCATAGAGCAGACCAGGTCCTACATTTGTGCCAGTTTGCATAGCTGAGAAGTTGGCTTATTATGTGCCTAATTCTTTACTGGTCATTAATTTGTAGTTAATTATCATAGTGTTATAACATGTTAGATTGATTTGCTGTATAGCATGGTCTGCATATCCTTTCTGAACAGCATTAGTGGTGTGCTTGCAATCTCTTTCCTACTTATTTTCATTATACTTAAACATGATATAGAATTTGTCAGTCTGGGCTTGACTTTAGTCTGTGTGCCTCCTGAAAAGAATTTGATTTATGTAAGTTCAGCACTTACACTGTTATACTATTTATGAAGGGAAGAATATAATTGCTGTTTTACATTTTTTTACCTTAATTAACTTGTCTAACAAAAGAGAATGTTAAAAAGATTTATTTATTTATCAAGCTCTTAATAACCAGATTAACCTCTTTTGACATAGCATCAAAAACGTTGAAATAGCAGAATTTTTAATGTCTAAAACATGCCTTTTTGACACATATCTCTGTCATATTCCATAATGCTTTTGAATATGGGTTGTGTTCCATATTTTACACTGCTGAAGAACCTTGAAATAGTAGTTTATTCTGGAGATTTACATTATAATTGGTTCTTTGAGGTTGTTACCACATCACTGTTCTGCAAGGGTATAAGAAGATTGCTATATAATTTGTGGTATCCTTAAACCATAAATCTCAGCAGATACAGTACTGTCAATGAGTAATAAAATCCCAGCAGAGTTTGGAGTAAATGGAAGAACTGGGACTATTCAGATCAGGCCCCAGAAGGAATGAAAGTTAATAGTTCAGCTCAAATTGAGATGGATTGGAAGGATCCCTTGTCCTTTTATTTGACTGCAGATTTTATTCTTGTTTTTTGGTACTCCAATCCAATGCTCCAGAGAACCCTGTATAATATTAAAGTTGTACAATTCTCCAGACCTATGCTCAGCTAATAGGGTTTTTGTCAGGGAATTTGAAAAAGAGCACTGAGGACTTTCTTCACCTTTAACATTTGGTACCTAAATTTGGAGAATTTTCTAAGTTAGGTGCTAGAGATGTGTAACCAAGAAGGGGAAATTTCTCTGAACATTGATTACTGAGGCATCCTGGATGCCCAATGGGTTTGATTTGCATCCTATAGTCACCTAAAAGTGGATGGGATGAATCTAGGAGCCAGGATTCTAACAGATAAACTTAGATGTCACTGTTCTCATTTCCCACAGTACAGCCTAAGAGGGAATGCATAGCTATGCCTTAGCTTTACAAAATGATCTAGGCGTGGAAAAAAGAAAAATTTTCTTCCACATAATTGTTGCTGTGCATATGATTTTGTTGTTCTCAAGACTTTTGCTTTATTATTTATTTATCTATTTTTCTTGACGTAAGCATATCTTGCATCTATAGGGCTGCACCAGAAAATCAGCAGGATTACCTTCAGATCTGTAGGCAATGTTGAAAGAAGGTGAAAAAGACTGAACACATTCAGCTAGAAATGGCAGAAAGTTTTACTTGGAAAGTGTATAAATGGCAAACTGAATTCTCTTCATATCAGTAGGCCTTTCATTCACTGGATATCTCCAGTCCCCGGGACTTTATACCATTTATAAACAGGTTGCTAGTCTGGCCAGTATTAACAGAAAGGAGATCCCAGGCCATTAGTCTCCAAAAGCATCTACATTATGGTCAGCAATCACCTACATGTAAGCCTCTATCCCCATCCATATGTGATAGAGCAGTCTGGCTTTCTTCCTTTACAGCCGCTGCTATCAGGCTGCCAAGTCAGTCCCCTTTGAGAACCAGAAGGCTGCCACAGAGATAATTTCTGAAGTAGCTTGCATTGATTTAAAGGTCCATCTCCTAAAAGAGTGGAACAGAAGGAATATTTGCCACCTCTTGACCTGAGAGACAACACCGTACATCATTGCTGGAGCCTGTCCGTGCAGGGAAACATATAACCAGAACTCTGAAACCTGAGGGAATTTTGCCCTTGGCTTCTAAAACTGGTCTTACTCTGCATAAAATACTTCTAATGTGATTTTTTCATGGCTTGGGTACAACTGAAGTATACTCATTTATGACTTTTAAATCTCCCTAGCAGACACTGGATCAGAATACCTCAACAGCACCCTCACATATTTGACTTTCCTGCTTGAAGGCTGTGCTGATGTTTAGAATGTCACATATGACAAACAGAATTAGACTGAGCAGCAGATGAACTTGCTGATACAACTGTTGCTCCATAGGCTTGGTTCACATCTGGTATAGATGTCTTCCAAAAGCTGATGTTTGCTCATTTTTGGTCCAAGTTTAGATCTTGAAGTAGGACTGCCGCAGCTGTGAGTCTGGAGTTGCCAATATACAGTAGACCTGGATGTTGAGATCTCCTGCGACTCTGCCATTCAGTGGAAAAACAGATTGGTGTGCTTAGCACAAAGTGCAGTGCTAGTGTTTGCACTTAAGAGATGATCATATAATTACATGGTTATCTGCACAGCTCCACGTGGTTGTGTGGGAGCTAGACTCTTGTTTGTTTCTCTGCTGGGACTCTTAACTACATCTCTTATGTTTTCCCTGTGTTGCTAATATTGCTAGGCTAAGCCTAGTGATGAATCAACGGCAGGGTGGACAATGGGTTGCAGCAGGCTCCTTATACAATGAAGGGTGTTGCAAAGTTCAGCATAATGTAGATGAGTCCAGATGTATTTAATTAAATGTTATATAATGTCTGTCATGCACCTGGGCTTGGAGGACTAGTGTTATCCCCCAAATTCTTCATCTCTGTGTGTAAATCCTGTAACAGCGATGAATATCCTAAAGCTACCTTGTGAATGCAGACAGAACTGCTCCAGACTGTCTCCATCACACGGCTGTCTCTCAGGAGTGCTCTAACAGATCAACAGGAGTGTGTCCGTACAGGCGCCAGCTTGTCAAAGCGCATACATGTGCCTGTTTTGCTTTAGAGAAGCATGTGTTCAATTCCCATTGGCTTCAAAGGAATTAGATGAATACTTAAACACTTATTCTAATCAGGGCCTTAAGTTCTTCCCTACTACTTACAAAATGTGAGTTCCAAAGTGATTTTACTAAGATCATCCTTAGCTCAGTGTTTGTTATACTTCCTGTAATTGTAATCTCTTCTCATTATGCCAATGGATTTTTTTAAGCATGAGTAAGGATATTTTAATTATGTTCCTATGTTTAATTGTATTTTATTTAAGACACGAACACCTGCTTAAAAGGTCTTCATTAAAAAACATCAGCAAGTATTTTTTGATGTGCTTTTACATATATGATGTATATATAGAATTGATATAATTTATTGCGAATATTGCTTAACTATTCCCTTAAAAAATAAAGATCAGATAATAGTATATTTTTTCCCCCCATGATTCTATTTTTGCATATACTATCACTTAACATCCATTCTACCAGTATTTTCATTTTCTATATTGAATGCATCACATCTTAATTTAATACTGTCATTGGATAAAAGAAGGACAAAATACTTTTTGTCTAAATGACAGGTTTTATTTGAGAAGGTGAGTGTGTTGTTATTTACTTGAATCATATGTGGAAAATGTATTGCTGTAAAAATGTAAGCAATTTAAATGGTTAATATTCACATCCTAACATAAGATAATCAAACGGATTCCTTGCTTGTATGTAAGAGGTTATAATGACATATGCTGCTGTCAATAAAACCAATGCAATATCACTGAACCTTTGCTGTTACTAAAAATTATACATTATTTTATCATCAACCAAAAAAAATCAATAAAAATGATTGATTTTATTTCAATGATTTCCTTTATCCTCTGGAAAAAAATATTGTATTCTATTCTCTTAATTATAGACAAAATAAAGAAATCACTATTAGCATAATCCAGATTTAAACTTCATATTTTTAATTACTGTGACTGCGTTTGTCTTTGTTATATGCAGTAAAAGCTGCAGTTCATGAAACTGAGATAGTTCAATGTCTTAGCTCTAACAATGTTGGAAAGAAATGCCAACAATGAAAGCTTCATCAATACCATGCAATAAACATTGGTGTAAGAAAGAAGGAAACCCATTTGTGTTGTTGGCTTTTAAGCACCAGGCCAGCTAGCTTTGAAAAGTAGGTTAAGAAAAACATATATTGGACACAGTAGTTCAGGTATGGCCTCACTAGTGCTGAGTAGAGGGGAAGGACCACCTCCCTCAACCTGCTGGAAATACTTTGCCTAATGCTGCCCTGGGTATCAGCCTTCTTTGTGATAAGGGCAGACTGCTGGCTCATGCTCATCTTGATGTCTACCAGGATCCCTACATCCTTTTCTGCAATGCCGCTCTTTAGCTGGATGGCCCCCAGCAGGTATGGGTGCCTGGGGTCATCCCTCTTCAGGTGTAGGACTTGGCACTTTCCTTTGTCGAACTGCATGAAACTCCTGTCAGCCCATTTCTCCAGCTTCTTGAGGTCCCTCTGGATTGCAGGACAACTCTCTTTTGTCAGCCACTCTTCCCAGTTTTTTATCATAGTCAAACTTGCTGAGGGTACACCGTACCCCATCATGCAGATCATTAATGAAGATGTTGAATGGTATTGAACCAGTATTGAGCCCTGGGGTACACATCCTGTTACTGACCTCCACCTGGACTTCGTGTCACAGATCAACATGCTCTGAGCCTGACCAGTTCATCCAGTTTTCAATCAACTTCACCGTCTGTTCATCCAAACCACATTCACTAGCTTTATAAGGATGTTATGGGAAATGGTTTCAAAAGCCTTGCTAAAGTCAAGCTAGTCAATATCCACTACTCTCCTCTCAACTACCAAGCCAGTCATCTCATCATATAAGGTTATCAGGTTAGTCAGTCATGACGTATGTTTTGTGAATCCATGCCATCTACTACCAATTCCCTTCAAATACTTCACGTGCATCTAGAGTTCTTAAAAAGATGATCTGTCTATCATCTCCTTTCAGTTTTAAAGACAAATGTAAAATTAACCACTTTATATCACTTTTTCATTTAAACACTTTTTTTTTTTTTTCCCCTCTGTCCCATAACAGTAAAAACTTCCTAGCACTTTACTGTATGGTTACATAGACAAAAGCTCACTGTGATAGAAACATGGTGATGGGATTGTAAACTACAAAGTTCTGCTGCTTTATCAGCATTAGAAGCTATTAGCATTTTCAAGTGCAACTTAAAAAAATACCCCCCCAAAAAAAAAAAAAAAACCACACAACAACAACATATAAAGTAGCCTGCTTTGGTTTCCATGCTTTAAAATACCCTCTTTCAGCCCCCCTCACTCCCAAGCTGTGAAGTTTGGTATTTCATCTTAATGTCCCCTTTGCTTACCAGAAGTTTAGATTAACACATTTGACCTTACTAGAAGATCTCCTTAACATTGTGATTCATCAGTCTCTTTTAGTGATTAAATATATATTTTAATTACTACTACACAAAAATCTTTCATGTTAAAGTCCACTTTCCCTGTGGCTCTGAACTCTGCTTCTTTTAACATATTTCATATGTGGGCAAAAATTACAGAAATATAGCTATTTTCCACTCTAAATTCACTAAACCATTATAAAAATGTCTGAGTTCATCCACAATCTCCTAATGTTATCATATAATTTACAGTTTTTATATCGCTGTGGCTTGATGTGCTATTCTTATTACCCAAGGCAGTAAATAGTGTAGTCTGGCAAGCACAAAAGCTGAAAGATCAGAAAGAAAAATGTCAATTATTAGAAAGACAGAATTTTCATCTCTAATAGGTGACTCTCTAGTGTTACATTAGGAGAGCAAAGCAGCTGTGTGATGAACTCAGATCTCTGTCTTCTAACTGTGAGATGGATGAATACTGCCTGTGAACTCAACAGCTTTCTCTTTCACAGAGATTTGGGTCCAACAGAGATAGAGCCATCAGCGACATGATCTCTTTGATAATCAATCCGGTAGCCATGTCTTCAGAAGGACTCCCCTCTTATGGAGAGATATATGCCCAAATTATCTGAGGCACCCAGTGTTAGGGTTACAGCTCTATGGACCCAGGACTTGAACCAACTCTGAGCATATTATGCCTGAATGGGTGGGGCACTTCAGGAAACAGTCAGTACCCGCACAAAGGCTCAGCTGTGAAAACAACGCTTGCAGTCAGAAGAGCTGGGTAACGACTCATTAGAGTCACCATACCAGCAAAGACAGCACTTCATAGGTACCTGGATATTTGCTAAACTAAATCAAGAACTAGAGGAGGCTATCCACTTTCAGCTATTATGTCTTGGCTATAGTATTTCTGCTCTGTCACCTAACTTGCTACATTATCCATAATAATATTGTTATATTAATAATCATAAATTAATTGAGCTAAGAGTAAGCATGCAATACTGATTGACTTATTACTAATAATGGACTGTCCGTAGAGATAATATTGCTTGTCTTTTGCCTCTCTCTTGTCTCTGAATTATACAGCTGATTGTCATTCACGGGCCTAATTTAGATTTTAATTTCCCTATAGCAAGTATCTTGCCTTTTTATTTACCTGGAAAGTGTTATACCCAGCAGTGATACTACATGTGATCACATGTGATAAATCATGGTGCAGCATTAAGGATAAGATTATACAGTTCTATTCACAATAAGATAAAGGTGCTTCAGTTATGATCTTACATCACTGTGCTCCTGCTAGTGTGAATTTTCATTTTCTTTGCATTGAATCCAATGTGAACTGTGGATTACAAACACTACCAGACCCTTTATGAGAGAAAGTCCTAGGAATGTCTCAGAGCTGACTACAGGCTAGATTTCAGGTGTAAAATCATGAGTAGATACGACTTTAGTGTGTTTATACATACATATATATACATAAAATAGATATGTATACCCAAGCATATCAGAAATTGATTTACAGCTTATCCTGAAAGCTTAGTGATGCAGTAACATCCTGCTCATTTCTGTAAATAATAAAAATCCAAAAGGAAAAAAAAAAAAGTAGACTTCAAGAAATAAGATTTTTTTTTTTTTTATAAGTATTACAAAAGTAATCCAGTTATTGAGAAATAGTGAATAAGATAAAACTAAGGATAATCTTGACCTTTGTATGTTTATTCCCTGTAGCAGGAAATTGCTCAGGGAAGGAACTGGCTCTACCTCTACTATATGGATCTTAGCACAATGTAAGGTGTTGCAGCAAAAGTTAATAAAATGCCAGCATTTGCTAATTTTTCTGGTTGATATCACATAATATTTGTATTGTAGCTTAATGGCCTATACTATTATATGTTACAAGTTAGGGCTCACAGAGAAGAAGAAGGAAAAAAAAAAAACAAACTTTGTATCTATGCATTTTTTGTTACTCCTGTTGAGAATTTTCAGTCTTTCTACTCTCCCAGTGGCTGGACTTGTGCTTTGTCTATGCTGACCTCCAGCTATAGGGACCTGCCAAATGCTGCCAGAACAGCAGCAAACATCCACCACCTCCCCTTTACTGAGAAAGTCCATACTTGTATGGGAGCACATCAGGCTCATCACTGCTTCTTTGTAAGAGAGCATATAATGGCTCTTTGTACCTGTGAAAAAGATGGTTAGGCACGATGAAAGTTTCCTTTTTCATCAGTGTGCTCAGGAACAGGCACATCAAGGGAAGTGGGAGAACATGGTGGTTTGTCATGGAGGCAGGGAAATGCAATTCAAGGGTGGAGGTGGTCAGTTCTTATTGGGCAGAGGGTTAGGGTGGCTCATATGATTGGGAGGATGGGTGCCATCCTATGTGATATCGGTGAGGAAACCACTGCGCTACGACCCACTTAGCCTTTGGGGTAAATTCACACCCTGTGCAACCTGTCCTAGTGGCAGCGGGGCAAGTGCCCTGACTCTGTTATGGCAAAGGTTAACATATAACTTAGCTGCTCTGCACAAAAACATACTGTATGCTGTGCTGTTGCCACACAGGAAATACTTGCAGCATTTATAAGTTCACCTGTAAATGTTTAATGTGATTTTGAGTCTTTTTATTTAAACAAACAAACAAACACCAACAAACAAACTACAGCAAGATGACAACAACAAAACAAAGAAACCCAACAAACAAATGACAACAACAAAAACACCTCCGTGTTTCTTATAGTTAAAATTAGTTTATGGATTTCTGACTCTCAGGGGTAATATCTAACAGCTGTTCATCTAGGCAGACTGAAAAGAAAAAAGAAGAGAAAAACAAGAAAGGGTGGGACTAATGTTACTTGTAGATACTTTTCTTCAATTATTCATTATTTTCTGTAGTTTCTGCTGATGTGTTGGTTATTTTACCAGCATGGTGTGTCTGTTGCCATAATAAACTAATTGAGCATTTAGATGGTGATAGCCTGTGGCTGTGCACAGCTTGGCAAGTTTTACCACCTGCCCTATCTGCAGTGCTCACAATACTCGCATGGGAATTTTGAGTCTGCTCAAACTCCTTTCATCTGTGACCCTCTTTAAAGATTTTCAGCATGTGTGATACTTGCCCCAGGGGAGACAGTTCACTTCAGAAACTTGTCCTGTAGGTAAAAGCAATAGGCCATCCATTACCCTCTTCCTCCCACTCTCAGGTTAATGACTACATTAAATATTAAACAGGGTTCCATCTCCAGAGTGCCTGTATAAGTGATTTTACATTATCTCATTCAGTCCTTCTCTGATTTCTTATAAAGTGTGTTTCTTCTTTCTAGCATAACTCAGTGAAAAGCATGATTGATTTGACAATCATTAACGCAATGTTTAATATTAACCTTCCTCATCAGTAACTGAAGAAGATGGTGAAAATGAAAGGAAGAAAACAGTGATATGGTGTGATGCTGATTTCCCTTATTTAAAATGTTATTTCATATGCAGCTTCTTCAAATTATTACCTAGTGGACATGGGTGGCAGGCCTGCCAGAGGGATGACTGAGAAATAGGTGAAATATAAAATGAAGTTATAGCAAATAAAGTCAAGTCCACTAAGACACAGGGTTATCTTGAAAATACATTGTACAGCTTAATAAAATATTATACTAAAAAAAAAGATATAAAATTATCATGTGAGGAGAGGAATTAGTTACACAGTGGCAAAAAACATATAGCTTTCTTCAATACAGAAATGTTTGTGATGGTGCAAGGCACAAAGAGGAAGGAAAAATAATCCTAAGGATTTGTGTTATATCCCTTACATCCTGCAAATGGAAGCCCAGTGGGAGAGAGCAAGAAAGACATGCAAGTGTATGCAGAAGGAAGACTACAGCCTAATAAATATGCACAGCAGTACTTATCCCTTTACAAATATGATTTTGAAGAAGCATTGGCATGCTTGGCTCAGGGCTGTCTAAATGATCTTTCTTTTCTTATTTAAACAACAACAACAAAGAAGAAACAGAGTAGAGAGACACACTGATAGCATGAAGAAACTTGAAAAGCCTGAATGAAAGAAAATACAGACCTTGATTTGGAGATTTGGCTAGGCTGTCCTGTAAGGTATTTTGATGTCCTAGGGTAGTATATCAGTTTGGACCATGATTTTACCCCTCATTTCCACTGGTAAGCAATCTCTCTCCAAGCTGAAGCAGATTTTAGGACAGTGAAGACAGAAAGTAGTAATCTCACTCTGAGGATTGGGATTTGGTGGCTGGTCTCCTACTTTGTCCAGCCGGCAAGTCACTTTTATTTTACTATTGCTACTTATCTCTGTTTATATGACATGAAAAGTATTGTGGAATGTTTATTCTAATTGGGGTTCTCTTATTTAAGTAGTTATTACTCTCTAGTTTGGACCACAGTATAAATGAGAACAATCTTAAGATGTTGAATCTTTTGTGCTGTTAAGCTATTGCTTGGCCAAATACTGGGAAAAACTACAGTATGATATAGTCCATACTCCAGGTGAAGAGCCTTATCAATTTCCACTACGCAAAACAGCATTCATTTTGACCTAGGTTAGGAATTAACTCCTGATTTATTGCTCTATAGAGATATTTTTATATATGGGGTTGCTGGTATGGATATTAACTTTTTTTCTTTGTTGTCCAAACTGTGAAGAAAGAACTTCAAGTTCTGCTCTAAAGTGTATCCTCTTCTAAAGGATTTATTGAAGATTTTAAAAAAAAAAAAAAAAAAGAGCAAGCCTACTATCAGAAGCTGAAAGGTCGCTATGAAAGACCTCCACTTCCATTAGGAATATTTCATAGGGATAGTGAAACTGAAAATGGGGTCTTCAATAACGTTATTCCAGAGATATTGTAATGTTAGTAGAAAGTGCATCAAGAGAGCTGCATTAAAAGTGACCTAAAAATAAAAGTTGGCACAAATGCTCTGCTTACCAGAAACCCGTCATAGTCACATAACCAGCTAGATAGTTAAATGTCAGAAACTTTTATCTTAGTCCCTAGCAGAAACCAGGGAGTTCTGCTCTTCTTTCTGTGGACAGAATCAGCTAATACATCTTTTTGCTCTCTCGATCTTCCATTCTTGTTTAAACAGGTGCAGTGTGCACAGCTGTAATGCACAGACCCATCTTGCATGTCTGTAAATCCAATGAATGACCGGAGATTGAAAAAGACTGACCTAAGGCACCAAAAAAAAAAAAAAAAAAGACTTCAGTCAGATAGCTGTGAGGAAACCAGCATGAAATGAGCTGCTTTGATTTCATCACTCCATTCTGCTGCAGCCCACCAATTCCCAGTGATGCCCTCTACAGAGGCTCTGCTGTAGGCTGAACCCCACAGGTCAGGAATGCATTGATGGGACTGCTGAATAAAAGACTCTGAGATGAAGCTTCACTGCTATGAACTTCATAAAACAATCACCATAGAGGATACTTCATCTTCCCTCCAGCTTTCACCATTTAGTCATAGTTAAATCTATATGTGTCACAGACAGTTTTTATTTGTAATCTAGTATTTAATCTCTGTGAGCTTAATGTTAATTATTCCCCCCTCCCATTCCTTTCATTATTTCACCTCTGGCTTGATCTACACACTATTGTATTTGTAGTCAATCATCCTCACCAAAAGAGCTTGCTAAATTATCCTCTGATAATCTGAAGAAAACAAGTTGAAATGATGATTTAAGGGAATGATGCCTACTTGGGTCAAGTAAAATACATAAAACCCAAGGAGGTATTTTTATGCTTTCTATAGCTCCACTTGAATTACATTCTTCTTTATCATCCCCTTTGTCATTACTGTCACCCTTCACCCACAAATCATTGGCAATTAATACCATGGTAAAATGGTGAGATAATGTCATTGTCATTATTCTGTGGCTGACACATAGGAAATCACAAGCAAGTGACCAAGTGGGCAAGAAGATTAGAAGTTAATGGCCAATAAATATATATATAATAAAGGATTAAAAAAAAATAAATCAGGTGTTTGGTAACACCTTGTAAAGAGGACTGTTTGTTCTATAAAACACCAAACAGATTTTGCTCAGCATTTATTTCCATTTGTTGTTAACTGGAACAGGCTGTGAAAATCACAAAGGACACACACTGTCTATATAAATTTAAAAAGCCATTTTTTTCCCTTAAAATCTAAGCACCAGTTAAAAAGAGTAAATCAGAACAGATTTAATTGGTATTTACACACACTAACATTAGCAATTAGAAAAGTGTCAGCAGGGGGAGAAGAACAATTACTGCACCCAGTCTAATTGGTCTTTTTGGATAAATTAAAAAAAAAAAAAAGTCAAATTTAACCAGCTGTTTGCAGAAGGAGTTTTTCTTTACTTTCATAAACACATTTATTTGAATGAAATTAATCCTCTTTGGCACTAGGACAGGATTAGAGTCGTTTTCTTCATATTAGTCTGTGTATATTGTTGGGGAATATTAGACATTGTAAACATTAACAGCCTGCTTGCTTGGCTTAATGATCATCCAAGTATGATAAAGGATGACAGATAATACTATTTTTACTCACATAAAATGGCAATTGTACACTTTTCCAATTATATGGATTTTCATCTAGTTGTTCAGAGAGATTAGGTGAAAGAGCTGATTCGCCTCCTTCGTTTTCCTCCAGGACAACAGCAATGGATATCTGAATATGATCCTCTTTTGATCTTTAGTTTTGACAGTCAATACAAGACAAAGAGAATGAATCTTGCAAACATGCAAATGTCTCATAGTAGAGAAGATGAAAAGTAAGAAACTTTAAACCAAGCCTGAGAATTTTAACTATGACCAGGCAGTTGTTGTTGCATTTGTCCTTCAAACGTCGTGACTGATGAGAGATGCTGAACATATTTTGTGTGAATTTGACAAGCTGATGCCCATTCCTGAGTTTACAGCTCTGGGTTCCATAGTGATAGATAGCAGACTTGCCTCTGTAAGTGTCAGTGCCATGGGATGTGATTTGGGCTTCCTTCTGAGAAGTCTTTATGAAAACAGCTGACAGGGAGTGTTAGAGACAGAGCTTAGAACAGAAAGTTCATCACAGCCTATATTTTCCCCTTGCATATCTTTTTTTCATTATAATTAGAGCATTTATTTCATTTTTTTCCCTATATTTTTTTTTTTGTATGTGATAAGTTTAAGTAAGGAAAGCTTAAATGGGCAAACAACTAAGAAAACTCATTCACAACAAAATATGATATCCTCGCAGAAAATGTTGATTCATAGGAGCAATCTAAATGCAGACTTCATGGGAAGATGGGGATCTAAAGCATCTCTGAAATTAATGTTCAGGCTTGTAGTTTGGAAGCAAAAGGATATATTCAGCATCATTCTTTGAGCAAACTCTGGTGGCTTACCCATAGGATAACAGCATTGCTGGAGACTTTCTGCATTTTTGATATCAGCAAATTAAAAAAAAAAAAAAAGTGATGTGAAATGTGTCTACAGTATCATATATTTTAGAAATAAAACAATTCACATGCTAAAACCCAACATGTGCCAGAAACTCAGACAACAAGCAGAGTGTATGGGCCTTCTACTCAATCATACTTAGGAAAGGGCAGCAACTGCAAGAGGAGGAAGCATGTGAGAAGTTATATAAAGAGAGGTATTTGGAGAAATGTGACTAGACACACTTGGTGACACACGTGCAGAAGGGGGACAGATGAGGAAACATGCAGCCAAGCATGTGTTCTTGGAAGGAGGCACTCCAGCCTGAAGCAGTGAGCCTGTGAGCCCATTGGCAACCCACACCAGGACAGGGACACCCCCACAAGACTTTCACCCCTGGAGTGACACTGAAAGGCATGAAGGAGTGGAGAAAACACAGTAAAGAGCATGAAGGAGCAGAGAAAACCCACCGGGACATGGAAAGCAACAGAAAGAAACCGTTACATACCACCCCAACCTCCTGTTGCTGCCTTGTGCCTCATTGAAGGAACTGGGAGGGAATAAGTGTAATACTTGGCAAAAACGATGGATATTAAGATTAATAAGGTGCAAAGAAAGGTGTTTGGCTTAACTTAAGACTTTAGAAGGTGTTTTCCTAAGAGTTTAAGTTTTAAGTTTTCTTTTTCTCAATACCTGAACCAGTGATTACAAATTCATTAGCAATAAATCAGATTATGTACAAATTCCCAAAGTTGAGACTGTTTTGCCTCCTACTAGTTACAGGGCTTGTGAAGATATGTGTGTGATAGCTACATTCATGGCTGACAGAATGTAACTGAAACAGGACTCTAAGAATGTGCTAACTATATTGACATACATACTTTTACATTAGTTTTGTCCATTTATTAACCTCTCCAGATGAATGTAAGCAATCTCTTGGAAAAGGTCCTCTGGAAAATGTAAAATACTACAAGAAGATAAACTTATTTGGAATAGTATTGAGCCACATGTAAAGCACAAGCTTTTAACTAATCTCAATGGCTTTGTAGCTGGAGTGGAAAAGTCATACCCATTGCAATGCACTGCAAAGTTGGACCTGTAACACATATGTATGAGTGCATCATACTTGCAACAGGTGAATTTATCTCAATGTGTACAAACGATAACAGATCAAAAGTGGCTCTGTTCAGCCTAAGGGGAATAGAAAGGACTATGGTGAGAGAAGTTCAAAGAGTGACAAAAACATGAGAGTGTTTATTTACTGAGAATCTAAAGAAAAGGTTAAGTTAAACTGTTAACATATACATAAACAGCAGAAATAGCAAGGAATGAGGAAATGATGAACAAAACCAAACCAAAAACAACAACAACAAAAAAACAAACTCAGAGGAATAGATCTCTTGTGATGGAGAGAAACAGGGAGAATTAGCATCGTGAAGAACTGCATTAGGACATGTAGTGTATTAAAAGTCATGATACTCAGAAATGCTGAAGTGTGAGTATTTAGTATCTTTGCAAATCAAGTCAAAGACTCCTGCTCAAGGGAGCTTTCTATTGTGTGTTTCTACTCTATAACAAAGCTTGCCAGAGAAACTGAAGGGAAGTGAAAGTCATGAAAAAGAGGTTTTCCAAACGAGGTTTTAATAACACATCCAATGTTATTGATTCAAAGTAGAGTAAAGTATGACAACAAAAGAGAAGAAATGAGGATCATGTTTAAAAGACATACAAATAAGTATCTAGGAAGAACTGTTTCTGCTCAGTTCAAGTAAAGAAAAGATGAAAAGATGCTTTGAGCTTCGTAGATTGCATTCTTCTTCCTGAAGCTTGTGGTCTCTGTGCAGAATTCTTCTGTTTGGAAAGCAGAAAGAACAACTGCACAACTCTCTTTTATTTAGACTTTTAATTCATTTTATTAAAAAAAATAATAATAATAAATAAATTAATTAAAAAACAAACAAAAAAACAGACCTTTAAATGTGGTCACGTTCAATCCACCTCTTCTAAATGTTTCTTTTCTATTCTATTCAGCACCTCAAGCATCTGTGTCACCTGGGTGGGATCTGAGAACTATTTCACGGAGGCAGGGATACAAGGTGATGGTGTCAGGGTGCATTGAAGGAGAACTCCAGAAATGAGGGGCTTCCAATGACTGATTATTAATACACTCACTATCTTTGAGTTGTTTGTAGGACTGAACAGTTCATTAACACAAAGTGCATAACAATGAAGAGAAAACTGTTTAATTGCTCAATGTTAATAGAGTTAGCTCTACTCATGAGCACCACCCAAAGCTCACAATTTTTCTTCCTTTTTTTCTGAGTTGTTTATGTGAGGTATCACTTGGGTGATGTTAAGAGGAAAGAGCTCTTCTCTCTGGTGACCAGAGACAGGAACTGAGAGAACAGAATGAAGCTGTGTAAGAGGAGGTTTCAGGCAGATCAGAGAAACCCTACTGTTGGGATGCAGTAGCTGGGAAACTAGTGGCCTATTTATGATAATACACTTTACCTGTTTTGAAGCAGTGCTTGAATCTCCACTGTGAGGTCTCAAATTATTGAGGCTGTTCAGAAAAATGTCCAACCCATAACGTAACTGCCCTCAAATTCTCTGTTCTGTGTCTCCGTCCAGAGCCTCTAGATTCTTCTTTTGAACTTATTCTCTTACTTTTGCACCTGTACCTTGCTTTAATTTTTTTCAGTTTTTAAGATTTACTTTAGCTTTTACCCTTTGAAAGTAGGCGAGACCTGATTTTGTGCCCCTTTCTTCTTCCAAAATTAACACTTATTCACAAAAACAAATATTTAGACTTTTCCAACAGGTGTAGAGGTTTAATAGCATTCATGAAGCTATATCAATCAATGAATAAAAAATAAACAAATAAATAAAAACGTATTGACCTCTTGACTTGGAGAACAGTGCACAGCAGCATATGGAGATTTGACCAAAGGTTGTAACTCTGACAGAGTATGTTAAGCAGGAATGTAAAATGGGCAAGAGAGGGAGGTTGACTTGAGTTTATGTGTTATGTGAGAACTTTGGGTTTATTCTCTGGCTTGCTTTATTGTCTTGTTTTCTTTTCTGACTTTCTGCTCCCTCTCAGCAATTTTATCTGCATAATTAATTGCCTTGCTTCCCTCAAAACTACAGTTTTATACCTTTGATTAATGAGGACTGTGAAAAGCACAAAAATAGGCAGAACATTCAGTAAGATAGGTTTTGATTGAAATTATGTGTGTTTCTTCTAGCTACAGCTCCAGTTTATTTGTTGCTTCCTAGCATTGACTGTTTTGTCATATATTCTTTCCTACAATACATGGTTATGTGTTCTGTAGCAGTAGTAACTGCTCAGCAGTTGGTAGGTCTGAAAGTAGCTACTTCCTTTTCCAAACAATTCAGACCAGTCTTCTCTTTATCATGAAAGCGTGGAAAAGAAGAGGTTTGCAGCATGTATTTGCCCTATCCCTTGTCTTCATTTTTAGACATTAAGTATCCTCTTTTTTGTTTACCAATAGAGACAGAAAGGAAGCCTGTATGAGAAATTGTTAAGCCAGATAACTACTTCTGCTCTTGAGATAGAGTTCCACTTCTTAGCAAATCTGTGGTCTTTTCCTACCCCTTCCCACCGGTATTTTTTGAAACAGAAGGCATAAACAAAGACTGGGAGAAAAACTCAATGTTTCTGTGTTCCAGTTTGAAGGGAAAAGGACAATGAATGATATTTGCTTCGTGGTACAATCAGGACATTTTTAAGGCTGGGAAAAGCCATTAGTATTCTCAAAAAAAAAAAAAAAAAGTACTTGTTCTATTTTCTGTAAGAAATTTTCCTTCTTTCCACAGATTCCACCTTTTGTACCATTTGTGAATTAAAGTAAGAGGAAGAATGATGAAATAACTGATTATTAGATGAACAATACAAAACTTGCTTTTCTTTCCAGTTATTGTATTCACTATGAAGAATCTGCACTATGTCCTTTAAATCTCTCCTGAAGTGGGTCACACAGTGAAGCTGATTGATAAGGCGTAGGAGAATAGAACTTTACGGCTGAGCACCAAACCTCCATCAAGTGTGGGAAGGGAGGTGTGCCACAGATAGAGCTGTCACTGCCACAACCTCACTATTAAATCTTTAAAACTGGCAAATTTACAGCCTGGAGGAAGGGGCATGGGATGATCTACACATAGAGACTGAATATGGAAAGAAAATATGAAAATGTAGTGAGCTGCTGGCAGGAGATTTGAATTTTAGTGAACAAACCTATCTGAGCTCAGCTGAAAAAAGTGTGTCATTGTGCTGCCTTTCATCAGTTCAGCGGCAGGCTGAAAAGCATGCTAAATCTTCTAGTACAGGATCATTAAATTCAGTCCTTTTTTTTGTTATTCAGAGCATCAAACCATGAGAACACAAAGAAGAGATGTGAACATCCTCTTTTGCTCAAAAAAAGAAAAAAAACAAAAACAAAGCAAAACAACAAAAAAAAAACAAACACCAAAGGACAAAAATACACAGAGAAGAAAGACACACGCACATATAAAGTAGTAAAGAGACCTGCCTTCATTCACATTTCATGACCTTATACACTGGCAAGTGGAGCAGGAACCTTCTGACACTTCATCAAAGAAAACTGGTGGGATTTCCTTGGTGTTGGGAAGCTGTGACCTACTTTGAAAAAACCCCTTAAATCTGCTGTATCCCGGAAGGATGAGGCAATAGTATAGGAATGACTAAGAGGTTGTTGTGATTTCTGTAGTTTCTAATCTGTGGACAGAAGTATTGTGATTATCAATACAGAATAAGTGTAAAGACACTATTTTTTGGGGGGACAAAGCAATAGCATGGATCTCTGCTGAGCCAGCTTAAATTCAAAAGCCATAAGCTGGTCTGTTGATCTTTCCGGTGGCTTTTTTGTTTCTAATTTTGATCAGTTATTCTATATGAAACTGATAGAAACATTCTTGTAAATGGTCTTGGTTTTAAAGAAACACTGCTTACTAAAGGAAAAAAATAAATTATATCAGTTGAAATTCCTGAACAATTCAATTTATTAGATGATGTATACTACAGATATAATTCTTTGGTTACATTTATACTCAGAAAACTAATCGTGGTCTTGAGATCATTTTCTGGCCCTGAGGCTGCCTGCAATGGCAGAATTTACATTCTCACAGCTAAACTCTCTTGTTCCTTTCCATACTTTAGGAGTTCTAGGGTTGTTAGTAGTGATTCACAATATGACCAACTCTAGAAATACCCTGGACATTACTAAAGATAGTTCTGATTGACTCAGGTCCAAACTGCACTAATAATTTAACAGTGTGGAAAGCTGCAGGATGGAACTCAAAACTGCATTCTCAATTCACTAGCATAGGTGTAACCTGTGAGTACACAGTAAATGTTAGTTACTGGATTGTATTTTTACATCAGTGTGTGGGAGAGCAGGTGTGAGTCAAATAAGAAATTCATAGCCTCATTGAATGTCTCTGCATTTCTTTTTCTATTGAAAAACTATCAAAATCACTTTGGGTTGGGACAAGTATTCACTGTTCCTATCTGCCTAGTCTGCAGACTGAAACAGTCTGAAATCTGGGCAAAAATTTCAGTGTTGATGGATTACATTTTCTAGTAAATTAGCAGGAAAAACAAGAAAAATAAGAAAAAAATACTTCACAATATTGTGGAGTTTACCTCATGAGTCAGAAAACAGACATTTGTATTTCTACAGCATTTTGTGTGTGCCATTGGTACAAAAAGTAAGAACTGTTGGTCACATTTCTGATATACTGGAGGAGGTTAGTGTAGTAAATCTGATCTCTCTGAATTAAAACATTTTGATATGATGCTCCACAGGAAGGTGCCAGTTAAAAGGGTAAGAGGGTGATTTGTATATGGATTTTCAGATGGTTAGAAAGCAAGCTAAAGGAAAGATGTCCGACTGATTATATTGAAAGGAGAATTCACGGCTGGATAGATTAAAAGTGTTCTTCAAAAGTGTCTTATATAATATTTACATGAAAGGTTTTGTCACACAAGTAGGTGTATATTAATTAAATTTGCTAATGACACATAGGTGGGAGGCTGGCTTTTATTCTTTTGATGGTGAAGCTAAAATCCATGATTTTCATTTTATCCCTCTGGAATACATGGGGGGAGTGTATGTGGGCCCTGAAAAAGGTAGGTTTTATTTTATTTTATTTTATTTTATTTTATTTTATTTTATTTTATTTTATTTTATTTTATTTTATTTTATTTTATTTTATTATTTTATTTTATTTTATTTTATTATTATTTTATTTTATTTTATTTTAATTTTATTCTAATACAATTAAATTAGGATACAGAACAACTGAGTTTGACTTGCTCTGGTGAATCAATGTTACATAAACAATATACTCTTACCATAATGCCTCATTTCTTAATTTACAGTGCTAATTCAACTTTACTGAGGGTTCATTATTTAAAGTAACATATGGTCTCTTTTTGGTTAGATTTTTATTGTGATGGTACATTTAACTAATGGTGCATTATGAGGGAACTCTTATTGGAGGCAGAAATGAGAGTTACTTGAATACCAAATTAATTCATCATCCTGTGTGCTAATAAAAAAAAAAAAACAAAAAAAAAAAACAAAAAAAAAACAAGCAAATGAATTCATAATGGGATCGCTTAATGTGCAACTTTTCCCTCCCTAATTGTCATTAGGAGGTGAGAGAAGTGTTGCAAATAAAAGTAATATTGGAAATAGTCTGGTGTTAGTACAGGAGAGGTTTTCAAGAATGTGTAATGTCTGCACATATCTGGCATCTTATTTGCATATATATGTATAAGTACATCATGAATATCTGCAGAAATATATACATATATGCCTACAGACAAATGGGCATGTAGATATGGACCTGATTCTAGGCTAGTGTAGGCCAGCCAAAACACTATTAACTTCTGTAAAACTGCTCTGTTCTGAGGATCTGGCTTTGCAGAAGGTTTTAGAAATCCTTCACAGACATATAGGGGGCACACCACTTGGGGTGTGCTCTCACAGTCTGGCATACTGATCTAGGGTTATGTCCATATGAGAAAGGGAATCCTGCCTCGTGTGCTCCTAGCCACATGCTTCCACTGTTGAGTCTTCTCTACATGGTGATGCAGATTCTTCGCTGATCTGAAAACAACCAACAGAAAACCATTCTGAACTGGACCAGGGAGCTGACTGAATTCATCCCAAAGGTACACAAACTAGAGGCAGCCCAAAAGAGCTGTGAGAAATTATCCCTGAGGATGGACAAATATGCAAGACCATTTCTTTGCTCCACAGCTCACTATAAGATCAGCTAAAGCTGTCCGTAAAATCTTGAGGCATAAAATACGGGTAGCACCTTTGTACATACCACACCACTTATGCACAGGGTTTCTCTTTTAGGACTTGCTATACCCATTACCAATGTGTTCTGAATATTTTACACCTGTCCCTTTTGCATCTCTTACATGTTAAGGAACTAAATCAGAGTTATCTCCTTTCCTGAAAACTCAGTTTCCATGCAGCTTGTCCAAAAAGGTAAAAAAAGAGAATCCTTAAACTTTCTCATAGCTGCTGAATTAGCTTGATTTTTAAACTAAATATTAGCTAAGTCTCACTGAAAATGAGTCTGATCTCAAGCATAAGTGTAAACACGCTCAAGTAACAAGAAACGATATAAGGGATGTCAGAATAATTTCCTTTGTTGCTCAATTTTTAGTCTTAATTTGGATACAGGTGATGGAAGAGGCATGAGAAAGCTATTTTCAACAAGTTTTAATTTACATATTGTATTTTTTTTTCTTTACCATTGTCCTGGTTCCAGTTAGGACAGAGTTAATTTTCCCTCATAGTAGCTGGTAGGGTGCTATGTTTTGGATTAGGATGAGAAGAGTGCTGATAACATGCTGATGTTTTAATTGTTGCAGAGCAGTGCTTACACCAAGCCAAGGACTTTTCGGCTTCTCGCTCTGTCCTGCCAGCGAGCAGGCTGGGGGTGCAGCAGGAGCTGGGAGGGGACAGACCCAGGACAGCTGACCCAAACTGGCCAAAGGGGTATTCCATACCATCTGATGTCATGCTAAACAATATATAGGGGTGGCTGGCCGGGGTGGGGGGCCGGCTGCTCGGGGATAGGCTGGGCATTGGTCAGCGGGTGGTGAGCAATTGCGTTGTGCATCACTTGTTTTCTTACACATTATTATTATTAATACTATTATCATTATCACTATTATTATTATCATTGTTATTATTATATTCCTGTCTTAATAAACTGTCTTTATCTCAACTCACCGGCTTCACTTTCCTGTTTCTCTCCCCCATCCCAGAGAGGGAGGGGGGAGGGTGAGCGAACGGCTGTGCGGTGTTTAGCTGCCAGCCGGGTTAAACCACAACAACCATCTCCCGGAAGGCCAATTTGTAATCTTTTTTTTTTTATTTTTTTCTTTTTTTTTTTTTTTCCCAGAATGAAAAGGCCTTGGGATTTGAGGTATTTTGATGTGTGTACAACAGACACTTCTCACTAAAAAGGAAAGGACACAATCTTTCCAACATAATTCTCTCTGCTCAGCCACCGGGTTTTGATGAAAACTTTCATTTGGCTACAGACATGAATCACATCTGCTTTGACTGCATACCCCAGGTGAACCAGGAGCTCAGAAGAGCACTTCTTTTGTTTATCTCCTTAACTTAATGGGAAGGAAATATAAATGAGATTAAATATTTGTCTTCTGCAACTCTTTCTGTTAGCAAAAAGCCAGGTTAGATGTGTGGGAGACTGAGTACATAGCCTGTTCTTCTAGATAACTATAATTCATTTTAAGAATAAACAAGCTAGTACTCATCCTTTGTTTCTGTTCTGTGACCACCAACTTGTTTTTTCCTGATGAACTCCTGAAAAACATTAGCTGAACTCTTCTGACCCATGACAGGTTGCTCTCATACAGGCTCTTGGCAGACAAGGACCATTATTAGACGGATTGCTGTAGAATGGCTGCAACTTTAAGGAGTTATTTTCCAGCATAGTTTCAAGTACTGACCATTGCAACCAGTAAAATGTTCAAAACATTAATTTCTGTTTCCATTTTTTTTCTTAGAGATCTCTGGGATCTTTAAGATCTGGGATCTCTGGGATCTTCCTTTTCAATCCAGGCCATTCTATGATTCTGTGTTGCCTGTTTTCCTGTCTTTTTGCCTGGAGAAAAGTAAGCCTTACTTTCTTTCTCTGATGAAGGGAATGAAGTGTGGAACAAGATCTGAATGGCTGGGGAGCAGCAGCAGGGAAGTGTTTCTTGGGTCTAGGAAAGGGCTGTATGATAAGGAAAACTTTTATGGTTAAAACCTTGACCTGGTATCAAAAGATTAGGTCTGAAAGAGTCTGAAGAGACTGGGGGCTGGTAGCACCCCCAGGTTGGAGAGATGGCAGCCAGCATTTTGATAGAGCTGTAAGGGCTCAGACAGGGCCAAGACATGGGGCTGCGGGTAGGCCTGGCTCGGTGGTGCCCATGGCTGGGCAGGGCAGGGTCATGGGGCGCTGGAGCCAGGCCCTGGTCGGGGTTGGGCACCCCCAGTGGGATGGGCAGGAACAAGCAGGCCTGGGGGTGTCCTCAGGGCCTTGACATGCACATTTTTGTCATGACTGTGAATTGTGTCTGGCATGACCACATATTTATCTCCAGGCTTTTTACCTGCCCCTCTGTCAAGGATGAGTCCATCATAAGTTTACTGGCAGCCAACTAAAACAATGATGTAAACAGGTTAATTTCTAATGGAGAGATAGTGACCATTTAAATATGCTTTAAAATTCACTGAAAAGCTTAGGGAACAATGAAAATTCCACAATACATCCAAGTTTTGCAGTGTTTAGTGATGTAATTTTTTTTTTTTTTTTGAATTGCAGATGACTTGATTCAGTAGTAACAGAGTTATGATACAGTTAATTTTGGAAAATTCAATCCTAAAATAATTGAGAAGTTTTCAGTTCTCATTTTGTTTCCCCTTGCACTGACAATATTTCAGTTCTGATGTCCAGAATTTTCCAAAAGAAACTAGTGATACAACTCACTCATTTCAGATTTTTTTTTTTTTTTGTTGCAGTAGTAGCTGAGTAAAGTTTGGCAAATGGTCTTACTGACTTTCTTTTTCAAATAGATGTAAGACAGTCTTTATTTTTGCTCTGGAAATACTGTACATGATGTTTATGACTTCTAGAACTGATAGTTAAAACTTTAAGTAAAATTAAAAGAATCTCTATAGTATCAAACTCTGAAATCCAGTCTATAGAAAACGCAAAAGGTAGTGTTTTAATTAACTAGTTTTTGTTTGTTTGTTTGGTTGGTTGGTTGGTTTGTGCACCCTTTCACCATTGGTTGTGTGTCTTATTTTCATTGTGTTTGTGTAACTAGTAATTCATCCAGGACTCCTGTTGCTATCAGTGGAGTCTGGGTCCAATGCCAGTTTAGAATTTATTCCAGACAAAACTCAATGTGCATAGAGGCATTTGGTATGTCCACAAGGAGAAGTTTTCAGAAGCAAGGAAACATTGCAGAATGGTAGAGGTGGATGTTCTGCCTCTGAAGACTGACAAAAGGTACGGTTTGTTATTTATTGCCAAAATGTTATTCGGAAATGTCAAACTCAGAGCACTTGTGTCTACTGCAACACCAAAAAATTCTGTCATTTTTAATAGTATTTTATCATTGTAGTTATTATACCTCTGGATTTAAAAGCCACATAATAATACTGCCAAATGATCATTAGTATTGATAGCCTAATCACCATTTAAATGGAAACAAGTAGCGTGAGTAAACGAGGGATATGAAGTTCATTATTTCACTTTGCAAATCAGTAACTCTGGGGAAATTTCCATTTTAATATGCTGTTTGCTTTAATGTAATGACTAAAAGGTTAAGATCACATATATCCTGTGGATAATGTAAACAAACATTTCTTTCAGCCTCTTCTTGTATGAACAGGAGCTCATGTGCTGTAAGGTTTGCTTATTTACATACTTATACACTTACTTTGCCAAGTATTTTGCTATTTGTCATCCTACTCCCCACCTACTGTCTTTAGCCTTAATTCCTACTGAGAATATTTGATAATGATTGTGGTGTGTGTTAATATGTTAAATTTTATTTTATTTTATTTTATTTTATTTTATTTATTTATTTATTTGTCACAGAGGAAAGAGGTGGTAGAATATGACCTTACCCTTTAGTCCTGTATTTTATAGAAACACGTGTTTTCTCTGGAAATATGTTATATATTACATTATTATGTTTACACCAAAATATCAGTGATGGTGCTAAGGTATTAGGAAATAAAGAAGCCCCTGAATTCCAGAGATGCATTGTATAACATGTAAGATTCCATTTTAGCTTAACACCTTACCCTGCTATTTTGACAATGGCTATTGCAGAGAGGTTAAAGTCTTTAGGAAAAAAAAAAAAGACTCTGGAGCTTTTCAATTCTGAAACAGAGTTTTCTTTTAATTTTCTTACTTTTCTTTTTTCCTTTGTATATTACTTCTGCATGGTAAATTTATAGTACCTTAGCAATACTGGAAGGAATAGGGATTATACTAGTTGAGAAAATATTTTCCAGGCTTATAAATAAATAAGCGAACAATCAAATAAAATAAAAGATTATCCAGAGCAGTGGCAGATTGTTCTAGTGGAGAGACTGAGGTCAAATATTTTTACTTGTCCTAATGGTCTTCATTAGGGGAATTAGAACATCCTGCTGAGAAAGACTGTCATGCTTTGGCTCCACCAGTGCCATATGTACTATAAACATGTTAGTGCCTGAATTGTGAATTGCTTGCCACACAGAAGAATGTTTGTCACAGTCTCTGGAAGATAGATGTCACAGCTTAGTGAAGACCTGCTTATCATTCATGTGGTCACTTCTATTACCTCTGCTCAGACAGTTCTGACCTACTGTTAGTGACTCTGATTTAATTTCCCCCACCAGTGTCACTGGTTATTTCTTCCATTACTTTAGAGATTTAATTTACAGGGTAAACTCCATCACTTGAAAGCAAGGATTTTCCATGACATGATAACAAGTTCTTTTTGAAGTTTAACATGGTGCTGGCTATTTATCTTGGTCATCTCTAAGACATGAAGTTTAAACCACTGAATAACAACATATTTGTATATTGGTGCTATTTACAATAAACATGAAGTATTGTATGTTTTCTCATACTGTTCTCAGCTGTTCCCCAGTATCCAACAGTGACTCCATGCACAGTGTTATGGAAGACCGATTGCACTTTTGCTACAGATAGAAATATAAGCTTGCACGGAGTTGAATCTGGGTTCACACTGACATATAAATACAACAGTGACTGTAACAGGCAAATACATTAGTCACTGTATTCTTGTTTTCCCACATTTTATTCAATCCAAATATTGCAAAAAGGGGATGAAGCAACTCTAAAGATCTGAATATTAATTTCAAGTCATCAATGCAGTAAGATGCGTTTTCTAGAATAAAAAGTGTTGTAGTCACTAACAGTTTGCCAGAGGTTTATTTTCCTGTATGTCTAGACCATTTTCCAAGAAAATATTCGCCATCTTTTTAGTCTTGCTTTTTCAAAAATGTTACTTACATGAACTTCTGCAGTCTCAGGGAATTTCTATCCTTTGATAGCCTCTAATCTGAAGGTGCATCCAAGGCCCAACATTGCTGAGCCACTGGAAGGGAATGGGCAGGGCTTTTCTGTTCCAAGTCTGACAGAAGAACAAAAGAATTAAGGGAGAAAACTGCTTGCTAAGTCATTCAGGGACTTCATGGCTCTGGAGTCAACAGAGGAGACAGCAGCAGAGGGAAAAGTCTGCTGTGAGTATTTTGACTTCCAAGGAGAAGGGACAGCATTGGTAGGTATACATGATGTTGGAATGAAGCTTGTGCCAGATCATTTGGAAATCGTCCATAGTTTCAGATGCATTAGCCCAAATTTCACTAGCACAGTGGAACTGTCTCTAAGGAGTGATTTAAGTGTTCTTGTACTAGAATGCCTTCACCCACTCTATGCCAGTCCATTGCTCATCAGTTTTCATAAAACAGAGAAGCAGAAGCTACAGCAAAAATGTCTATTTTTTCCATTGCAACATTATAATTCAATAAGGCATTCATATGTATTTTTATGCACACATACAAATGTATATACATAACTGCGTATATGTGTGTGTGTGAGTATGCATGTGTTGTATTTGTGGGCTTTAAAAGAAAGACAAATCATTAATTTTTCAGGTTCTGACTGACATAACTATAAACTTAGAGTCTCTCATCTATGGAGAGTTCACTGGGAATATTTGTACAGACTGTTTTGACTAGCAAGGTAGGTCATGTTGCTATATCTGTTCATTTAAAACATTTACAGAATCAGGTTTTATGTGTGAAGACTGGTGATTATTAATTTATAATTTACTTTTCCCCATTGCTCTGCATTATATAGTTAAAATTAAAGATTTTACTTGGAAGTTTTAGAAAGAGTTTCAGAGTCTAGCTCTCTTCTACCTTTCTCATTTTAGTAGTGCCACTTCCTGAAACTTTGTCCTAATTCAGTCTGTAGGGGTGCGTACTTTGTTTAGAAGTAGTACAAAGTGCATATCAGAGTCTTTATTGACAATTATTTTTCTTCCATCAATGAACGTTGTTTACTTCTCAATAAGATGATCTTCTCTTTGTGTGATACACTTGTCTTATTTGAAGAGGAACATTTCATCAAGGAACACACAGTAGGATGATATCAAAATTTGAAGAAAGAAAAGTTCCAATTGTTATGCACATGAATTTGTTTACATAAAACTATGAAAAAATAAAACACAAAACTGTAAATATCTGGAGGCAGACTCGTGTCATAGATCTACGTACAAAAATAGAAGTGATGGCTTCAGGAAGCTATTTATATTTGGGATCAGTTTCTTCTGCTGCTTGCTTTGAGGCAAATAAACCACTGGAGATTAGGCAGAAAGGAAAGGAATAAATTCTCCATGCTCTAGGACTCTTCTCTTACCTTGATATGTGCAACAGAGCCTCCGTGGAGTCAGAAATGAAGGACAAAGAGCAGAAGGGCTCTCTGTCTACTGAATGGTGTAAAGGAGACAACTCCAATTAGAGAATGTGTTCCATGATCATACTATATGTTTAACTATATGCTAAAATATTTCTTAAACTCTACAAGCAGTACCTGCAGGTATGCAAAATCACTAATAGCTGAACATTCACTTTAAAACCTAATACACAGTTCCTCTACTGAAATGTCTAGACAAACATTTCAGTAGATAGTTCAATTTTGAAGTTGATCTGCAAGTAATTTAGCCCAATAACATAGGTACTACTCTTTCTTTCTCTCACTCTTATAGAGACAATTCAGGGATTGAGATATTTCTTGTTGATAGTTTTTTCATTTCAAGTGCCTCAGGGAAGAGAAGTCATGGCAAAAGTGATATATGTAAGGTAAATACAAACTAGCAAAACTAACATTTCCTTTTTAGAGTGTGCAGTATTTGAGTATCAAGTTGGTATTTCAGAGGTAGCCAGTGCCCCAGGTTCAAAACCTGTGAGATTTTCCTCCAGTTTCTGCTGACAGAGCAATCCAGAGGAATGCTGACTGCAACAAGCCTCTGAGCCTTAGGCATGACTGCAGCTCAATTGAAAAATTCACTAACTAAACCCAATGCGCCTGATGAGACCCTGTCACAGTAGAGCGTAACAATAATACAGAGTGGTGGAGAAATAAGAAAGGCAGCTGAGTCACTGTATTTACAAGTCACTAATCCACTCTGGGTATAATCATTTAAAAAGCCTATGTATGGATTTGGACAAAATAGTTATAAGTGTTTTTTTTTTTTTTTTTTTTTTTTTTTTAAGGGTAGCATTTTGAACTAATCTTCTGGACTTAATAGTGTCTGTTAAACAGAAATTGAGTTTTATAATCAAAAATGCCAGGGGAGGAAGGGAAGAGGTTTATTTTATGGTGTGAAAAGATTTAGAGAGCTAACTGGATTAGCTGTTATTGATGAAGATCTTGGAGGAATTTATAGCTACACAGATATATCCTGTAGCATTACTCATATGCATTTTCTAGTACTGGCATAAAATACTTCAAACAAACACCTACTAAACCTAAGATTTTGTTAGAAGAAATGCAAACCAGTTTCAAATAAATATGTTTTAAAGTGTATAGGGCTTGGCTTCAGCTGTCAGTATGGCTTTAGCTGGGGGAATGTACTAATTGGGAGGTTAGATGTGAGTTCCTGGGGAGCAATATCTGAACAAAGTAACAGTAAGAAAAAGGAAGGAATTCAACATACAAGAATGGGCTTTTGTATATATATTTTTTAATAAAGTCAAAAATTAAAAATATGTATTTTAATATTGTGAAGAGAAAATGGGTTTAAGGTGCTTAGAAGGTTTTAAAGAAAAGGTCTGAATAAGGGTCTTATAAATACACTGGAGAGGTGAGGATTTTGGGGAGCAGTTGTAGAACATAAAGATATAGGTCACTGGGTTTGTTTAGTGGGAGTTTTATGGTCAGAAGTGACTGCTCTGACTGGGCATAATGGCAGGGCTGAGGAATAACAAATGGGAATCTGGAGCTCTTGGTGTCAGGTTAGGGAAATCGAGTTCCCACTTGGTCTTTGCTGTTAGAAATGCAGTAGCCTAACATGGACGAAAGATAACAGGTTACATGAAATTCAGTAGTAACAACAGTTGAAATGAGAAGTCAGAACTGGAAGAAAAGTATCCATTGGGCTGTAGTAGAAAAAAATACCATTCAAGTAAAAATGCTCCTTTGAATTCTGAAACAGAAACTGGAAAACATAGCACAAATATTAGTTCTGGAAAATCCCTAAAAAAAGACTGATTCAGCCTCTGAACAGCATCTTGGTCCTACTTGGGATCACACTTGTAGGCACTGAGAGCTTCTAGACATAAAGTAGTTCCTCAGAACAGAGAAGTGACAATCCGATTTGTTTTAGTTTTAACTCACCATTGTTAAACTCACCATTCCATAATAAATGCTTGCTTAAAGAAGACTTATAATTAAAACACAGCCTTACATGAAGATGAAAACAATCTCCCTATAAACATGTAGACAATAATTGTAAAAACATGATTTTTTTAAAATGACCGTCAAGAGCAATTTAATTTGCATATTTAATTCTACCCTTACTATTGGCATTGAATTCAAAGAATACTATTAAAATTAGAGCAAACAGAAAATGAAATAATAGTGAGATAAGAAACAAAGGTACACAGTTTGGAGACAGAAAATAGCAGCTAGACAGTTGACACATAAAATTATTTTTTCCATGTGCAGGGCAAAATTAGATATTTATTTAAGCAAGTTTGAAAATACAGAGATAAAAAGATCAAACCTTGCCTCAGAAAGTTCCCAAGAGAAGGGAAGACAGCAATGGAGTAATGGAGTAACTAACAGGAGCATCTGGAGGGGAGTATTTGGAAGATGCAGCAATGCAGTCTGCTTCTCTCAGCCAAAATCTGAATGTAAGCGAGAATTGGAATTACTGAGCATGCAAGGAAAGAGTAGGTTTTAGGACTCACTAGAAAAAAATGCACAAATAGGCTATATTTTACTTCTTTTGTGTGGGTGTTGCACTCTTGGTTAGATTACTATAAAGCACTTTACTTTGAAGTGGTTGACTGTGGTTGATTTTGGTCATTTTCAATCATCCAAAGCTTACAGTGGCAAGGGAGAACAGGGTCTGTTAGACTGTGAAGTGCAGTTAGATTTACGGGAATCAGGGGAGCCGCCACCTGGGAACCTACTCCTTGTGTGCCTGGTCTGTGACATTCACCTTTAGAAGAAGTGCTGACAATCAGATCCAGTCCACCACAGTGGACTGAAAGGGACTGAACTGCCTTCTTGACCCCTAACTCTGACAGAAGTGCCTGGCATGCTGCCAACAAAGAGCACAGTAAGTGATAGCGTACCATAATTGATAAAGATTTTTTTTTCTATCCCTATCCTATCTATTCCTATCAGTCAGAAAGGAAGTGGGAATGCATTGGCAATAGCCCTTGGTATGTTTGTCACTGCCTTCATACAAGGAGGTAGGTGTCTCCCTTCTGAACTTCCCTCTGGTATCAGATTCAAATATTACTTGTAGGCAGATCTCAAATATTGATGGAGAACTGTCAGACTGTGAAGATTTGTGTAATCTTTATCTTGGCTGGACTCTGTCCACTCATGTTTTAAATCTACTTATGCAACAGAAAACCCATTGTTCCCATAGCAATCATTGCCCCTAATCTCTTTGGAGTATTGACAAAGTGCCTCCATTTATTCAGGCAGTTGTTAATCATGGATTCTGCCAGCTGCATGTAGGCTTTTAAGTACATGCATAGTTCATTAAGAAGGAAATCTGGGGTTGTTACAGAATGTCCTTATCTCTATGTCTCCTGGGATTGTGTAAGAATGTTATTTTGCACTTAAGTACTTTATTTCTGTACAATCCGTAGATACTGGAGTTATTCTTGCTTTGATGCCGGAGGCTGGAAAAAAAACAATCAGAACTGGCAACTCTAGCTAGAAGATGTGATTGCCAAATGTAATACAATGCAACAAATGGTCATTATTAGATGGCCAGCTTCCTGGCTCTGGAGGTAGCCGCTATGGCCAAAAGTATCATTTGGTTAGAAAAGGTTGAGGTTCCTGCTTGTACTTGGACCCCATCACTGCTAGCTGTGCGTGTCATCATTAAGTTAGTCTAATGTCTTTTCTAGGGGCTGCATATTCAGACTATTTCAAAAGAAAACTAGTCATTACAACTGCTATTTTATGTTATTAGCTCAACTATCATTTACAGAGTATTCATTGGTAGTGTCATGTAACCTGTGCCTGTTGCCATTTTAGAAAGTACGTAAATCAGATGTGTTAACTTTCTGCAGATGTTGTGTTTGAGGACAATGAGTTGGATTGGAATTTCTGTTCTCATTAGCGCTGATTTGTTAATCTGGATAGTGGTGAAGTTTATCATCATATGACTGAGGATAAATGAATTGTGAAACTAAATATATTAATTTTAATATCATAAAGTGCTTGTAATACAAATAACCTGCCATATTATGATTGAAATATATAGATGGGAAAAAAATAAGTGGAAGCAATTTTTATTACATACAACTTGATCTCTCCCATCCATTTTGAAGTTCAGCTAGGTAGCATAACTCAACTAAGTATGCCAACACTTACCTGTGTGCTTAAATTTAAATAAACACATATGCAACTTAGCTTCTAACACAAAATTTCAGAATATTTTAAGTTTATAGACTGAGAACAGTCCCATTTACTTCCAAGTAGGTACTTACAGTGGCTGAAATGCAGCATATGCTTCAGTCTATCTACCTTCTTATACTGTCTATTGATTAATCTAGTATTGGATAATCAGATATGATTTCAGATTAAAACACTGACATATGAGAAGAGTCAGCTATTTCAGCTTGGCAGCTTCTGCGCATATAAACTTGTTCTATGCATAGTCTATGCAAGAAGGAAGTTTGACAAGAAATAAAAACACGATTAATTAGGAAAAGAAAGCTTTCAAGACTTTCTGGTGGTAAGACTGTCTCTCATGCTATGCAGACAGCTTGCATGTTACAACAATGAAATGATTATATCTTATGTTGTAGGGGAGAAAAATAATTTAATACAATAGCTAGCTAAAGGAAAAATGCCATGAAAAGGTAAAATTGCAGGTTGCAAATATAATGTAATTAAATATTATTACATTAAAAAGCTATTATTATTAATGTTACAAATAATCTTTAAACAAAAGAGAATTCTGAGGCCATCTTTTTAATTTTCTTGACAACTAATTTAGCTTTGTTTCATAAGCACAAGGCTTAGTGCTACAGGTCTAAACTGCAGGGGTGCAGCAAGAGCAGGATCACAAGGCCAGCCGGGTGGTGGCCTCACTGCTGTTGGGTGCACCCAAGAGGGGTGAACCAGGCAGGTCACTTGGTCAGGGTTGGAGGCCAGGTCATGGGCATAATGCCAGGCACCAGGGAGACTGCAGTGCAGCCCAGACGAGGACCAGGACTGACACGCAGTCCTCAAGTGAAGGGCTGCCACCATCTCTCCCCCCATGACTCCTTCCCAGCTGCTGGAGCTTGCAGCCACACAGTAACAAAGCTCCAGGGAAGGGGAGCAGCAGCTTCTTTATGTGCTTGGTACCCTCACATGTTAAAGCGGTTTTATTCTTTACTGGAAAATTTTCCTGTAGATCTTGATTTTAGGTGTAAATTCTTGCTATCACATAATTTTCTAACTTTTAATTTAATAATTATTACTTCATTTATCTTGGATTGAATTGGTCTTATTTTTTTTTCTCTTTTTTTCTTTTTTGCTCTCTTCCTTTTTTACATGAAATATTATTTCTCTTAAATGAAATTTATTTTAGAGCAATAACTGAAGTCACTGTTTAAATACTTCTACAGTTAGTTAATGTTTGGATTAGAAACTTGTGAAAATGTTCTTAGATTCCCAGTGGCTCTATCTATCAGGAACAGAAACAAGCAAGAAACCTCACATTAGTCTTTATTCAGTTCTGGTCCTGAGAATCTTTCAAAGATATTGTCACAGCAATTGGCTTCTGATTGACCTACCACTTCAACCAAATACATCTCAACAATTTCCCTGAAAAAGAAAAAGAAAGTGACAGAAGTACTTATTTGACAAAATTGCTTCCATTTTTCAGTTCTTCATCAGTTAACAGAGTCTGAGGAAGAGCTGGGATCTGTGCCTCAGATGAGCCTCTTCACCACAGAGAAGATGTCCCTGTCTCCTAGTCCCTTTGCCTCTGCTTCTCTGAGGCCAGTGGCAGGAGCCATCAGCTCATCAGAGGCCCCTCTCTACAGCCCAGAAGAGCTCAGGGACACAAAGGCAGGTGGGAACACAAATTAAGGACTCAGATTAAAAGGACACCCTCCTGGGCCCTCCCCCAGGGCTGTCCCAAGAGAACCTGAGCCCTGGTATCCAGGTGTGCCACCCATCAAGATAAGTAAACAGGAGGAGCTCTCAGAAGCACCTTTTGGACCATGGGGTGCAAGGGGAAGGCACTACTTCATAGAGTCACAGAAGGGAACCACAGAAGGTTTGGGTTGGAAGGGACCTTAAAGACCATCTAATTCCAACTCACCTGCCACGGGCAGGGACACCTCCCACTGGACCAGGTTGCCCAAAGTCCCATCCAGATTGGCCTTGAACACCTCCAGGGATGGGGCATCCACAGCTTCTGGGCAACCTGTGCCAGTGCCTCACCACCCTCTGAGTAAAGAATTTCTTCCTAACATCTAATCTAAATCTCCTCTCTTTTAGTTTAAAGCCATTACCCCTTGTCCTATCATTATACTCCCTGACAAAGAGTCCCTCCCCAGCCTTCCTGTAGGCCCCATTTAGGCACTGGAAGGCTGCTATAAGGTCTCCCTGGAGCCTTCTCTTCTCCAGGCTGAACAACCCCAAGACTCCCTCAGCCTGTCTTTGTAGGAGCCATGCTTCAGCCCTTTGATCATCCTTGTTGACACTTCTCTGGACATGGTCTTAATATGTCTATGTCTTTTGTATGTTGGGGGTCCCAAAGCTCAACACAGTACTCTAGGTGGGGTTTCATGAGAGTGGAGTTGCAGGGGAGAATCACCTCCTTGACCTGCTGGTCATGACTTAGGAGTATGGAACACAATAGGGGATGCATAGGAAGAGCATTTTAGGATTGCACAAGGCTTATTATACTATGTTTTGAGGAGGGGCCAAAGGGAAGTAAAAGGAAGGATTTAGGTGACTTGGGGAAATGCAAATTTGGGAAAATAGAGGGGTGAGGGGATACTGGTTGGTACTCCCGTCTGGCCATACCCTGTGCCTGATCAGTGCTGTCTGTCCTGTCTTCATGCTAAACTCCTTGCTAACCTTTTGCTCGGTGAGGGACTATCCATCAGTGTGTGTGTGTCAAAAGGCGAGCCAATGGGAAGAGTTGACTCTCAGAGGGACCAGGGGAGTCCTGGACAGCTGCTATAGAGACCGTGGGGCCTGGGGGTATTTAAGGATGAGCTCTGCTGGTGTGTTTGTGTGTGCATGTGTTTCTGTAAGGGTGAGACCACAGAAGAGGCTGGCCAATGGAAAGACCATGGGAGTCCTGACCAGCTACCAGAGGGGCTGTGCATCTGGGTGGGGTGGGGGTGTGTGGACTGGGATCCAGGGGCAGCTGAGTGTCTGAGCCACCTATAGCAAGAATCCACATTGTACATGACATTCTATAACATATATATACCTACAACTAATTCTGATCAACCAGAGAGGGGAATATGATGAGGCTGGTGCTCCTGTTCGTGTTTGTGTAAGTGCTGAGTCCTGGCTGAAGGAAGGAATTGAAAATGCTGTAGTTTCCTTCCATTGCTGTGATAAACCAACATTTTCCATTTAGTAAAATCATTTGTTCATAAGCAGCCAAAGTGGAACTTTTGTGGAGAAGGAGAAGCTTTAAAAAAAAAAAACAAAAACTTTTATTGCTGAAAGAGCATTCCCTTTGGGTCTTTCTAATTTCACAATAGAGGAGAGTAAATCCATTATGTAGGTTGGTCTTAACATGTAGGAAAACAATCTAATTCCTTGCCACGGGAGTTTAAAATTCCACAAGCATTTTTTCTTCGGTTTAACTCATGTTTAATCACAAATTCAATACTGCAACTGGGCATTCAGTAATGTAGCTTGCCTACTGTGTAATGATTTTCAATTCAAGTCACACTGCCTTCATATCCATAGTGGTATTATTTATTTCCATATTTAAAAAAAATATCCTTGTATAATAGTGGAATCACAGCATATTTGAACTTGATTTTCAAAGAACTGCTATACAACTATATACAACATTTGTCCTTCTGGTGACCCTTTCTTTTTGTGATTGCAATTTTGACAGGTGCTTTTGCTTCAGGCCACTCAGAGACTTTATGCTATTAACCACAGTGACATTTTTCTCCCTTGAATTGTTGCAGGGAAAAAAGCTGATGAGAAAGTTCAAGTTTCCTTTTGTTTCTTTGTGGGCTTAATGTTAGTGCCATGGTGACAACCAAAAAGTTAACATTCACCCCTAATTTCTTCACAGGTGCATCTTTCATGGTACAGATATTTCAGTGGGTTATGAAAAAACTTACAATAATTGTCAAGATATGTGGAAATTACCAGTAATAACTGGTTGGCAACAATGGAGTGGAATCAGTGTTAGTATTAAGATCCTGACATAGATCTATAGCCCAAATAAATCAGTTATATTCTTTTTATTAGTTTCAAGGGACTCTGAGTCAGATTCTTAGGCTATGATTAAAGAAGATTAAAGGAGTTAATTAGGTAATAGTCTGACCACACTCTTAGGATCTTTTGGAAAAGAAACCTTAAAAATCATTTACACACTTATTTAATCAGGCACAACACTTTCTTTAGTTACTTAAAACAACATTTTGTGGAAGATATTTACTATACAGAGGATTTACTTTTTTTTTTTTCTGGATTACTGCCTTTTTTTTTTCCTTTTTTTTTTTTTTTTTTCTTGGAGCAATCTCTTATTATGCTGAACAGGTTAGTAGCATTAGAGTTGTTGTAAATCCAAATGTTTATCTCTGTCACATTCAGTAACATCAAATATGCCGTAAAACTTTTTATAGTGGGTAGAAGGTAAGAAAGCAATTGCGCATTGAAAGCTTGTTATACCCTCAAGCTTAGAGTTGAAAATTTTAGATTATTTAATGCTACTGGATTATAAGAGAATTCATTCACATGCATAAATTTATTCACTGGTTAGTTAAAAAAAATCTTTTTTCATTCACGTTACAAAGAGATTTAAATCAACATATATGGAATTTATTAATATTTCCTTGTGTGATGATAAGGAATTAAACTTTATTTTACAAGTCCCTTTATCTGGATTAATGTCACAGAAGCACTATTTACCTTGCTATTTACTACTATTTTATTTAAATAAACACATATACATTTATCTTCTGTGTGCATATATGCACATGCACATATATATGTATAGATATAAATATGTATATATGAATTTTTTCTCTTATATGTATTATTATTAGATACTCTAGCCGGGCTGCTGGTACTGAATTATTTTGATTTTTTATGCTACAATGATTCTGGCACTGAAAATAAGTTCCTTGAACCTTCTCTATGGAAAATGGATTATGTAGAGAGAGGGTGTCTAGTCCAGTGTTTATCTCATTAATCTGGCTCCAAGGAGACCTGGATATGATTCTTTGCTCCACCACAGGTATCCTATTTGACCCTTGGCAAATTGCTGTGCCTCTGTATCTCCATTTTTCAAGCTGCCATATGACTGAGGACATATGCCTCTCTTGAGAGTGGATAAGGAATAGAATAGGAGCAAAGAGAAAAGTTTTGAGGATAAAATTTTAGACATGATGATAATGGGATTATGCAAATAACACCCCCTCAAAGAAAAAAAAAAAAAAAGGCTGATGCTCCACTGTTGTGCGCCTTTTACTGTCAGTGATAGTATTGTAATCTGTGAATAAAATGCCATCAGTCCATTCATGCTAGAGTACCATTAGTGACGTTGGCTAGGGGAGTACAAAAAAAACAAAACAAAACAAAACAAAACAAAACAACAACAACAAAACAAAAACCAAAGATTCCTTCTTAGTCTGTTTTACCATAATTTCATGACTTCAGGGTTAACTTCATGAAAGATTTAGGTTTTATCCTTCCTATGCCAATGATACATTCAGCTGCCTTCTTGATATTTGATTCAAGTAGGGGAAACCTGTAGTGGTATGAATCACTTGTCATTTCTGCATTAAACCAGCTTGTCTGTATATATTGAACCAAGCTGCTCTTGGAAATCATAGAGGTTTGATGGCTTTGTTAAATAGCCCTGAGGACAAAAAAGGTATGCTCCATATAAACAGTGATAAACATCACTGGCAGGATGTTTATCATCACATTAAAGTTATTTTCTATACCTTTTATAAAGGCATTGTTGAGAAACAATCTTATCTGTCATAAACTACTAAGAAAGGGGCTGGGGATGGTGTTTAAATGAATCTTCCTGTGATAATAAAGGTAGTTACTTCAAGCTCACAGTATGCTATATGAAAGCACTATATCACAAGTTAATGTATGTATAACCCATTATATCTTTCTTTATGTATTTCAGATAATGCTGTCCTCCATACCAAGCTAAAGTATCAGCACTATTATGAACTCATGATCTGAAAGCCTCCATAAGATCTCAGAGAATGAAACCAATCACCTAACAGAAGTGTTTTATTTTCATCAATATTTGTAAAATTATATGCACACAGAAGAGTTCCCAAATCTGTATATAAGTACTTAAAAATGATAGCTTATTTATATTAAACTCTTCTATGCAACAGAGCTGTGCTATTCACATACATGGAGTAGAGTGTTATTCTTACAGAAGTGCTTAATTAGACACAGAGGAGAAATCTAAGTTGTCAAATATCTTTGAAAATGTTCTTTTTGACGCTTCTTTTGTCTCTTTTCTCTCCAAATGTAATTTATGCCTAATAGATATTTTTTTCATTTTCATCCTCATAATTTTAATCAAAATAACAATTTCTTTCTATCGAAATGTGTGAAAAAGTAAATATGTTTCTACTGAAGTGAATGTTTCTATTCTATTTTAATGCCTGGAATTTTTTTTTTTCAAAAGTAAACCTCTTGTAAGGTAGTTACATTATAGGAAAATCCTACATCAGACATGCAATGACAGGAATGACATTTACAGCAAGAAGGAAGACAAGAATGTTGGAACTTAAGTGAACTTCAAATTAAAGATCAATAACTTAAGAAGGAAATTATTTAACTTGTCTGTGTCACCCTTGCCTTTTTCACTGGAAGAACAGGCTTTACTTCAATTCAATCATTAAATTGGTAGGTTACTAGCAAGAAAACTGGTAAGTTCTTATAACATAGCAAGAAGAATGATTAAATTACTAGACTCTTGGATATTAAAGAGATTAATAGGTTTTTTAATGTCTGTGTGAATTCATTTGCATGAATGATACCTGGAACCTGTAGAAGAATGAAAAGCTCTTAATGCCAGCATAAGTGATCTGTATTCTCTTAAATGATCATACATTGAAAAACAATAGGGATAATCCTTTGATGCAAATGTCACCTTTACTGAAATTCCCAAGTTCATAGAAAGTCTAATTAAGGTGCTGGCCAAGGCAGCACTGCTAATGATTTTATAAAAGGTCTCATCATTCTTTGAGCGATCAC
Organism: Anser anser; assembly: GCF_964211835.1. Taxonomy (NCBI): domain Eukaryota; kingdom Metazoa; phylum Chordata; class Aves; order Anseriformes; family Anatidae; genus Anser; species Anser anser. Next base: position 52,921,665 of record NC_139722.1, on the reverse strand, counting down.
AGGATGATTAAGCAAGGTTGTTTTAAAACAAATAGTCATTCTTCTCTTATTGTACTTTATTCTGGTGCCACTGTGACTGCTAATTATGAAGAGTATGTTGCATCTTATTTGCAATCTTGAAAACATGTAAGAGTTTCAACATCAAAGCATTTAGCTTTTCTCAGATTATCTGGATATCTTCTTCTGTTTGTGCTCAAAGCTCACCACATACTTTTGTCACAGTAAGGTACCTACTTCATCAATTCACTCATAGAGGATATCGACCCCTTTGGAGTTTCAAGGATCTCTCTACTTTCTGTCTTCTAGTAAGGTATTATAATAACATTGTGGTCAACAGGAGGTCTTAATTTTCACTTATGAGAATAACTGAGATGGCTTGAAGTTTGTGTCTCTTGACAAAAGGGTTTTCTCCCACTGCTCTCCCTTCTTTTTAAGAAGAGGTTCATACTCACTGGGTGACAGTGACACTGAGTCACTGGACTGACCTACTTGTGACGTGCTGCATGGTCTACACATGAGCAGTAAGAGAAGGACTGGAACTAATGCATACATACATTCAACGTTGTAATTCAAAATTGTGTACATGCTGACTTCATGATAAGTAAATTGTACAGAACAGAGGGAATAACTCTTTAAATTTCTCCTGTAAGCAATGGGGGACAAAAATGAGCAAAAATATGCCAAATGAATTAATTCTTTGTAACACCATTCTCTCCAACTTTACGTCTGTTAAGTTTATTTCATCAGCACAGATACACCAGAGACAAGTAGGTTAAAATTTAGCTTTACTGTCTTTTTCTGCTTTCTTGATCACAGGCCACTGCAATACAAGACTAATTCTATACAGAGTTAGAGCAGTGCTGTGAACCAGTAAGGGTCTTTGTAATAATAGTAGATCTCTTGTATGTAGTGACATCTGTGCCATTGCTCTTTCCTATTTGTTAAACAGGTGCCACTTGCAGCTCTGAAGCTAGAAATTGAAAAAGGATGATAGCTCTAAATGCACCTGTGGATCTTCTCAAACTGTTGTACAATCTTAAAGCTTATCTAAGCTTTACTGAGGCAGGTGGAGTATCAAAAAATGTCTTAAAATTTGCTATAAAATTTAAGAACATCATTCCAAAATGCATCTTGCAAGTTTTTAAAAATGATTATAAGGAGAGTTAGCTTACTCCCTAATCTCACAGAAGGACTTGAAATTAGGAGCAGTTGAATATGAGTCTTGAGTTAGCACATAGTTTCCCTGGGAGAAGAACATGAGAAGGATATGCGGAGAGTTTTAAATGAGAGTCATTGTAATCAGCACTCTCGATGGAGCAGAGATGTTACCTGGCCTAACAGAAAAAGAAAGGAGCATTTGATCTTTTAGAAGCAGGACTCATCTCACCTAATGGCAGCACTTTAGCTGATATGTAACTAATCTTTTTTTGGACTAAAATCTACGGAAGTTCCAGAGACAGCTCAAATATAATGTATAAAACAGATGATTCTTCAAAATCATGGACTTAGCAACTGGTCCCAGAATCTCCCTCTGATTTTCTGTCTTGACATGGATGTCCAGAGTGAGCTATTGTACTTGTTTGATTATTCTTGTAGGTTTCAGTGGAATATATATATTGAAAGACCTGAAATGAACCTCACTGGGATCAACAGAATTAGTCAGATTATACTTCCCACTTATAAGACGATGCAGGACAGAATCACCATTTTTAATTGGAGAAAAATTATTGAGGGAATGTGGTAGAGATTAATTTGAAATAGGACTTACTCAGAATGAGTAAATATGTCAAGATGTCAGAAGTTAACTCATTAATAACATTACTATTTAGACAGGTCTGAGGTCTGTTCATGCAATTTAAGTTATTTATTTATTTGTTTATTTTTCTTTTCTGAATTTTATGGAAGGATCAGCTTTCCAGTACACATCTTGGCAAGACATAAAATCTGACAATATATCTTGAAAACTACAGGCTAAAATTGCAATAGGCACTGCAAAGTTTTACAACCACAAATATGCTTTGAAATAAAAGGTTTAGTTACAGCGAATATTCTGTGTCTAAGCAATGTGCTGGCATAGGTTGTCATGAGGAAAACACTTTAATTTTTCATATTTTAGTGGGCTTGAATCAATATTAAATCAATGGGAAAACAGTTTTATGTTTCCTATTGCAAGACTCGCTATCAAAAATGTTTTTTTACAGGCTTGTATTTGGCAGCTTGTGTTTTGAGCTCTTTTCTGCTTGCTGCTAGGTACAATAACCTTGTACTTGATTCCTTTCATTTCTAAAACAACAAATTGATAATCTTATGCTTTTAATATCAAGTTTTTAATGCTATATGGCTGGCTTGTACATCTTCATCACAGGAGCTTATTTGATTTTCTTATTTTTAAAATTCCATCTATCATGAGAAAAGTATAGCTCATTTTCTTGTTGTTGCTGAAAACACATTCAAATAAAATATTTTAAGTTCTGCTGGAAAAAAAAAAGAAGGAAGAAATATTTCATTTTTGGACAGACTTGGACAATATTTAATAGGAAATGTAGCTCAGTGACTTGTGTTGTCTTCCCTCTTTGCTGGCCAGACTTCCCAGGCTTCATAATCACTGCTTCTTTTGGAGCAAGAGGAAAGTCAAAACCAGAAAAACTTAAGAAACAGAGTAAGATCAATATTAATCTCAATCCCCAGAAGTAGCTGATATTTAGGTTGGAATACTGCAGTTATTGACACTACATTTTCTGTAGAATTGTGCCTATGTATTGGAAATAATTCCTTGTTTTGAAATTGTACCATTTCTGAAGCAGATGTCATGTGAGTACGTTTAAACTTTGCTGCCAGTACTGACCTGCCTCTTGTGACCTTGTAGTTCATTTTCCATAGATGTTCTTGCAAGCTGTTTAATCATTCAAATGTTTGTGAAAAACAGTATAACTGGATTATATGCCTTTTCTGATTTAATTTTTTTTTTTTAAGTATTCTATGAATTCTCATAAAATACTCAAGGATACTTTTTCCAGTAGACAGATTACAGTATTAACTTTTTAGGTTTAATATAGGTTTTAGGTTTCATATAATGTATAAATTTATGAACCTTAAAATTAAACCAGTGAGTTTAAACAGTTTAAAAATAGATCTTAATTATAAGGAGGATTGTTATAGATGAACAATTATACTTCTCTGCACTGCCTCCTTACTTGTCGTTAAATTCAAGCATCTCTGACTGAGTAGACATCCTAAGCATATGTCTGAACGTTTCCTAATTTACTTAGTGGCCTTCCCTTAGGATACTTTTCTAGGTCATAAGACTCAGAAAATAGCCTTTTTTTGCCAGTCTTTGTCCATCTCTTATTTTGTGCGAGTGTGTTCTGGCAGCAGATGTATTAATGGAATTCAAAGACAGTCAACACATAGATTGAGCTAACAGACTCATAAAAGGCACACTTATACTGACCCAGTGTTACATAAAGGTCAGACAAACTGGATAGCTTTTATGGAGCTCATTATTTAATCTTAATATTAAAAAGAACCTAGCATAGAAGACCCTAATCAGGATTTGTAATTAAGTGAGAACATCATTCATAACCTGATTATAATTGCAGGGTTTTATAGCCCTTTTCAAGAAATCAGCTTCTTGCACTGTCGATGTCATGCAAGGGGTTTTATACAAAGCATGTCTTAGACTGTTTGTAAATCAGTTATTAAATGCATTACATGAATTTTTCATCTACAGTGATGTTTATAAAAATAAATGTCTCATGGACAAAATGTTAAATTCTTCCCAGACCATGATTTAAAATAACAAGAAAAAGAATAAAATAAAAGTTAAAATAGTAACTGAATGAGATTATAAATGGTTCATGCTCAGATTTCGTCCTGACACATACAATTTTAACTAAAAAATTACAAAGTGTGTAGAATCCTTGCCATGCTTATATGCCTAAAGACTCCTTTAATAAGCCCCCACAATATTTCAAATTAAATTTATATGAAAGGAGTTAGAGTATCATATTAGATCAAGTATAAGTCACTCTTTAGACTAGAATGGCCCTGAATCTGATTAATCTGAATGATCTTTTTAGCAAACTGGATCATAATAGCTCCCTTGGTGCCATTAATATCTAACTTTTCCAAGATCATGATATCTCAAAGATATTTTGTTCGTGGATTATACGTCCATTAAACTGATATGTTTCTATTGATGTATTGTGGTCATGCATTTATCATGATTCCACCAAGCAGAACATGGTGCTGAGTTGATACTGAGTCAGACTTATCACAAAAGAAAAAAAATTTCCTTACAAATCAGTTGAAATTAGTTAGTGACATAATGAAAGTTGTAATGCTTCCAGAGTTTTTATCAGTATTTTTGCATGAACTACTTCACTATCAGTGGCATCGTCAGCTTAACTTGTTTACTTCGTATTGCGATGTACTCAGCAGTGTATGCTGTCTTCACTAAGTGTAACGCCGCTTCTTGTATTTCATTGAAGGATGTAATAATACCCAAGTGACAGAAAAATAGCTTTTAAGATTGTTCTATCTTGATAGCTTGCAATTGTTCTAAAGTAATTTAAAAACAAAGCTGGTAGGATTTTCAGTTTACTGAAAGCCAGACTTGGACTGAAATTGTCTTCCCATGGAGGGAAGCCAGAAGAGGAAAATGGTTCCCCCACGTAACTCTGTTCTGGTAGCAGGATGAGGGATTCCTGAAAAAAAAAAGTGGGTGAATAATAGGTGAGATTGAAAGAACACAGTGCAAATTCCTTTTTAAAGAAGATGAGTTGATGCATTGAAGGAGAATATTAAGATATTACTCGTGAAGGACACATGAAATTATTACCTTCATGAGGTAAAGAAGAAGCAGAGGGTTCTCAAGAGTGATGACTTCCCCTCACCTTTGCACAGGTGAAGGATCACCTCCCTAAACCTGCAGGCAGCACTCTTCCTCATGCAGCCCAGGATGATTTTGGACTTTGCCACGAGAGTGAATTACTAGCTTGCTATCTTGGTGTCCATCACGATCCCAAGGTCCTTCTCCGCAGAGCTGCTTTCCAGCCAGTCAGTCCAGAGTACATATTGGTGCTTGGGATTATTACTTCCCAGGTGAGGACTTCACATTTCCCTTTGCTGGACTTCATGAGGTTCCTGTCTGCTCATTTTCCAGTCTACTGAGGTCCCTCTGAATACTAGCACAGCCCTCTGGTTTATCAGTCACTCCTCCTATTTTTGTGTCATCTGCAAACTTCCTATGAATGTTCTCTGTCCCATCATCCAGGTCATTAATGAAGAATTTGTATGTACTAGCTCCAGCACTTTCCCCTGAGGTACACCACCAGCCTCTAGCTGGAGTTTTTGCCACTAAATGACAATATGCCATTAAATCAATTTTCAATGCAGTACAATATCCACTTATCTAAACATATTTCATTAGTTTGTTTATGAGGATTTTATGGGATATAGTGTTGAAACCTTAAAATTCAGGTAAATAGCATTCACCAAGCTATTGACCTCATTGTAGAAAGCTATCAAGTTGGTTAAGCATGCATTCTCTTTGGTAAAGAGCCCACACAGGAGCAGAGGGGTTGGACCAGATGACCTCTAGAGGTCCATTCCAACCTTAACTATTCCATGATTCTAAGAGACAAAGATCAGGGTCCACTTCCGTACTGTGGAGGTGTTTGGGCCAATGTGGGACTATTGATGAATGTTAAACCACACTAGCTGGGGAGCAAGGTAAGAAGTTTGGGAGCCAAATATTCGAGCAGCCATAAGTCTGTGCCAGATACTTTGGAGATCAGAGGGTCTGTGCAAATGCTACTAGAGATGACGAGGCTGAAGCTGGCTACTGGAGAGAAGGTGGAGTTTGGTGGTCAGCTACTGGTAAGGTCATGAGTCCAAGACAGCTACTTGAAACAGACATTTGAATGTATATGTCTGTGCATGCGGCAACGGGGAGACCAGGGGACACTGGTTAGGTAGGCTGGATGTCTTATACGTGCATGTGTGAGGGTTTCTAAGTACCACCAACCGGAGTGGAGCTATGGCCTTGGGGGCTTATATGCCCAGATGGCAGCATGCAAAAGACCAGAGGAACCAGGGGCAGATTCTGGTTAGACAGAGTGCCTAAGGTCAGCTATGGCAGGGATTCATACTGCATATATGCAATACATACTTATATACTTTCCATTAATGGGATTTCATCCTTATTCACCAGATGGGATAATGGGATGAAGCCACTGGTGGTTTGTGTTCGTGTGAGTGCTAAGCGTTTTTCTTTTGTATGCTTGTTTTGCATGAGGCTGGGTTCCTCAAAGAAACAATAAAACAACTTGAAGAGAGTTTAGAAGGATATTTAAAACATAATCGTACTGTGTCTTTGAAAGGTTATGTAGAAAGATTACAAACATTTTGCAAGAACAGACAAAATTTACAGTTCTGAATATCCACAGTAACTTTGAAGCCTGTATTTAAATGACCTTAGAACTGAAGGCAATCTGCAAGCTTTGTGACATTTCTCAACTGTTATTTAATTAGAGAAAAAAAAACAATATTAAAAAAACAAAAAACAAATCAAACAACACACATACACAAAACAAACAGCAACAACAACAACAAAAAAACAAACCCCCACACAAAAAAAGCAACTAAACCTACCAACCAAACAGTATAATATACAATGTATGTTTTAATTTTAAAACTTTGCTCAACAGCAATTTTAAATGTTTCTGGCTTTAGTGTTAACAAAGAGGAATATGGCTTGCACTTCTTTCTTTTGGGGCAACAGCTGGAAGCATGTATTTGGTTTCAGTAAAAAGCAAACAAACACAGCATTTCAGCAAAAGAAGACAGAAAGAAAGATGATGGCTAAGCTAGATTTTTTTGAAGTACTTAAAAAGTCAGTGTTGAAATGGAGTAAGTGACAGAGGAATAAAACTCTTTTTTTTTTTAAAAAAAAAAGCACAACAAAACAGAATCTACATCCTTCTACTGCTATGTGTCATAAAATATTAATAGAAACATCTGTGAAGAAAGAGGAATGAAGACTGTTGTTTTAAATTGAAGCAGAGAGTAAAAATTAAGCCTTTGTCAAATTCCTTTAACATTACAATGGAGTTCCTCTAACCTTGAAAAATGGTAGTTGGGAGTAATCCTGCAAGTCTGTAGTGTCACCTAAAGATTTTATTAAAAGCCATCTCAGAGGGTGGCCCAATACAACATTAATGACTATGATAAAGGTGAGCTTTGTCTTCAGAATTTCTGACAAGTTCTGAATCTGAAATACTAGCTGTTATTAATGAAATTGTACTAACACAAAAACTGAATGCTACCATTTGCAATGAATTAAAATTTATCATTGCTGAGGAACTGAAACAAAATGACATTTGTATGTCTCTCTAGATAAATATGCTAACCTTCCTTCATTCTGTTGTGTGACAGTTTTTAAATCTAGTATCATAATTAACAAAATGTAAATTAAAATTAAAAAAATGATGATAGTTTTATTTTACCTATGTAATATAACAATAATGTTGTTCTTAATTAATGATATGAATGGCTTCATCACTGATGAATTCAAAATGGCCTCCCTTGACAGGCCCCAGCTTCTTGCTGGACTTCAGCGGCATATGCCACATGATGCTTGATGTTCAAACATCCAGGTTTCTAATTGCATGAAGAGCAATTGCAGAGGAAGAGGGAGTAGGAAATTCCATGAGCACACCTAAGGGAACACACCCTGTGTCTCTTGGTATGGTTCTAAGGGTCAAATACCAAAGCTGTCATACAAGGCTGTATCATGACCAGAGCTGCGTCTAACCTAAGGAAAAGAGAAGACGTGGGGCTGGTGATTCTACCAGGCTCTGTTGGGCTCTCTCCTTTCCCAGAACTCACAAGCTGTCCCAGGGATGAGGAGCTGAGGATACTGTAGGGATGTATGGAAGGTGAGAGCATCTGCCTCATTAAGGTTATCTGGTCAAGGATAACATGTTAAATGTAAAGGAGATAATAAGTAAAGGAAGAAACCAAACTGTGCGTGTGTGTGTGTGTGGGGGGTTCAGTCCAGAAAATATGTCTACTTCATATGTTTGCATAAATGTTCTTGGTCAACTTTTTAAATGCTGTCTAAAAATAAGTAAATAGAATTTCATATAAAATAATATGTATGCAAAATAGAAGACAAATGCTTTTTAATTTTATATAATACAAATTATATAATTTCACTACTTACCTTTGGCCAGTTTCTAGGGTCAGAATATTTAGATTAACTGTCACAGTAATATTCTTTATAGCTTGAAGGGAATCCCGCCAAGATGTAAGAGTGCCTTGGTATCTCACCCATGAGAAAGACAAAAGGTGTTCATAGTGCTTAAAATTGAGTCCATAGGTTAGTTGCCAGAATAACCAAAAGTAACTAGAGATTGTACCAGGTATGCACAGAACTGAGCTCAATACAAGGCAGTGATAATGGCAAGCCTTTCCTTTGCACATCCTTCTTGTATGACATCAACTTTGTGACTTATATATGAATCCTTAAGCCTTAAGAAATTCCACCTCTACTTTTAAGTAGCTAGGAGTCCTCATTCTTTACTGCTTTATTTACTCACAGAAATCTTTCAGCATTAAAATTGTTTATTGTATTGTTTGTCAGTCCTTGGAGAGTAAAAGTGAACAAAAGCATAAAGATTTAGAAATAAATCTCTGTTATAATATTCATGTTGTTGACCATTTCTTTTTACCAGGCCAGTAGGGAAACCACAATGACTTATGGTTTTAGTGATTTGGATACAGCATTTATTAAAAGCTGTATTTAAAGGCCTCTGTGGGACAGTCACTCCTACTGTCTGATTTTATGATTAGGATTTGCAATTATAAGAATTTTACCACATGAAAAGAGTTTCACTTGATTGAATAGTTATTTGTTGCAGAGGCTTAGACTCACTTGTCAGCTGATAAAGGACCACCAACCAACTTTCTGCACCATCTGCTTTCTCAATTTTCTGTTCCTGGGTTTTTCTCAAGCGTAAATGAGCAACACTGATCTAGAAAGGCTTATGATGTTTTAAAAGAAAGGTTACTGCAAGGTTTTAATTTTGGACTGTATAATTCATGAAAGCTATGTACTGCTTGCTCTATGTATTGTTTTCTCTCTCCTTACAACCTGTTTTTGTATCATGTTCAGAAGTTCCTTTTTCTCCTGTGGTCTCCTTTCTTCACAGAGCTTGATTGGAGACTCCTTTCCCGTTTATATAGAATACTGCATACATTGGATTTAATTTTATTTGATACATAAAGTTTGAGTTCTGCGAACTGAGTTCTGTGCAGGGGTAAACAACTGCCTAGCCCATAGAAGTGGAACTCAGCTGCAAGTATTTACTTTCTTTCCCCATTTAATTTGCTTTCCTCATTTCCTTACCAAATACTGATGTATAAATGTGAAAATACTACAGAAATTGTACAGTAAGAGTAAGTTTTGTTCAAGCAGTGTCTATCATTTTAAATGTAACAGTTCATATTAACTGTATTGTGTCTCCCAGGAGTCATCTTCCAGGCTAGCTTCACCCAAAAATAAACCAGTTTACAAACAGACAATAACTAAATTTCCCTCAAAAGTTATGTCCCTGATCTAAACTCTAATGGCAATATAGATAAACGCTTAAGTAGTCTACTAGCGTCACAACAATATCAACTTGCTGTAAATTAAAGGCATTTATCAGAAAAAAAACTATACTATTGTGAAGTCTGAAACCTGTTTGGTACAAAACTGTCTAATATGTATGAGACCAGATCTTTGGTCCAGGTTTTTCCTCTCATTGTTTCACTACAATGTCTTTAAGGTCAGCTCAGAAAATACTGTTCTTACCAATGCATGACCCCTTTTCCCCATTCCAAGGATAGTTTAAAAAAAAAAAAAAAGAACACTGAAGGATGCATGACTTGCGAGGAAGATGATTTCTCTTAATGTTAATGGATGGACTAATAAATCTGAACTATACCACAGAAAACTATGTCTTAGTTACATTGATGAGGACCCACTAATCCAGAGGATACCTGCAAGGCTGGAGTCAGCTATCCATTTTAGTATATCCCACAACAAGATAAGGTAATTGGATTCCCTTCACAGAATCGATATGGAAAGAAAGAGCAATTAAGTAGAATCATTTAGAAAAAAAATAAATGAGTCTGTTCTTGACCTTCATTTAATAAGAAAGGGACTGTGTCACAGCAGCAATGTAGTACAGTAATTTCTTGCAGAAACTACCACAGATTATGGCAGAACATGATTCCAAAGGAGAAAACATATAACAGGACAAAATTATTCAGTATAAGATGGCAACTGATGCACAAACTGCAGGAAGGGAGAGAGAGCCAACTTAATGAAGTGCCTTGGAATAATTTCAAGAAGTAATAGCTCAGGAAACAGTATTCTCTTAAAGGGCTGCTCCAGGATGGACTGTTTAAGATTCAGTAGGATTTCCTTACTTTCTAAGAGGAGAGAGTCTTTTTTTTTTTTTTTTTTTTGTGTATGTGTGTGTGTGTGCGTGTGCGTGTGTGCAGACTGTAAGTTGACCAAGATTTTATATCTCTGTCTCTATTGGTTCAAAAAGAAGTTATCTGTAGAGCTTGCAGGATACCCTTTTTCCTCATGGCCTCCAGGGGAAAGAGGAAAGAAGAAAAAGTTTAAATGACTCTTTTTTTTCCTCCTTTTGTTCTGGGCAATAAGCAGCTGTGTTATAACTTCCAGTCCTTCAGCTGGTAGAAACAACTGGCATGAAAGTGGAGAAAGGGAATAAAACAGGGTGCCAGACTAACTGACTGACTGTCTTCCTTCAAAGAAGCCATCAGATCCCAGCTGGAGGATGAATATCAGTCAGTCATATACTTGCCAAGCAGTATTTAGCTCACATTATCATGCCCTTTTTTGTGCTGTTCTACAAGATTTATAACTTTTAGTCATCACACTCTAAGCTGCAGAGCTAAAATGTATAATTAAGGTTAAGATGGATGAGCACCCAGAGTATGAAGGCTGCCAGAGACATTGATTTCGGGGCAGTCCCCTGAGACACAACAGTGATATGAAATGATTTTCTTTTTCTGTCATACACTGTCTGAAAAAGAAACATTTTTCATGTTTCTTTTCCATGTTTGGAAAAGAAGCAGTTCTCAGCTATTCAGGAATGGTTCGTTAGGTTACTTGCAGACTCTCTATTCACCTTTTTCTGTATCTGTCAGTCATTCTGGGCCATTGGCATGAAAAGAAGTTTCTTAATTCCAGCAGTTTTGCCATTTTCCCAAGGAAAATGAGATATGGTTCACTTTATGACCACTCCCTTGAAACAAAAGAGGTTGTGGAAACTCCGTCTTGCCCTGTGGATGAGCTGTGTAAGAGGATGTTTAGGAGGATGGTTCTGCTCTTCAAGAGTTTGGGCTATGGCAAGGTAAATGGATGAGCTGAGGGGCAGCTGCAGGCAAAGATGAAGTTTGGCAGCCCTGCAGCATCCAGGCATGTGGCTGTGGCTGCTGGGGAACTCAGAGCCCAAGGGCTTCCAGACGATGAAGCCATTGAGCAGAGAAAGCCAGCCACTACATCCTTTTTAACTGTGCAACAAAACACTATCTAGGGCCTCACTCAGTTCACTCACCTGAACTCACCTGTTCATTCATCCCAGAATAATCACACTCTTTTTTTGAACATTTAGCATTGCCAGTAGCCTCTAGCTTTGAAATTGCATCTACTTCAGTTCTGGATAATTAGGAAAATATCTTAGCCAGGCTTGATCTTTCAGCTTGTGCAGCTGACTGTTTCAGAAAACATCCTTGTTCTGTAGAGTTTTTTTTTTAATTATTTATTTTATTTTATTTATTTTTTTTATTTAAGAAACTGTTGTCTGAAAAGGACTGGTAATAAAAGAACAGTGGATACAAGAAGGCACTACAAGTCATAGATGTACAGATAATAAACTGCTATTCTGAGCAATCAGCCCCCTAAGATCTTAATAATTCCCAGTTTACATTTAGAGGGTAAAATCAATGAAATATTAAGTCCTTGATATATGAGCTTGTTTTCTTCTTCACTACAATATATTTGAGACAAATCTAATAGCAGGTGACATAGGTTAACATGACTATATGACTATTTCTTACAGTGGAAGATAAACCAACACTAAAAGAGAAAAAAAAAAGAGAGAGAGAGAGAGAGAGAGAGAGAGAGAGACTAAAACAAAGCCCATAAAAAGATTTGATAGGGAAACAGCCAAATGGTTATGGTGAATGAAACGTGGTGGAAGAGAGAAAATACTTAAAAATAAATAAATAAATGCGGAAGTCACACACTTCATCAAATCTGTCATTGTTTAAGTTTTGTCCTGTTTGTTCTACGTTCCCTGTCTTACAAACACAGCTGTGATGACTGCATTAGGCTTCCTTTGGAATCTGTCTCTGCCACCATTGCTAGTATTCTTCACATGAAGTTACACTGGGATCCAGAACTCAGCCACGGCTCACAGGCGTAACAGTACTTCTAGTTGAAACAATTCTGGTAGAAAGTAATATTCCAAAATGTTATACTGTGTTTCCACAGTATAACCCCTAAGTATGACAAATATATTCTATGTTATCCATTTTAATACAGAAAATTACCAAAAGCTAGAAGGCACTGTAATTTATCTGTATAAGAGTGAGGGAAATGTACAAGAGTATGCAAAACTATTTTAAAAAGTATTTCAATAATTATTTCAGAAATAATGTTGAAGTTCACAGAAAGATTATTCTTGATTTTCACAGAGCTGCATGTATAAATAACTCAGTTAATCTAACAGAAATTACACCTATCATAAAAATTACCCAATGCATCCTTTATATCTTTTTGCTGTTTTTCTATTTGGCTACTGCTGTTCTTTCTATTTCTGATGAGTTACCTTTACAATTTTCACACTTGCTTGACCTTTTAGGTATTGCTGAAAGAATTGTGAAATCATATCATATTATCCCAAAAGAGGATTGAATTTCATATTCTTTTATGTGAATGGTTTACATTTAATGCACCCAGGAATGCCTTTATCATCTAAAAATGTAAGAAAAGTGAAACTGAACAATTCAGTGTCCCTGCAGTACAGGCTATTTCCTTTTAAAATGATATCTCACATCAGCATGGCTACTACAGCAATAGCTTTACTTCCAGTGAGAAGGCAGTACAAGCAAATTGCTTAGAAGCAAAGATGCTCAGGTGATGGGTGTTATAGATTCAGATGTACATTAATTAAATAGAAATAATGTTTAACATAGTGTTTGTGGATATTTTAAGGCTAGCATACTGAATGCCATAACAATCACCTGCCCATTTTCACTGTCTATTACTCTCGTATGAGGAAGAAATTAAAGTAATGACATTAATAATTGTAGGATGTACATTACATTAAAGTCCAAATGTGTCTTGTCATATTCAGGGCCTTATATTCCAGAGTATAAAAATACTGAGATCCCTAATTCCCCTTGTCTTCTGCATCTGTTTTCTTACCTTAATAGTATGTTATTGACTGAAGAAACACAGATTCAGTATCTTTAGGCTACCTGATTCTTTTTGGTGTAAAGTGCCATGCTTAGTTTACTTTAACTCTGCTAAACTTGGAATGAAATCTGGGTTGAAATCCTCCTATTGAGTAGTGTTAATTCAGAGAAGGACTTTTTGGAAGCACTCCCACAAAACCTCACTTTTTTATTTTTTATTATAAGCATGATTAGAAATGAGTGTGTTGTTTTACTCGTAAAATCTTTCTTATTTCTATTTCATTGAAAATCTTTAGTGCCTCCAATGTACTTGAATCTGGCAAAGGAAATTGGATGCCTTAGGCTTTTGGATGGGTTTTCTGCCGACTTGGTGAAAATTTGCTGGTATTTTAGTCTTAAGCTGCTTGGGTGAGATTTCTCAGCATTGGTAAATCAAGCTCTTTAGAGACAACATCTGCATGAAGCCCACATCATCTCCCTACTGCTTCCACCTGAGATACAAACTCTATGTGCATGCATATGAGTGCCGTCCTCTTCTCAGTGGTGCCTCAGGACCTCTTTGTGGGGTCTTAGAGTTTGAGCTGGGAGTTTGCGTTGCCCTTGGTATCCTCACCCTTCCTGCAGATTCAGTAAGGCTAAAATCAGGCAAATTTCTGTGACTTTCTTCAGTCTGTGAAGTTAAAAACTGTTTCCATAAAGCTGGAATTAGAACAGGGCAAATGGCAGCCTTACTTCTTTGATTTATTAATTCTCCAGGGCTTGCTTATAATCCTTTTACCTGTATTAATTTTAACACAATATATACATTATCAAAATGACCACAATGTAAGCTAGATTTCTGCTAAGACAGAATTGCTCTGGTATCAGGGAGGAAGTCTATTAATTAGATATAGATTATTATGGGTTTTGGGTTCAGATTTTAAAAATGCAATACTGGTGCTTTGACAGATGAGAAATATTAAAAGCAGGGCAGCATATGCATGATGAGATGAGAAGGTGTATGCTAAATGTATGTCTTTTTCTTTTTCTTTTTCTTTTTCTTTTTCTTTTTCTTTTTCTTTTTCTTTTTCTTTTTCTTTTTCTTTTTCTTTTTTTTTCTTTTTCTTTTTCTTTTTCTTTTTCTTTTTCTTTTTCTTTTTCTTTTTCTTTTTCTTTTTCTTTTTCTTTTTCTTTTTCTTTTTCTTTTTCTTTTTCTTTTTCTTTTTCTTTTCTTTTTCTTTTTCTTTCTCTTTCTTTTTTCTTTTTCTTTTTCTTTTTCTTTTTCTTTTTCTTTTTCTTCTTTTTTTTGTTTTTATATGCTTTTTTTTTGCTTGACAACTCTTCTAGATATGAAAGCCAATAATTAGTTTGAGAGTAGATTTCTTCAGTCTCTCCCAAGTTTGTATAACATTTCATATCAAAGAGTCAATATTTTCACATACAGTATACTCCTTGATTTCAAATAATTTTGACACAATTATCTGTTTAAGGTCCAGACTGTAAATTAATGAGAATATTAAAAAAGTGAAGAAGAAGCTTCATTGTTGTTCTGCAGCTCAACCTGTAACTGTTTCTTCTCTCTGCATGAGGTAGAAGAAAACAGGATCAGCTCTTCTCAACAAAAAACTTTTAAAAACATGATGACTGCTACAAAACACAACATTCACCTTGGCTGTTTACTGCTTTTTATAAATGAGCTTCACATGAGGCCACACTTTCTAGAAGAAATGTTAAATGCATGAATGGATATAGATGAAGACATAGATACAGGTAAATAAACTTTAACTCCGGGATTATTCCAATAAAAAGAAACATTGGTGCAAATTTGATTCAAGCAGAGACCTCAAAAGATTTATTTTCTTTTCTTGAAAAGGACAGAATAAAAGCCAAGTTATGGTGGTAAATGGAAGGAAATATTTTTACACTAGGCCCCTGTAGCTTGGTGAAGTCAGTTGTTACTTACGGTACAGAGCCTTTTAAAATTTTTATTACAGTAGCAACAGCTCCATGCATAATGCTGGTTTACACTTGAATAAAGAATAATTGCAGATAATGGGTCTGCCAGCATGAGCAGATTAGGGGTCTCAGCAGTGGTTCCATCATCACAGTGAAAAATACTAATTTAAAATCCCGTTTCCTTTCCTTTGACCTTATGCCTTATTACATTAATGGCATTAAGAGTTAGTTTCTGGCAGTTTTTATTTATTTATTTATTTATTGTGTTACTTTGCTTCTTATATAACATTGCAGTTTTCATAGAGGAACTTCATGTTTCTCATGGCTTTTAGCATTTTATGGTTTAGTTCTAGGAAAGCTGCCTGTTTTTTACCAGTTTGAGGGCCTGCTCCAAAGGAGCAGATGATGGGAGGTTTGGGTAATCACTTGAAGTGTCAGGGGAATACAAAGAATTGGGTCAAACCAGCCTCTTTGCAGGAAGGCAAAAGGCAGATATTCCTACTCTCACCTTTTCATACTTTTTCCTCTTTGATAGGAACACATTATGAAATGAGCTTTACTAATGACAATTCTAATATGTTAATGATATTATTTATAAATATAGAATGTATATTTTCTCATACCAATTGTGTAGAATTACAGCTTTTCACTTGCAGTCTCCTATTTAAAATTATGAATTACCAAGCAACTTTCACGGAATCACGGAATCACAGAATCACAGAATGGCTGAGGCCGGAAGGGACCTCTGAAGGTCATCTAGTCCAACTCCCCTGCCAAGCAGGGCCACCTAAAGCACGCTGCACAGGATCATGCCCTGGCAGGTTTTGAATATCTCCAGAGAAGAAGACTCCACAGCCTCTCTGTGCAACTGTGCCAGGGCTCTGTCACCCTCACAGTAAAGAAGCACCCTCTCATATTCAGATGGAACTTCCTGAGCTTCAGTTTGTGTATTATCACAATCTGGAAATCATTTTGCATAATTAAGGAACTGAAATACAATTACAGGAATAGGATATTCCATGGCATACTGCAGGTCCATATAATGAGTCCCTAGAGAGAAGAGCTCAAGTTTTCCACCCTCTGCTAAAAAATACTCGTAGCATTTCTTGTGTTGCCTCACCCACTACTATCTGCTTTACATTCCCTGCAGAGTTGTGTGGCTGAGTACTGCTGGTGGTGGAGGATCTGTGTCACCAAGCAAAGGAGCTGCGTGAGGAGTTCAGCACAATGTGTAGCATCAGAGATGGCAAGAAAAAGAGCCGCTGATCTTCTCTGAGACCCTGAACCTTCAAGAGTTTGAACCCCCAGCTGTACTGAAGGAGAAGAAAATAGTCTGGGCTTACTAGGTTGGGAAATGGAGACTTCCAGGATCATGAAGGCTGGGAGATGGTGGCCCCAGGAGGATGGCTCCTGCTCTACCTGTAGATTTGCAACTGCAGAACAGGTTCAGGGAGAGTCTGGGAGCCATGTCCAGCAAAGTTTCCAAGGCAGATGAGACTGAGACAGGCAGCAGACCTTAATCCTGTTATAGGACTTAAACTGAGTTAGCTCAAATAGATTGTTTGCAAAAGCAATTTTCTGAGACTTTTCTAACATATAAAATACTCCCCCCCCAAAAAAAATCATAGGTGTGTAAAATTACTAAAGGAAAATTTGATCCAAAAAGAAAGTTTTTATTTAAAAATTTAAATTCTTATCTTTAAATGTAATTAAATTAAAGTTTGATTTAAGTTTAGGTAGGTTTTACCTGAATATGACTTAAAATGTACTGAATGAAATTAAATCCAGACAGTCAAAGTGAATACAGATATCAACCTTTTAATATAAGATATTGAGCAAAAACTTGAAAAGAAAATTAAAAATCCTTAAAAAAAAAAAAGCCCACCAAGCATTATACTGAATATTTTAATGGCTGATTTACTTTTAATGTTAGGAAGTAAGAAAATTGCTTTGAAATAAATTTCTCTATGGCTCTTAATACTTTCATGAGTACAGTATTTGTCTCTGGTTCTTAGAGGCCCTACCCAAACAAAGGTCTGCTTCTTCCCTGCCTAAGGCAGGGTGGTTGAAACTAGATGATCTTTAAGGTCCCTTCCAACCTGAGCCATTCTATGATTCTATGATAATCTTAATTCACCTTTCTTTTACTCTGTCAGTAAGAGAGAAGAGAGACAGAAAAACAGCAAGGAGTAAAGGTTGAAGAAAAGAATTGCACGAATGAAAGAAGCAAGGCCAGGAAAAAAAACAAAAAAATTATCTAATTTCCAGTCAATGAACTAAAATGGAAAAGAGACGTAAGGAAAAGTGTATAACCACAGGGTGAAATCGTGCTGCCCCTGGTGAAGTCAACCAAAGCTGTTTCTGAGAACATGATGAATGCTTAGGAACTGCAGGAATCAGTCCACAGATTGTAAGAACAGTTGAAACAAAGCTCATGGAGAGAAGAGAATGAAAAAACTTACAGTTATTGAAAAAGACCTGAAAGGAACTTGAGGAAAGATATATCTGGAGAGAGAATCAGCAAGAGACAAAAATAGGAAGAGGCAGGCAATATTCTCAATAGAGGCTGACAGTTCAACCCATTGTATGGCCTGTTCCTGTCAGAGTTATATGTAGAATAATGGTAAATAAATGACAGAATGATGATAAATGGTAAAATATATTAAATTTAGCATCAGGAGCATAGTAAAGTCTGTACAACTGATCTGGAGTATTATTTCATGCCATGTTTTATTAAGAGAATTACTTTTAGTTTCTGGTATAAAAAAATACCAGGTTGGTATATACATACACACACACACACACACACATATTCTTAATATTAAATAAGGTTTGCTGGAAAAGTGTCAGAAAAAAAAAAAAGAGTGTTTATTTATTTATTTATTACATTTATTTCTGATTTACGTTTATGATACCAGTTCTTTTTACTTGGAATTTCTATTAGTGAGAAACCTACATGGATGAGCAAGGAGCTCCTGGCAAAACTCAAGCAGAAGAAGGAACTACACAGCATGTGGAAAAAGGGACAGGCCACTTAGGAAGAATATACGGATACTGTCAAGAATGTGCAGTGATATGACAAGGAAGGCTGAGGCATATTTGGAATTAAATCTGGCAAAAGATGTCAAGGACAAAAAAATGGGCTCCTTCAAATACATCAGTAACAAAAAGAAGACTGCAGAAAATGTAGGCCCACTGCTGAATGGGGTGGGTGCCCTGGTGCTCTGGTGATACAGAGATGGCAGAGTTACTGAATGCCTTCTTTGCCTCAGTCTTCACTGCTAAGACGAGACCTCAGACCCTAGAGAAAAGAGAGGAAGTGTGGAGAAAGGAGGACATTCCTTTCTGTATTGGGTTCATGTGGCAAGGTTTTGGCAGCTGGGGACTGCAGGGGTGGCCTCTATGAGCACAGCCCAGCAGCTGCCCCATGTCAGATCAGAGCCAGCTCCAGCCAGCTTCAAAAGGGAATATAGCACCAATAGCCAGTGCTGAGCCAGTGAGTGACACTAGTTGGGCCTCTGGTAGAGCAGATTGAAGAAAGGGGAAACAAACAAACAAACAACAACAACAACAAAACCGCTGCACAACAGCAGCTGGGAGAGAGAAGTGAAAAAGTGTGAGAGAAGCAGCCCTGCAGCCCCCCAGGTCAGTGCAGCAGGAGGCCAGGAGGTGCTCCAGGCAGGCAGCAGCAGTTCCCCTGCGGGCTGTGGAGAGGCCCCTGGTGGAGCAGGCTGTCCCCCTGCAGCCCGTGGGTCCCACACGGAGCAGATCTCCACGCTGCAGCCCCCCCGTGGAGGAGCCCCCGGTGGAGCAGGTGGATGTGGCCTGGAGGAGGCTGCGGCCCATGGAGAGCCCCCGCAGGAGCAGGCCCCGGGCCGGAGCTGCAGCCCGTGGAGAGGAGCCCACGCAGGAGCAGGGGGTCTGGGGGGAGCTGCCGCCCGTGGGGGACCCGTGCTGGAGCAGTTTGCTCCTGGGGGATGGACCCCGTGGGACGGAGCCGTGTGGGAGCAGTTCTTGAAGAGCTGCTGCCTGTGGGCAGCCCCCGCAGGCTCAATTTGGGAAGGACGGCATCCCGTGGGAGGGACCCCACGTGGAGCAGGGGCAGAGAGTGGCCGTGAAGGAGTGGCAGAGATGAAGCATTATGGACTGGCCACAGCCCCCTTTCCCTTTTCCCCTGCACCTCTTGGGGGGACAACGTAGAATAAGGTGGATGGGGAGAAGGTGTTTTTAGTTTGCTTTTAGTTTCTCATTTCTGTAGCTTGATAGTAATAAGTAATAAATTACATCAATCTCTCTATTCTGAGTCTGTTTTGCCCATGACAATAATTGTTGAGTAATCCCCCTGTCCTTGTCTCAACCCTTGAACCCTTTTCCATCAGATTCAACCCTTGAACCCTTTTCCACTACATCTTGGTCGAGGACGATCAGGTTAGAGATCATTTAGGCAAACATGATATACACAAATCTATGGGCCCCAATGGGATGCACCCACAAATTGTGAGGGAGCTGGCTGATGTTATTGCTAGGCCACTCCATCATCTTTGTAAGGTCATGGAGAACAGGAGAGGTGCCTGTGAGGACTGGAAGAAAGCCAATGTCACTCCAGTCTTCAAAAAGGGCAAGAAGGAGGACCCAGGAAACTGCAGGCCAGTCAGCCTCACCTCCATCACTGGAAAGCTGGTGGAAGGTTACCTGGAGGTCATCTCCAAGGTCATTGAGGATAAGAAGGTGATCAGTAGTAGTCAGCATGGATTCCCCAAGGGGAAATCAAGCTTAAGCAATCTGGTAGCCTACTATGATGGGGCTACTGGCTGGGTAGATGAGTGGAGTGCAGTGGATGTTGTCTACCTTGACTTCAGCAAGGCTTTTGACCATCTCCCATAACCTCCTCATAGGCAAGCTCAAGAAGTGTGGGATAGATGAGTGGACAGTGAGGTGGACTGAGAACTGGCTGGATGGCAGAGCTCAGAGAATTGTGCTCAGTGGCATAATCTAGTTGGAGGCCTGTGGAGGCTAGTGGTGTCCCTCAGGGGTCAGTACTCATTCAACGTAGTCATCAATGACCTGTATGGTGATGGAACAGAGTGCACCCTCTGCAGGTTTGCTGATGTCACAAAGCTGGAAGGAGTGGCTGAGACACCAGGGGGCTGTGCTGCCATTCAGAGGGACCTTGGCAGTCTGGAAAGCTGGGCAGAGAGGAACCTCATGAAGTTCAACAAAGGCAAGTGCAGGATCCTTCACC
Source organism: Anser anser (assembly GCF_964211835.1). Taxonomy (NCBI): domain Eukaryota; kingdom Metazoa; phylum Chordata; class Aves; order Anseriformes; family Anatidae; genus Anser; species Anser anser. Next base: position 52,900,985 of record NC_139722.1, on the reverse strand, counting down.
TAGGGAGGAATAACCCCAAGTAGCAGTACAGGTGGGGGCTGACCTGCTGGAGAGCAGCTTTGCAGAGAAGGACCTGGGGAGTCCTTGTGGACAGCAGATTAATCATGAGCTAGCAATGTGCCCTTGTGGCCAAGAAGGCCAACGGTATCCTCGGGTGCATTCGGAAGAGTGCTGCCACTAGACCAAAGGAGGTGATCCTCCTCCTCTGCTCAGCCCTGGTGAGGCCACACCTGGAGTATTGCGTCCTGTGTTGGGCTCCCCAGTATAAGAGGGACATAGGACTACTGGAGTGAGTCCAGCAGAGGGCTATGAAGATGATTAGAGGACTGTAGCACCTGTTGTACGAGATCTGTGCCTGTTTAGCCTGGAAAAGAGAAGACTGAGGGGAGATCTCATTAATGTATACAAATGTCTGAGTGGAGGGTGTCGAGATGAAGCTGGTCTCTTTTCAGTTGTGCTCAGGACACAAGAGGCAATGGGCACAAACTGAAGCACAGGAAGTTCTGGCTGACTATGAAGGGGCACTTCTTTATCGTGAGGGTGACAGAGCCCTGGCACAGGTTGCCCTGAGAGGCTGTGGCATCTCCTCCTCTGGAGATATTCAAAACCTGCCTGGATGTGATCCTGTGCATCATGCTGTAGGTGAGCCTGCTTGGCAGAGGGGTTGCAGTAGATGATCTCCAGAGGTCCCTTCCAACCTCAGCCATTCTGTGATTCTGAGACAGTGACTTTTCCCATATTAGTTCTTTTGCCATGTGATCATTTACTAATGCCATATATACTAATGTTCTTTCTGTATACAGCAGTGTAATTTTCATTAGTCATTTATTAGGATTAGGTACATATATATACATTACAGTTTAGTGATGTAAACCAGCGTGATTCTACTACATCAGTGAATCCACGTGGACCCATTTTATGGCTATCTTTCCAAAGATAGGTTTGTATTAATAGTCCATTTCTGTGTTTTCTGGAAAGCAAATGCTGTAATGAAAACATCATGTAGGTAGGTGTGAAGGAGGAAAAACTATTTTAAATTACAAAGTATCTGTTGTGAACTGAACTTGGACTATAAAAAAAAAAAAACAACAAACAGTTGAAAACGTCTAAGTAGAGGCATGTTCAAATAGGCAGCTGGAATCTACATTTTTTATTTTTATTTTTTAATCTAAGTTAATTCTGGATATGACAACAAATTTAAGGGTGATCTGAAGTTAATATTGAAATCAATAATAAAACTGTCATCCAATCATTTAGATACCTAAGCATTTTTGCGCAGATACTAATTACTCATGACTTTTGGAATCCCAGAGCCTCTGAAAGTCAGTTCACTTATCTAGACTGAAATAAATATGGATTACCGTGTCTAACTTCAGGGACTCAGACATGACAATGATGCAATCACTTACTGTGCAAAGGTCCACTGCAACTCATCTCTACCTCCTGTTAAGCATTCTTTGCCCTTGCCAACACCTTTGAACTGAATCCAGGAACTCAAGATACTGGAAGCAAACAAAGTAATTTTTGTTTTAGAGACCCAGACTTAATTTATCAGTTAGGATAAATTATCATTAAGTAACTCATGTTCACTGAGAAATATTCAATGTTTTCAGTGTACGTGTGTGTGTTGGGGGGGAGGGGGTGGCTATTACTCATGGAAAGGCTATTGCATGATAAATGTTTTCTTAGAGTAGTAGCTTGGTTGTTAGGTTGACACGCATGTGACAGTACTGAGGTTTCAATTATCTTCTTGCATCAATCAATCTTTTAGTTTTCAACACTGTTGCCTGCAGTAATGTCACAGCTTTTCTGTCAGACAGGAGAACTTTGCGGGAAATGTTATTCATTACAGCTGCAAATCTGTCACTGTGCCTGGCATGGCTTGTTAATGACAACATTTATTTCAAAGAGCCATGTTTCGCTTTGTTGCTGGAGAGTTGACTTTGTGATCATAAAATATAATGAAATGCCAAGAAGATGAAGTGAATGAAGTTTGCCAAAAATACAGCTAAAGTGATTCAGATCTCCTAAAAAAAAAACAAAAACAAAACGCACACACAAATACACTATATTTTGTTGAAAACATTTAATCACTTACTAGGAACATGAACATGGGCAGAGGAAAAATGTTGGTTAGAATACAGTACATAGAGCAGCATTCACAAACAGTAAGTTAGAGTTTCATTTGGCTTTCTCATTCTATAGTACTGGAAAGAAAAAGGCTTTTCAATCAATCTCTCAAAACAAATAAAAATAGACAACATCCAGCTCTTGTACAGCTAATATTGAGATGCCATCTTTCATTTCCCCTGTCTTAAAAGACTGAAGGGTCTTTCATTTGAGGAGAGGCAGAGAGAGCTGGAACTGTTCGATCTGGTGAGGAGAAGGCTTAAGGGGAAGTATATAAGTACCCGATGGGAGGGAATGAAGAAGAGGGAGTCAGACTTCTCAGTAGTGCCCACTGACAAAACAGGAGGCACTGAGCACAAATTAAAAAACAAAAACAGGAAACACAAAACACATACAAAAAAAATTTGAATGCAAGAAGACACTTCTCTATTATGAAGGTGGTCAAACATAGGTGGTTGCCCAGAGATGTTGTGGAATCTTCATCTGTGGCGATGCTCAAAACTTGACTGGACATAGAACCAGACAATGTTTTCTAGCTGATCCTGTCTGAGCAGATAGGGTTATACTAGATGATCTCAAGTCTGTTCCAAGCACAATTATTCTGTGATCTAGTGATTCATGGTTTCATAGAGTTTTATGAGTGGTATGGCAGAATGGGAGCAAGTTCTGTGAGAGGCAGAAGTTCAGGTACAGTTTTTTCCCTATGGAAGCAAAAATTGTTCCCATCTCACATAGCCTAAGGAGGCAGCTTTCTTGTAGCAGGAAGAACACTTGGGTTATAATGGGATTTATGAGCACACCACATTCCTGCTATTGCTGTGAAATTTCTGCCAGTACCTGAGATATTAGATCAGTTATCTCTGCTTTTCGTAACAAGAGCTGTTGTGACTACTCCATAGGTATATACTTAGGCTGCAGACATCACAGGCAATCTTTCATTTGCCTTGTAAAATGCTTCTGCTTATTGGTGTGATACAAATAAAACACCCATAATTATATTTAGATTCACATGACATTGGTTGTGCAAGCCTCAAGGCAAAGTCAATCAAGGCAGGAAGTACTAGATGGGGCACAGTATCATCCTTTGCTAGGATGAGAAATATAGTCAGGCCGGATGCCAAGAGGTACTCATGTTGCTCTTTACTGATGTTGTTACACTACCTAATTGCTTGTTTTCTTCTCTAGTGAAGGATGTTTTTTCCCTTAGACCAGCAGGTCCCTGTGCTGGAACTCCAAGATAACACACCAATGCTTTGGATGCTGCTGAACAGGGCTTGCACAGCATCAAGGATGTCATCTTACCCCTGGGTCCCCAAACTGAGAAGGATGGGGGTAGTCAAGAATTTGGGAGGGGACTCAGCTGGGACAACTGACCCAAACTGACCAAAGGAATATTTCATACCATGTGTCATCACACTCAGAGATAAAAGCTCAGGGAAAGAAGTAAGGCAGGACGTTCATGGTTATGGTGTTTGCCTTCCCAAGCAACTGTTATGTGTGCTGAGGCCGTGCTTCCCATGAAGTGGCTGGGCATTTGCCTGCTGATGGGAGGCAGTGAATGAATTCCTCTTTTCACTTTGCTTCCTTTAGTAAATTGTCATTATCTTGATCCAGAAGTCTTCATATCTTCCTTCTATCTTATGGGAAAAGAGGACAAGCAAGAGACAGGGTGGGTGTTTGGCTGTTGTCTGTGGTAAAGAGGAGGAGAGGAGAGAGGAGAGGAGAGGGAGAGGAGAGGAGAGAGGAGAGGAGAGGAGAGGAGAGGAGAGGAGAGGGGAGGAGAGGGGAGGAGAGGGGAGGAGAGGGGAGGAGAGGGGAGGAGAGGGGAGGAGAGGGGAGGAGAGAGGAGGAGAGGGGAGGAGAGGGGAGGAGAGGGGGAGGAGGGGGGGAGGAGGGGGGGAGGAGGGGGGGAGGAGGGGGGGAGGAGGGGGGAGGAGGGGGGGAGGAGGAGGGGAGGAGGAGGGGAAGAGGGGGGGAGGAGGGGGGGAGGAGGGGGGGAGGAGGGGGGAGGAGGGGGGGAGGAGAGGGGGAGGAGAGGGGGAGGAGAGGTTACAAAGTTTAGCAAGCTATTAATCACTTACCAAGGATCTGTTGCGTCAAGGAATCTCTCACAAGGAATATGGGATCTCTGCAACAGGTGTGACTTTGAGGTGTCCGTACTTAAGGGGAGATCCTGTCATGCAGCCAGCTGCCATGTAGAAGAGCTCAAAGGGCTCTTGGCCTGTGCACTGTTTATGGGATAAGATGATGGACTAACGGTCATCCTGTTTTTTTTTGGCACATGCACCATTGGCCCTCAGCTGCTGAGCAAGATGTCTGTCTGTCAGTTTGTTCAGCACCCAGTTTGAGCCAATACTGTGGTCACTATCAGGTATAGCTTGTACACTGGTCATTATCTGCAAGGCCTCAGGTGCAAGGGACAGTGTCTGAGCAAGGGAATGGCCAGACTGAAGGCAGGGGCTGGGGAGTGGGGCATACGATCATGGCTATTCAAATATTTTTTCAGAACTGAACTGATATATAATTCAATAAAGGGTCAGATCATGTTAGTTCTGAGGCAGTACATCAGCAGAGCATGGAGATGGAGAGACTCATCAGTTGAATGAGGAAGGTGGAATTATCAGCAAACTAATGATTATACAGGTTGTACATAGGTTGTCCTGGGGATATAACAAGGGCATACCACACGATAGTCCTCACACTGCAGTTGTTATGATATCTCCGTTGCAGTAGATGGAAGGGAGTGGATTTCATTTCCCAACAGAACAACTTATTCAATTAGTCTTAATGTAAACAACACTCAGTGCATGCTGATGCTTCCTGAATTTATTTTTTTTTTAAAGTTATGTCTATTCACCTGTTGCATAATCTCAAATTAGGAGAGAAGAACTTAGCACATAACAAGTGAAAAGTGAAAACGAATACCTTTGATTTTATCCCAAAAGTCAAGTACAAAATTTTAGCTATAGACATTTACAATTCCTTTTTTTTTTTTTCCTCAACATTGTGGTGTTTATGAAGTTCAATAAGGAGTAAATGATCCAAGTTGTACAAAACAGAACAATCAGTAAAATCTGGATGTATGAGTAACTGCTAGAAGTTTTACTTCTGATTCTTTGTCATAACCAGTAAAAGAACCCATCTGACTTCAGAAATAAACTTTGTATTAGATTACATAAGATTGGACTCATTTTATTTCTCTGTGCAAGGCTGTTGTGTGAAGAGCAATCAATAAAATATAACTGGAATTTACGCTAGGCCTTGCCCTATGCCTTTATAGAAAAGCATTAGGGCATCATAGATAATAAATTTAATAAATACAAGAAATATGGAAATACTTCCATTCTCTGTACATGGAATAGAAGTTTATGTAAGAGAATCAAATGCAACCAAAACAAGAAAAATTCTTATTAATTGCCTCATTGCTTGATTTTTTTCCTCTCCTGGGTACCTCAAATCAATTTAATGTATAATATTGATCTATCTGTAATCTGAGAAAGTTGAATTTTGTGAGCTTTGAGCTTTCAAAGCATTCATTGTTAAATAAACGAAGAAGTATTTATAAAAATGGACAAGCTGCATAATTGTTGCTTGCTAGTTTTCCTAGGACATAAACATGAACTTCCTTTGTCTAGACTGGCTGATTATAACCCATCAAGCCATGATTAAGGAGTAATATTCTTCATTATTCAGAGAGAATATTAAAGACATCCTTGAACTGCAATTAGAATTTTTGAAACAGAAATCATAAAGGGATGTAATTTTCTATGTCTTTTCACTGAAGTAAAAGTTTTGTAGGAAGACTTAGGTGAAAAATGTTACAGTGGTCTGCATGTTGTATTCTGTTTCAGGATTCAGCAAACACATAACTTAAAATAAACCAAGGCAGTAAGCGTATTGCCTGTTCATAAATAGCCATAGCCTACACTTAAAGGAAAAGTTAGTAGAATTTCAGTCAAGATATAAAGCAGATTTTTTTTTCCCTATTTTATTTATTTATTTATTTATTGAATGAGGCAGTGAAAACACGCCTGTCTTCCAGTACAGGAAACAGAGAATGTTTCTACATGTGATATAGACTTTGAGTGTTTTTACATTTACATTGGAACATATAGCTCATTTTGTAACGTCTATTTAGGAAGTACTCTTGCTCCTGTTTTCTAATAATATAATATATGTCAGAGTACCTAGTACTTACTCTTATATGAGAAACTGCATAATTAAAATGACTAAAATTTTTTGGAGAACAGCTGGAAACTTTGGAACTGACTCTTAACTGTCACTTTGATTCCCTTGGAAAGTTAAATTTCATATGTGCTTATTTAAAGGGTTGTATATAGATGTTACATGAACCTTATATTTCAGCAGCACCATTGCTTCATAGTCCCTGAAAAACTCATTGATTGCCTTTCTGAGTGGCAGTTGACTGGTGATCATAAATTAAGCCACTGTCAATCCAGAAACAAAAGTACTGTGCTTGTTTTCTCTCATGAACAAACAGAAGGGAACTTCCCACGTAGCAAGTCAAATTTTAAAGTGATTAACAACTATTCTGCTGCAATTTGTGGATATTACTGAATTATGTGGTTTGTCCATCAGGGAATGTAGAGAAGGAACATATGAGTAATAACTGTCGTAAACACAGTCTATCCGGTCCTCTAATTTAACTGACTATCTATAGGCCAGACATCAGGGGACAAAGACCTCATCTGACAATGACCATGCCCACTATCTTGAAAAATGCCTATTCTTGACCATCTTTTGTCAACTTCAGATTTTGTTTCCTTTTACTCAGAACAGCCAAACTACTCCAAAATGCTGGCTGCCTGCTATTCCCTTACCTCCCAGTGTTCTTGTACTACATGCAATTTCCCATAGAATGGGATCGCTCTTCACGTTTTTCAACACACCTCTTAACAACTTAGTGTTTTGTGCCCTTTGGTAAATTGCCCATTCCTCTAGGAAATTTATTATAAATTGATTTCACATCTTGTGGCTGAGTTTGCCCCCTTGTTCCATGTTGAAGCTGAATCACTGCTCAAATGAGCTTTTTCACTGCTACTAGAAAATGCTAAAGGCATTCTGATAACTCCTTAGACTTGTTAGATGCTGCAGTATAAAGTGCTTTGCTGGCACTTTATGGTATCTTTGTAGAACTGTTTTTTCTTTCTTCAGAAAGGATGAATTCATTCTCGGAGGACTGCTTCTGTTTGCAGATCTATGAACCAATGTGGACTTATTTCACAGAAATTAAAAAATAATGCCGCGAATCACCTTTACTCTGTAGTGCTGCCAACCTAATTCATCTCCTATTTTGTAATGTGTTAAAATGCACATCAAAATGTTAAACTTGTATTTCTCTCATTGAAGGCAGAGAGCATATTTAGCAGGCTGAGAAACACCTTTCCCATTTCCAACACAAATACATATCAATAAATACTCTGCTGGCCTGTTCCCAATGTTTCTCAATTCCCAGTGAATTTTATGATTCTTATTTCTAAGAAATGCATCAAGATGATAAATCTGTTTGTAATTATTCTAGTGTATGCAATTTATTTATTTAACATATCAGTCCAAGAAAGGTCCTCTTCTAAGGAGACATTTTTATCACAGACAGAATTTTTAGCTGGCATAACATAAATATGAGAGGCAATTTTTCATTGTGAGGGAATGGGTTACTTGAGGCAATTGAGAGTCTGGATAAAATGGAAATGAAAGAAAATGTCGCACTGTTTACATGTCACCTTGGTCTACCTGCACTTGTTATCTCTACAAAACCTGAGCAGGCTCTATGGCTGTGTTCAAGTATGCCTCTGTTTTAGAAACTCTGCCCTTGAGCTAACATGGACATCTCCCCAAGCTCCTGCAGGTGACCTGCGAGCTCACTTCCTCAGCGTGTTTTTCCATGTGCTTTATTGTTCCTCAAACCCATGATTACACTCATTCCCCAAATAATGTTTTTACATCCTGACAAGTGTCCTCAAAATACCTTCTTTTCGGATGCTGCCTGTATGGCAAATACAACCTACATCATCTTTCTAGCTCAACAATACACCCCTATAGAGGAAAAAAATGTTGTAATACACCCATATTCAGAGACCAGCTCTTAACTCCCTACTGGGAGTTTCCGGTCCAAGAATCAGCTGCTCAATCACAGCCTCTCTGTTCAAGGTACCTTAAGCCAGGACCTTACTTCTAGCCTATATGCCTGTCCTGAGGAGCTTCCCAGCATATTGCTCTAGAGTGAATGAGCACACCATCTTCAGGTGGTGCAATTAGCGGAGAGGTCCTCAAATCTGTGGCCACATGCAATGAAACTCATAGAATCATTAAGCTTGGAAAAGACCTCCAAGATCATCTGGTCCAACCATCACCCTACCACCAATGTCACCCACTAAACCAAGTCCCTAAGCACCACGTCCAACCTTTCCTTAAGCACCCCCAGGGACGGTGACTCCACCACTTCCCTGGGCAACCCGTTCCAATGCCTGACTACTCTTTCTGAGAAGAAATGTCTCCTAATTTCCAGCCTAAACCTTCCCTGGCACAACTTGAGGCCATTCCCTCTAGTCCTATTACTAGTTACCTGTGAGAAGAGGCCGACCCCCAGCTCCCCACACCTTCCTTTCAGGTAGTTGTAGAGAGCAATAAGGTCTTCCCTGAGCCTCCTCTTCTCCAGACTAAACAACCCCAGTTCCCTCAGCTGCTTCTCATAAGATATATGTTCCAGGCCCTTCACCAGCTTTGTAGCCCTTCTCTGGACACACTCCAGGGCCTCAATGTCTTTCTTACTGTGAGGGGCCCAAAACTGAACACAATACTCGAGGTAAGGCCTCACCAGAGCAGAGTACAGGGGAACGATCACCTCCCTGGTCCTGCTGGCCTCACTATTCCTGATACCAGGATATTGTTGGCCTTCTTGGCCACCTGGGCACACTGCTGGCTCATGTTCAGGTGAGCATTGACCAGCACCCCCAGTTCCTTTTCCTCTGCACAGCTTTCCAGCCACTCTGCCCCAAGCTTGTAGTGCTGCATGGGGTTGTTGTGGGCAAAGTGCAGGACCCAGCACTGAGCCATGTTGAACCTCAACCCATTGGTCTCCGACCATCAACACATCCTGTCCAGATCCCTCTGCAGGACCTTCCTATCCTCCAGCAGACTGACACTTCCCCCCCAGCTTGGTGTCGTCTGCAGACTTATTGAGGGTGCATTTAATTCCCTCTTCAAAATCACCAGTAAATACATCAAAGAGGATGGGCCCCAGCACTGACCCCTCGGGAACACCACTGGTGACCAGTTGCCAGCTGGATTTCACTCCGTTCACCACTACTCCCTGGGCCCAGCCATCCAGCCAGTTTTTGACCCAGCAAAGTGTGTACCTATCCAAGCCATGGGCTGCCAGCTTCTCCAGGAGAATTCTGTGGGAGACCATGTCAAAGGCTTTGCTGAAGTCTAGGTAGACTACGTCAACAGTGTTTCCCTCATCCAACAGGTGGGTCACCTAGTTGTAGAAGGAGATGAGGTTGGTCAGGCAGGACTTACCTTTCATGAACCCATGCTGACTGGGCCTGATTCCGCAGTTGTCCCGCATATGCTGCATGATTGCATTCAAGATGACCTGTTCCATCACCTTTCCTGGCACTGAGGTCAGGCTGACAGGCCTGTAGTTCCCTGAGTCCTCCTTATGACCCTTCTTATAGATGGGCATCACATTAGCAAGTCTCTCTCTCACATTAGCAAGTCCGCTGATAGATGATGGAAAACAGCCCAGCAATCACATCTGCCAACTCCCTCAGCACCCTCGGGTGGATCCCATCTGGCCCCATGAACTTGTGTCAGTCCAGGTGGAGCAGCAGGTCTCTAACTCTTTCCACCTGAACCGTGGGGGGTTTCTTCTGCTCCCCATCCCAGACTTCCAGATCGGGAGGCTGAGTATCCCAAGGATAACTGGCCTGGCTAGTAAAAACAGATGTAAAGAAGGCATTAAGAACCTCAGCCTTTTCCTTATCCTCAGTAGTCAAACTACTTTTATGCTGACTATCCAGCCATCTGGATGGTGTTCCCAGGGCCGCATACAACTGTGTCATGTTTTTGTTTATAGATTATGTTATGCATGATTGTGTTATGTTACATGTTGTGTTATGGATCATGGATTTAGCTAGTTATTAGCCATCTTTATCTAGACTAGCAAACTTTATTGATATGACAATATAATAGTTATGATCTCATTTTCTGTGTATTGTAGCTTTTCATTTCTGTGAGTTTGTTGTCTTCTGTGTTTTGTGGAACACATTAAATACAGGAGAAAGTCTCAGAAAAAAGAAAATATGTAACTAAGTTAGAATCATTTGAATTGAAAGATATAGCTACTACTTGCACATGGAGAGTTTATTAAGAATTCTCATTACAAAAACGAGATCTAAAGAGCCCTAGAATTAGCCATGAAACCAAAAGAAGATATTTCCATTTTCCAGATGGTTAGATCATATCATCCTTCTCTAAGAAAAAAAAAAAAAAAGACTTTTGGTAGAAAATATTGTTGACTATAAGGAACAGTCTTAGGTCTAGCGAGATTTAGTGATATCCAGAACTGGTTATGCATAAGAACACCACTTAAATCACATGAGAAGTACTAAAAGTGCCAGGCAATGAAAGATCAATATGAATGAAGCCACCTTCCTGAGATTTTTATAGAGTAATAATGGTGAACCATTAAGTTGCCTGACCATGATTTCCTTAATATCAGTTAGATGACTGAAGTTCCTTGAAATAATCCCTCTGAAATGCTTCACATATTTTATTAAAAAATCTGAATGTTAAAATTGTCATTCATGAAAATACTTATTTTCTCACCTCATTCCTTCCAACACTTATAAATTGTTTACTTTTTTAGAAGAAATAATAATAACAATAATAATAATAATAATAGTAATAAAGTATTTTGTTTTCTGCCTAGATTTGTCTTGTTTGAATTTGTGGACATGAATGTTTGTATAGCAGATATGTTAAGTGGGTGAGGAAATAGACAGTGACTTTTTTTTCACTTATCTGTATATGGAAAGTCAGTTACACAACGCAAGACACAAAGTCAGAAATGGAAGTTGTATAACTTCAATACTCTGATTTATAATTCTATTTATGTGTTCAAGTGTTGCATTAATGTTTCAGATTATACTCTGTGAGTGTTGTCTTTTTTTTTTTTTTGTCAGTTGATGAGAAACACTGAAATTTTCCAGACATACCTTTTCAAAAATTTGCAAGTACAGTGAGCAATCTTAGTCTTAAGTGTATGATCCTGCATTTGGTTATATTGATACATAACTTAATAAGAAATTTATCAAGAAATTTATGTTGTTCAATATAACTGGTTGGGTTTGATTATTTAACATCATAAATATTAATATTAATTCTCAACTCAAACACAAAAGGTTGTATAGTTATTCGATGATTAGCAAAAAAAAAAAAAGTATGACTAAAAATTTATCTTTCCTTAAAAGTTATAAACTTTCTTTCCTTTACATTTATTTTTAGAGATGAGATGGCCTGCTTTTAATTCATTTGCCATTTAATCCATGCTCCATTAATTTTATATTATATTAATTTTGTGTAGCAAGTAAAATTACACAGTTTCTGTGGCATATTAAATCAAAACTATTGCTTTTATCAGCCACTTCCAAATCTAAAAAAAATATAAAAAATCCTTACTATGTTATTTTGACAATATCAGATTGATATCAATTAAATTATAATCCTACTTTAGCATTTTAATTACATGAGCTTCATAATAATTTTTCCATCCTTCTGCCTATAACTGATGCTATGATGACAGGATCATAATTACTTGAGTCACTGTGTAGCCTTTTAAAATACTGGAACAAAATTAGCATCCTTCCACTCTGGAATTTCCCCAGCATTCCAAGATTATTGAGAATTAACATTAGCTTTCAAATATTTCCTTTTTCAGCTCTTTAAAACTCTTAGTTGGAAATGTTTAAATTCATTACTTACTGTGTGGGGGTGGGGAAACACAACTGCTCTGGAGAGTCCTTAAACTTTCCAGGAGTTCATGTATTTCAAAAATTCTGTGCATTAGCTATATATTTTTCCATTGGGGCTTTATTTTTAGAACTATTTCCATAATACTGGAGGTTAGTAAATGGTTTCCTAATAAATTAGCCTTGCCTTTTAATTTCCGATTTTCTCCTCAATTTAGAATTTCTCCTTAATTTAGTGCAGCTCTTACCCATAAATCAGGGTGGTGGTGCATAATTTAGCTCTAATGTACCACATTGTTCACAAGGCCTTGACTGCTATAAAAAGTGCCCCTACTGAGTGAATAGCAATAAGCTTACACATAAGGAAGAGAGTTTTGTGGGGTCTGCTTCTCAAACTTCACTGAATAGCTTGGTGGTTTGATATAGTTCTTTCATTTTCTTAATTTTCCACATAGCTGAAAAATAACTTGTAGTACAGCTGTCTTGATATGTCCATACAAAACATATTTTCCACGAGAAAGAATGCATGCTTGTTGCCATTTTTTTCTCTTCTCTTCTCTTCTAAGTCCTTTTCTCTGTAGTGGGAATGCATGGCAAAGAAGTACCCCAAAACAAGATCCATGACATGCCAGACTAAATATTCTATGAAGTGACTACATTGGCTGTACATTAGGAAAGGTATGTTAGATGTTCAAGGTGATCTACACTGACAGTAAATTTTTTGGTTGAACATCACTGGTAATCATGGCATTGGTGAAAAGAAGCATAGAAGATCATTTTAAGAATATGTAAGAAGAAAGAAAGAAAGAAAACAAAACTTTTATTGCAAATAGAAGAGAACCATAACAAATGTGCTCAATAAAATTATAGTGGGGAATAAAACAATATAAAAAGAATTAGCGGTACTTTTTGGTTAGGATGTAGCTGCTAAGATTTCAATTTTCATTCTATACATCTGTTACTATTTGCTTGTTAAAAACTGAATTTATGTTTTTCCTCTTTCATTTAGACAGCACATAATGTTTCCAACAAATTTATAACTTTAAACAAATTTTGTCAGCACAAGGAATATTTCCTCCATTTAATGCAGAATGACTTTGATTGGTGAGATTAACTACCATAAGCATGACTATAATAAATAATACTATGTCCTCAATAATCAAGTGTTAAATTTATCTATATTATCAGTTTAAGAAAGCTTTCCTTTCCACAGATGGCATTTTCAGATCTATTTCTGATGGAAAATAAAAAGATGGAAAAATCCTAATTGATATACATATCTTTCACTTTTTCTTTATCTTAGTTATATATGTACAAATCCTGAAATTTCTAGCATTCATATGTTTTTACTGATTACATTTTGAGTAGTAATCTTTTATCTTTTGGGGTTGGTATATAACAGTGAGCTCATCAATCCGAAAGAGAGATTATCTAACAAAGCTCTATTTGTATCTGTTATGGCTCAGATGATGCTTTCTCTGTAGCATGACCAATTGCCCCTGTATTTGATGATCTTTCTGTCTTGTGGAGCACCTGGTACTGTCACTACAAGGTACGTACTCTCCCTCATAGATCACATCAGATAGGCAGAGTTGGAAAAAACAGTGCTGCAAAACTCTTGGTGCTGAACTGCACTCCTAGCAACAAAGTGTGTCTCCTAGAGCAAGTAGCCTCTAATGCTACTCTGCCTACCTCTCTGTCTTTGGTACAGTGGAATGGATTTTTAGATAAATTAACCCCCCCACACACACAGATGTTACGCTCATTTAGAAACATAGGTGTAAATTTAGAGATCACCAGTCCCTATAGAGCATCTTGCTTTATCTGTCTGTCTGTCTGTCTGTCTATCTATCTATCTATCTGTTTATTCCTAACTGCTTAAAACTGTATTCAGTGTCCTTAATTGTGTTTTTATCCATTGGATATGAAACATTTACGATTGTCTTGGGACAGAAAATGACTATATGACAAGTATAGGTACAGGTCATATAGCCTCTCAGTTATTTTGAATGTCTGAACTGAAGTTTCGTGGGGAAACATTAAGAAGACATTTTTTTATGACTATCTGATATTTAATACTTTAGTTGTGGGTAATGAAAAATTATCCTGTGTGATACATTCAGAGGTGAAGGATGCACAGACAAGAGAGTATAAAGATATATCCAATTAACAAATCTCTTCTTGTTTTGAAAACACTTCCCCCCCCCGCCCCGAATGGGAGCATAGTGGGCTTTTTTCTTGGATGTAGACAAATGAAACTTATCAGTAGGCAAAGAAGAGGGGGCTTCCAAGGGATATTAAATGCCCTATGGATTTGTGCATTGTCCCTGAAAAAGACATAATAATTGTCACCCTCAGCACAAAGTCAGAAAACAACGCCCACTCCCTAGAAGTGATCTCTAGAGGACAAATCTGCTGTACATTCATTGGGCTGCCTAGTGGTACTCTGCCTTTGGCTGGCAGTAAACAAAAATCCTGGGGCCCGATCCAAACAAAACACACCAAGCTTGATGGAAAGGTCCCCCACAGGCTGTAGATCAAGCCTTTCATCTCCAGAATGACATGTAGGCTCCATTCAGCAGCACTAAATTCAGTTTCAAAAAGAAAATAACATGCTTTTTTCTGTCAGATAAGGAACATGTTCCAGTAGTATCTTGACCTTGACAACATCAATGGTGCCAAACGGGGCTGTACTGATGCATCAGATCCCCCTTGGCTTGCATTAGACATATGTGAGTGAGGCAAGTAAGGTGTTATTTGTAGTATTGCCAGAAAAAAAATCTTTTCTTGTGAAGCATTGACTGTTTTTTTTTTGTTTTTTTTTTTTTTTTTTCCCTAAAACAGAAAAGTAACTCAGCAGGTATCATGAGCTGATAATTTAATATATAAAAAGGAAAGACAGGAATTTTCCTTGGTCTATTCCATTTATATGTGTAGAACTAAAGAAACACCATTAAAACTGAAACAGTTGGAATCCTGTTATTTCTTTGAACGTGTGAGAGACAATTTTCTTCCAAGACTTTAAATTAAATATTATAATTTCTCAAATTGTCAGAAGAAAAAAAGAACAGGATATCATTCATTGTGAAGTTGTCAATATGCTTCTTTTCTTTCTTTTTTTTTTATATTTTTTTTTATTTTTTTCCTTGTTATAGCAATTGCATTCACAATGTACAATATTCTCTTCCTTGACATGCCGAGGGAACTGTTTGACTGCCTAACAGGTTTTGAGAAAACCTAAACACTTTCAGGATTTTTTTTCCCTTTACTTGAGCTTTTATATTTTCATTACAGTCTCCTAGGTACAGTTGTTTAACATAATGACAAACCTTTCTAAGGATTATTTTTCTAAGGAGAGCTGATCTACTTAAAGTAGTATGCTGCTGTCACTTTGATTCTGGTTATTTGTTCAATAATAGTTGCAGTTTTTATTGTACTTTTTGTGCATAAATATAGAACCTGTTTTGAAGAAAAATGAACTCGTGGTTATTCTGGCAGAAAAATGCTGTATGTAGATGTAATAATATGCTTTACTGGTCAAGAAACAATCAGGTACAAACAGGTACAGAGTAATGACAATATTTCAATGCGTTGCAGTTAGTTCTAGCTGAAAGAAAAGATTGGTCCAAAGCACAGATAATGAAGATGAGCAACGTACACAGTGTCTTGTACTTCGATAACTTGTAGAGCTGTGAAAGGTGGCATACCATAAGAGGAAAAGCAAATTTTCATCCAAGCAGAAGGAAAACCGTTCATTCTATACGCATCTAACTGCTTGTGGGTTGGCCCTGTTTAACTCCCAGTGAAGGATTACCAGAGAAATAATGGACTGCTCTTTGTGTGTATTGTGTACGTGTTGGGGGAGAAGGCGGAATACAAATAAATATATTACTTCTCCTTGTCATCTGCTGTCAGCAAAAAAGTTTTGGCAAAAGGGATGTTGACTGTGATTTAGCAGCATGCAGCAGAAGGGATTGACCTGATTACAGTAAGAACTGTTAGTTCTCAGCATTTTTGTTAATCGTATACATCTCAGCACTTTTGGTAATCACTAAAATTTAAGCTTCAGTATGTGACAGCTCTGACTGGAGAGTTTCCTAGCTGCAGTGCTGGGAGCGAGCATGAGAGCTGGGTAGGGACACACCAGTCCTACTCTTTAGAGTGAAGGCAGAGTCAAAACCGGCCTGAGCGAATGATCTGAGCCAGGGCAGGTACAGTGCAGGCCTGGAACTGGCTCTGGATCAGTCTTCTTGCAGAGGTTTGGGCTGTTCCTGCCCAAGTCATTTCCTCACCAAAACAGCAGTGTGGCCATGTAGGCTCACATGCAAGTTTGCTGCTCAAATGAAGGAACTTCTAATAACAGGGTATCCGTTTTATTCATTTGTCTTTTTCTTTCCAATTATGCCGGCCTGAACTTGAATAATCATACATTTTCTTCAGGCTGATGTTCAGGTGTGCACTAGTTTATGGCTGTAATTGCTCAAATGTTCCTCAAATGTTTGGTAATTATCTCAGGTAGGTGTTACTAGGGGATGTAAATAGGAGGAAATGTGCTGAGAAAAAGATTGTTTAAACATAGGTCTGCCTTTGCTAAGGCAGAACTGAGCTAATCACTGCTCAACACTATTTTGTGCAGTGCTTGTACAATGAAGCACAAGCTTATCTTGGACCTTAAGATGTGACTATGACATTAGTAATGTACAATTACATTACTGTAATGGCATCATTTTTATAATGGCTTTTAACCTATGATTTCATTTAAGAATTTCCAAGACGTTTATTCCATACCTTAGCTTGTTGAGATATTTGTGCTTACAACCTACACATTAAATTTTATGTGCTGACAACAAGGTGTTTTCAGAGAGAGGCTTTGGCTTGGATTCATTTTCTCCCTGTTCAGACAGAGAGAGAAATTTGTTTACCACCTGAGCATTTAATCATTCATTAATGTGGTATCTAACGATCTTGGAATATTTGTTACCTGCTTGAATGATATCTAATTTATTTTTTCTACTAAAAGGAGTTTCCAGTTAGCTACTTTTACTTGATCTACGTACCAATCTACCCAGGCTTCTTGCTTAAGTCCTTTTGACCTCAGAAGGACTATTGTGCAAGTAATTACTGTCCCTATGATGTGTATTGCCACTTTTAAGCATTTATTAGCTATCACAGAGATGCCAGTAAACCAGTGCATGAGCTAAGAAGTGTATGGTTCTGAATACGACAGCTCTGTGCTCTCAGACTGGTTCGTGAGGTGTATGTGATATTTATCTGGTGTCAGAGGCAAGTGATGTTATTACATCATTCTGCAATGCTTAGGTTCACAGCATTATTTACATAAATTAAAACAGCATGTTCTAATGTGCAGGCATAATCTTTCATTTGTTATCTGTAAGAAAAAACACAACCCAATTATTGAATTTTAATGTTATATTTTGATTATATATTGAAAGTCTTGCAAAAAAAAATCTGGAAAAATCATTAGTACGTCTAATTTTAAAAGAAGTATAATTACTGGCTAATATTGTTTCTATCCATTATTATCTGTGTATTGCAACTGTGCACAATTTTAAAGGCACAGAATGATTAATTTTTCCACATGGGCGAATTACACAGTTATTTGTAAATAACCTGGCACCTTGCCAAAGTCACGCAGTGACTGCAGCTCTGACATTTTGCTGTATCTGCTTTTAGCATTCTGCTTATGGAAAACTATAAACTTGCACAAAAGAAACGGGAAGCTGACAAAATGCCCTCAGTTATAGCTCTAAAGAAAAAGAATTACTTTGGGAAAGCCATTTTGGAAAACCATTTCAAAGAAACAGAAAAGGTACAAAAAATGATACCTTTCTGCTCTTTGCCTTGCAGTTAAACTGCCTACTATTTCATTCTGTCCAATTTGGTTTGTTTGTTTGTGTATTTCTTAGACAGAGTCTATTTTTCCAATATGAAACAGCAACCAAGGAAAAATGACAAAAGAATGAGTATAAACAACAGAATACTCCACCTTTAAAGAGCTACCTTCTTCATGGGAACTTAATTGTAGTCATTTATGGAGAATGCTAAAGGACACAACTCCATATGGGAGCTAAAATAAGAGCTAAAGTGCACCATTACTACTGAAAATTTTAGGTTCCATAAAGAACTCTCTCCACACTATTCAAATTATATACTAGAATTTTATCCCTTTTAATCGTGAATTTTGTCATAAGATATGCTTATTGTTTTATTTTTCTTTTCCTAAAGGCAACTGGTTATTTCTCTCTCTCTCTCTCTGTGTATATGCTTGCACATGTGCCTGCATATTTATTATATTCATTATGTCTGCAATAATAGTGTACAAGAAGCCTGCTCAAACACATGAACATACAGTGCCATGAACTGTACAATCAGAATGAAATGCATTTCTGTACCTTCAAACCTTATAAAATAAGTGAATAACTTGTAGGTCAAATATGTGCTTTTTTGCTGAAATCAGCTGAGTTTCACGGGACACTTTGGACAATCCTCTTAAACAGGAATAAAATACCAGGTTGATATTAGGATATCTTCCATTTGTAAGGATGAGATGGCTACTGGCAGCTATTGCAACTACGGATGCATAGCCTAGCTTTGGTGGAAGAATAAAATTTGTGTAAGCCAGGCCAGGGACAGATGAATTCTGGGAACCCTCTGTTACATTTCATAAAGCAACAGTATGCACAGCACTGACTGGTGGTAATGAAGGATTAAGGACTACATAGTCTCCCTTGAAAACCAGTCCTTGCCAGCAATAAGATTAAAACCATCTGCTATTTAGGAATTTAACTGTCATTTTAAGGTTACTTCATGAAAAACATATAGGATAATGTCTGGTTATGGAGAGCATAAATTTCATATTCAGATGAAAAAGCAGGTAGGTGAGGGTAGAATACTTCCAGTTCCTTGTAATTTAGCTTCTGGCATATTTATTTAGGATTAGAAGGGGTGTCATCAGATAATAAAGGAATTATTCATTGACTGCACTTAGAAAAATGTATTTTTGCATAAGAATCTAATTTATACCCAACATAACTTGTTTTTAAGATACAAATAAAGCAAAAGTAGAAGTGAATGTACAAAAAAAAAAAAAACACAAAAAAACCCACAAGAATTTTGTGTGACTTTTACCAAAAGGTACCCAATGTATTTGCCTAATGCCATACCCCAAACTGCTGTTATCATTATAATTTTCAAGAATATCATAAGTATTGAATTAAACACTTCTTTTCTGTAGTTGCATACTTAGATATGCACAGCTGTCTGACACACTGCCTAAGACATTTTGTTTTAACAACACGTTCTTTGTCTTCCTCTGATCTGAAGACATCACGCAGGATTAAAGGAGAAGAACTCATTGGAGGTAGCCTGTGCCTTTGGATGTTTGACTTGCTTCCTGTCCTTCCCAGCAGTCAACAGGCTTGGTCCCACCATGTTCAGAGCTCAAGGACTGTGGGAGAGGGTGACACAGACAAGGGACTGACCGATCCAGGAGCTGGGCATGGTGCTTACCATGTTATCATGCTCTTAATACGAGTTCACAGCAGTCTTGTTTCTGGTTAATGTAATTGAATAGATATTGTATTTAAAATAATTAATTAGATAAAGGATATCTTGTTATTCAGATCTGGTCTCCTTATTTTCTATTTTCTTCACATTCCCTAAAGTGAATACATCAATACAAGCAACTCCCTCCGCTTATTGAATATTGATAGGTCTGAATGTTTTGCATGTACCCGTTGAAAACAAATATATCAATATATTTACTTGTGACTAAGGTAACCTTGATAATAGTTAAATCATCTTTGGTTATTCCCCACCCTGTGCCATAACCCAATAATTTCAGTTATCAGACTTTTTAGATGAACAGAATGTATACTCTGGAGTCCACTGACTTCAAATAGTACCTTGTAAATTGAGGCTGAGACATAATGATCTCTTCAGAAAGAATATAAATAGTAGGTTAGTCACTCCTCAGTGAATACCGTGAATAATTTAACTTGTGCCTTTACTATTCACCACAGTCAATTTGACCCATATATTATCTCTCAGGTACCAATCAGAAGGAAAAATGTTGCTTTCATTAAATTTCATTATCACCACTGTTATTCTATTTCTTACTTCACTTTAGAGAAGTAATCCAAAGCAGAGCAATAGATTTTAACAGTCACCACTGATTTGTCAACATTGCATTTTCACTTTTTTATTGGCTGCAAGCAGAACAGTCAGGAAAAATAGGGCATACTGAAAAAAAACTCCAAGTGACATCCTAAAAACACACACATTATAGTTATCACATTTTTTCCTTCTTAAAAATATGACTTCTATAACCTTCTAGGAAAATGCCACCTATTTCACTTTTTTTTTTTTTTTTTTTCTCTTGTAGAACATTTCTCTTGCTTTTAGTGAAATCTCAATTGAAAAGTCAATCCTAATTTTTGGTATTGTCCTTTTAATTTTGGTCATTATAAAGATACATTTATAAGATTTTAATGGTCTGGAAACAAATACAGCATTCTGGAATGCAGAGTTGTTCACAGGAAAATGGAAACAATAAATAATTTGATATATTTTTATTAAAATTGTAGCAACAGTGTTGGAAAATGCATCTGAAGTAGATTTGAATATTAATGTAGATTTGCAGTGAAAATGAACATGGCATATTAACCAGTATGTGGTACTTTAATCTCAGGAAATATACCACAGCAGACACACTGATGTGAAAACTAGGAAGATGTTATTACTTGTTTGGAAGATTCAAAACCTTATTCTGTACTGTTATTGTGAATTAATACTATAATACTGACAATACTATAGTGAAGTCTATTTGTAATATCAGAGGATTTTCCCAGTTTTAAATAATAATTATCAAAATGATCCTAGATGATTCCAGAAGCCAAACTCTTTCTAGGATTTTTTTTTTCAAGGATGTTTTAACAGTACCTTCACGTACGTAGTTTATTATTTATATGCTGGGTTCCTGTTTACAGAGTATTCCTCTTTATTTAGATCCTTTTCATAAATCAGATCACAGGACCTTGTCTGCTCTTTTTGAGAACAACAGTATAATAATATTTTGCAGAATTAAAACTTCTAAAAAATTTTTGAAAAAAAAAATCAAGTAGATAAATCGCCCAATGAGTCCTAAAAGGCATTTTTGGAAAGAGTGAGGAAACAAAATATATTAAAACTACTCATTATGTTTTGTACTTGTCAGGATACTTTTTCTTGCTCTTTTGTTCTCCTGGCAAGTTCCAGTTCTGAGAACTGTCGCTTTTTATGAAAAAAAAAAAAAATTACAGCTCAGTAAATCCAGAAATGATTGCTAATAATATTAGTATATTTCTAAAGTTGCTAACATAACTCATCACAGAATTGTTTTTGGTTTTTTAATGCTTGTTTGGTTTTGTTTTGGGGGTTTGATTTTACTTATTTTTTATCCACAGAAATTGAAAATACTTCAAGTTGAACACACAGGTCCATGGACACAGCACCAGGGGGTACATTGATAGGATGAAAAGCAATGGGCACAAGTTGCAACATGAACATTCTGTGAGATATAAGGAAAATACTTTAAATGTAGGGGTGGTCAGATACTAGAAAAGGTTGTCCAGACATGCTGTGGAATCTGCAATCTCCTTCCCTGGCAGTTCTTGAAACTTCACCAGACTAAATCCCACTTTGAGAAGAGCATTGGACTTCCTAAATTAGTCCCAAATTAGTTTGTGTCTCCGTAAATCTATGATTAGCACTTAATTTAACTGACTGGCTGGATTTGTGGACATTGCAGAAAAGTAGGTGTCCTGGTTTCAACTGGGATAGAGTTAATTTTCTTCATAGTAGCCGATATAGTGCTGTGTTTTGGGTTTAGGAAGAAAATAAAGTTGGTAACACATGGTGTTTTAGCTGTTGCTGAGCAGTGCCTACACTGAGTCAAGAGCTTTCCTGCTCCTGGTGCTGCCCAGCCAGCGAGGAGACTTGGGGTGCACCAGGAGCTGGGAGGGAACACAGCCAGGACAGCTGGCCCAGACTGACCAAAGACATATCCCCTACCATGTGGCATCATGCTGAACAAGAAAAGCTGAGGGAATTTGGACAGGGGGGCTGCCATTGCTTGGGAACTGGTTGAGAATCAGTTGGCTGGTGGTGAGCAATTGCGTTCTGTGTCACTTGTTTTGTGTCTTCTTTCTTTTGTTGTTGTTGGTGTTTTTTTTTGTTTTTTTTTTTTCCCCTCTCCCTTTTCTTTCCCATTAAACTGTCTGTATCTCAACTGAGATAAACTTTATCTCAAAAGTTTTACTTTTTTTCCTCCCAATTCTCTCCCCCATCCGACTGTGGGGGGGAGGGCAATGAGCAAATGGCTGTGTGGTTCTTAGCTGCCTGCTGGGTTAAACCACAGCAGTAGGTAATAGATTGACAGATACAAGAATGAAGAGACTACAGCAGAATTCAAATAGTTTTATTGATATTATGAAAGTTTTAATACTGCAATCACGTTTGCTGTCACAATGGTGTGTTCATTTGACAGCAAGCATTTCTAAGGTGGAATCTTAATTCCAGCAAATTTAATTTTTCCAACAGAATTAGCTCCAAACAAGTCTTAAATTAATTTTGTAATTCCTGACTAGGAACTTTTAATAACATGTCAACACTACATTTCTCTTGGATGATTCCTTGTGCATGTCAGTGATATTTTTTATGGTTATTTTTATTGATTATTTAGGAGCTTTGGGGAATAATCCTAGCTATCAGTCTTACAAGAAACAGCTCAAAATATGAAGCTATAATACTGTATAAAATTTCCTGAGGCAGATTCTGACAAAGATGAGAATGAAAAAGGAAGAGTAGCGTATTTCAACTTTTCTCCTACTGATGTGGAAAATACTTAGTAGAATACCAGGAAGTATGGAAAAACAAACCCCTCTTAAGTACAGAGTAAGCAAAACACGTTCATGTGCATACGTCCAGCGAATTTTGAGCTATCTGCCTGACAGGAACAGATGTACCTTTCTTAAAGCAGAGAAGGGAGCAATACAAAAATATCTTCACCATTGCTTCTCAGTAGGGTCTGAATCATAAAATCATAACATGATCACCTATGCCGAAGGGTGAATTTTCACTACACTGGCTTTTATCATCTCTGTAGAACAGACCTGAGGAAAGCTTTTCAGTGGAAAGAAACGCCATTCGCTTTCTCTAACTCCTGAAATGGCAAACCTGTTATATGAGAAATCTTCCAAAGAGGAAGGCAAAGGCACTGACAGAGCAGTCTAGAGTGGTTGTTACAATTCACATTTCACATTCCACATTCAGCTGTTCAATTTCGCATTCAGCTGTTCTAGTTTTGTGATCTGTAGCTGGCCAGGGCAGATGATCTTGCTCAAGGCTTTTGTATTTATTTTGTTACATATTAACCACACAAATCAGGAAAAAGGAACCCTCTCATGTCAGGTAAGAAGAAACACTAACTTCATATTCCCCTTCCTTTTATCTCTTTCTTCTTTTAGCTCTAATACACACACATTGCGTCTCTTTTCACCCTTGTTATTACAATGAAGAACCAGCACAAAAGCAGAGCCAGAAACATCTTGGAATCCAACAGTAAAACAGCTAAATTTGTACTACAATGAAAAGCAAGCCTGCAATTTATGCTGAGTCATAACAAATTTTACCTCATACCAAAAGAGTAATCAGCCTGACTACAAAGACATCTTGGGACCACAGATGATTACGCTGACCAGTTCAAATAGGGTCCAGGTCAGACCAGAGAAGAGATGTTTGGAAGTATTCACCTGAAAGAATCAAGTATTATTTCAGTGTCAGTAAACACTAGTATTTCCTAACAACTCACATTGTTTTTCTGAAGGCTATGGAATTAAACTCAGTAGCTAAAGAGAAAAAGGTTAATCTGTCACAAACATATATAAAGTCTGTGACCTGAAATTAAACTTAATACACTTTACTAAACTTATCACAGCAGGAGAAAGAATTTCAAAAGTGAAGCTGAAATGACGTGGCAGTAAAGTTCCTTGAAACGTACTGCTGCTACTAGGCATTTCAAATAGTGGTTTAATTCACTGTTACAGAAATGATAGAATGGGTTAAAACTTTATCTAGAAATATTCTTTTATCTTTTCATAATAAGAAACATATTTGACAATGACAGAAAGAGAGAAAACCAAAATTAGGAAGTTCAACCTGGAGTACCTTAGAAGCCTGGTTAAAGACTTTCTACGGGTTTTATAAATATGTTATCAATATCCTACAGGGCCATTACATTTCAATAGAAGATATAAAAGGTGTGCTAGGTCCCTGAAGATTGGTAATATACTATTTACCATTCATTCCGAGCTTGTCAAATCGAATCCAACCCACACTAGAAGGAGGTTTTTCTGATGCTGATATCAAATTGTATGAGTCGACTACAGTTCTGTTCTAACTCCTGGAACTTCAGTGATTTATACTTTGGTCTCATGCCACAAGCAGTTCCCTCACAGAATTATGTGATTGTCTTGAACCAAGTCACAAGACTGTGCATTCACTGTGGCTGCATCTCTTGGCATTGTGCTTCTCCAGAGAGAAGTGCAACACCGAGCAGCCATCCTTGCTAATAATAGCTAAGAATGCTTCAGTAACACTTCTGAAGTGGTTCCATCTTAAATCCTAGTGGTAAAAATGGAGGACACTACCACTCTTTGTGTTAGTCATCAATGAACTAAGCATTCAAGAGCTATTATCCACAAACCATTACTGTGCCAATCACTCACATAAATGTAATATACAACAATAAAAATAAATATAAAAGCTATTTTTGAGCTTATAATGATAAGTACCCAAGACTTGAATAACATCAAGATTAAAAATGTCTGCACCTAATTTGCATCCAAACTCTTCTTTGTGCAAATGTGTTATCATACTGTTTTTAATTACACGGTGATACACTGCTTCTTCGGCAAGACTTTCATTAAGTGGAATTGTGATAAGCTGAGGAATCTTGCTTGTGTAGCTAACTTTTTTTTTTTTTTTAAGCAGAAAACTTCCACAAATGCAAACACACAAAGTTTAAAAGGTTTATATCATAAGAGTAGCTTAATTCCATGGCAGTTCTAAGCCAATGGAGATTTCAGGTGATTTATCCATTTCTTTTGGAGAATGAAAATTGAAATTGAAATTCATTTCAATTGAGAGATTTCTCCATTTCTTTTTCTTCTAGAAAGCTACTTCTTCATAATTTTTACTACTATTTAAATAGATGATTCAGGTTTGCTCTTGGTGCTCTTGAAGAGAATCTCTGTTTCATATTTTAAGTTATACTATTTGCACTCTGAAAAAAATGAAGGCCCAAGTCAGGAGTCTCCCACTCACATCACAATGCGTTTTGAAAGTTTATAAAAAATTACATCTTAGGCTTACACTATGTTCATAAGGACCTTTCTCTTTCACACTATGAGCAGGACAAATTCTGTATGTTATATTAAAGTTTGCATATATCTGTAATCTTTTGGTATAAGTTCCCATTGGGGTATGATCAGTGTGAATGAGAAATTGTCTGGTTATTCTATATCTAAATTCACAATACTACAGTTACCAGCTATTTGGTAGTTTATTTACTGCTTTTGAAAGAAATATTAAACTTCATTCCTTCAGCATCTACAGAAAGCTAGCAGAAGAAATAATAGTCAGTTACGTGGACATACAGGATCCAGGAATAGCCTGTCATCTTTAAGTGCACACACACGAATCCGTATACACACATGTACATATACATACACATATATTACAGACTTAGGCACTTCTATTACAAACTTAAGAACATACATACTACCAGGTATGAGCCACATGCACTTAAACGATCTTCCTTATGATTCAGTCTGGAATATATTTTTTCTGAGACATGAAAATTTGACACTGTAGGAAAATACTATATCTTATTTACAGCAGATGCAAAGCTTTTCTAGGTTATTTCTCTAAAAATAAGTACCATATCTATCATCTTCTTTCAGGTGTCTCCAAATACCAAGATAAATTTTAAGTAAGAATAGTATGCCAGTGAATATACTGTGCACATACTCTGTTGTTGTAGTTTCTCATCTTCAACTGATGTGACACCAGTAGTCAGCTGTCAACATTCAGATACTACATCAACACATCTAGCACTAGAAAATGTGATGTTATTCTGAGAGTTTCCACATCATAATTATTCAGGCCACTCCACTGATCAAGGAATTTTCTCTCCCTTTGGTTGATAAAACCAAAGAAATGGTAGTGAAAGAGCAAGCTTTAAGTGTTCTACAGTAGTTCTTTTTAATTTCATAAATTGTTTCCAGAAAAGCTCTTACTTGTATTTTATAGCTACTGCTATTTGGGATTCTTCTACGACAGAACAGGCTGGCAGCACTACAAAAAAGCAACTTTTCTCCATGTTTTATCAGTAACATCAGGGCAAGAAATCTCAAAGTTACCTGCCGTTAAGGAAAGAGAATCACTTCAGTTTAGTGAATTCACATGCTAGAAACTCAGGCAGAGTTGAGACTGTGATTTCTGGGGGCCCTGTCTATTATTCTCTGTATGAGTCTGTCAGCAATCAGTAATTGAAAAGAAAGTGAATTGAACAAACTTTGGAAGTTTTGACCCCACAGAGATGTCCTTTTTTTTTTTTTTTTTGGTTGTATTTTTAGATTTGATTGAGAAAAGGGATGTGCTTCATCATCTCCACTAGTTTTGTATTGTAAGGCCAGCTGCACTCACCCGAGATTGTTAAATTCACCTTGCAAACCCTTTAAAGATGTTATGGTTGTGTAACCAACTCTAAAGGAAATTAGCAACCACAAGTGCAATTGCCCATGGAATTTGCATCTGGCTGCATCCTCAATGCTGGTGGTGTTGCACTAGGTCTGCACAACTGACAGGCTAACAAATTTCAGGTACTCTTTGGTACCTGGGGAGGTGAGAGGGGAAAGAGAAAAGAAAAAGGGATTTTTTTGTTTGCCTTATTATTTTTTTTTTCTTTTTACCTGGTAAACTAATTCTGAATATCAAAAGAGAGCATTATTAGCTGATCATAGCTTGAACTTTAAAGCGTCTTGACAATCAGAGAATGTGAGCCTAGTGCCTAGGTATGCAACCGGACTGATTTCCTGTTTTCCAGATGCAAAGCTCTCAAAACTCATTGAATAATTGCAGTAAACATAATGTTATTGGTCATTGCACTGAAAGTATTTGAGAGAGCCCAAAATACAAAACTGGACTGTAACGGGTGTCATGGATGGATCAGCATCCTCTGTCTCAGAGGTGTATAGTTTCTGGAAACTTTCTTCCTACCTTAACACCAAAGGTGGGGAGGAATCCAAATGATAAGTGGAAATGATGTCTTGATGTATAGTCTGGAAAGAATCTTTGACATAAGTTTATTTGCAGCCTATAGAGATAGTATTTTTATTTGCCTGCTTGCTGGTTTATTTATTTTTGGTCATCTTTCCTTAACACAATGGACATTTCCACCCACTTTGCATGGTTTCTTCTTCCCACTCGCCACTGATACATTTCCACTTACTCTTTCAGCACAGTCTGATAAATTTCTTCTTTTTTTTTTCACTCTTATGCTGTCTGATGAATAAAACACCAATAGCTCCAGTCATCTTTATGCAGGATGCTTTGATTGACATCTAAAGAAGTCATTATTGTGTATCTCTGTCTAGATATAAATATTTGTGATGTTTGTTAAGGCTGCACTATTAAATCCTCAAAAGTTAGAATGTGATAAATTTACTCTTGCCTCCTGAAATAGTAATTTGTTGTCTTGTGCATACCTGTTACAATACTTTCATATTGATGCTACTTTTTTTAATAAGACTGAATCAATTAACAAGTGAAACCAATAAGTTTTAATTTATTTATATAGCATAAAGTTATTCATGTTGATTCAAATCTGTTAAGTATAGAATATTACATTCTCCCTGAATGGATTAATTGTGCTTTTAACCAAACACAGAATATCTTAGTCTTTCTTAGACAATAAGGGATGTATTTACATGACAGACTAAAAAGATCCATCAGTATTGATTCTATGGAGGAGAATTCCGAGGCAGAAATGGAACAGTTCAAGACACCCACTAATTTTGTAGCCCTTCTTGAAACATCTGGGTAGTGACTTTCTTGCTGAGCAAATTATATGACCTATATGACCATCAGGGGCGTTGGAATTAGATGATCTTTAAGGTGCCTTTCAACCGAAACCATTCTATCATTCTCTGATTCTCCGATTATCTCCTGAAGACTACCATAAAATGAGAAGGATGGCATTTCACAGAATCACAGAATGGCTGAGGTTGGAAGGTACCTCTGGAGATCCTCGAGTTCACCCTGCCTGCAGGGCCACCTAGAGCACATTGCACAGGTTTGCACCCAGGTGTGTTTTCAATGTCTCCAGAGAAGGTGAGTCCACAGTCTCTTGGGGCAACCTGTTCTATCACCCTATTCTACTAAGTATGTGCAATCTGAAATATTTTGAAAGGAAATAATTTATCTTAAATTGCTAGAGTTTTTTTTTTTTTTCCTCCTTTCTTTCTTTAAATTGCTAGTGGGAGGAGTTGGCTACCTTTCTTTTCTTTAATCTAATTCTTTAAATGGCCAAACCATACAAATTATAAATAAAAACCCAAACCAACTTTTATCTTTCAGTAACAACATCACAAAAAAATGCAACAAAATACTTCTGTACTATGAGCAGTTTGAGGAGAAGATAAAGAACTTTTAATAGCTTCTAAGGATTAATTACAGTTCCCAGCCTGGAAAATCACTATTGTGTGACATTCATTTTTCGTGCACTGTATACTGGAGAAGAGAGACCACATATGATACATAAAATGTTGTCATTTCAACTTAAATCCCACCGTGCACCTACTTGACATCTGCAAGACTTTCTTCATTATGCTTTGGGTAATTGTGTGCTTTGCAGATGGTGAATTCATTGTTCTCGACTTTTTTTTTTTTTTTTTTTGGCAGATATAACATAGCAAGTATCAGAGATGTTTCTGATTTCTAACTGATTTATGTTCCTTTGGTTTGTGGTGTTCTGTTACATCACAGCTGACTTGCTGGTGTCCAATGGGTCAACAATAATTTGTAGATTCATTCATTGACAGCTGAAGAGTTAAAACTGGTTAAGCCTGTTAAACCACAGAGCTTTGCCCATCAGTTTGAAACTCACACATACTTCTTGTTCTTACTCTAGCTTCAGTGTAATTCTTCCATCTCCATTTTTTTTTTGTTTGTTTGTTTCTACAGCACAAAGATTTTGTAAAAGGCTTTTTACACGCTTGCTTCTCGAGGAAAGACTGCTTCATTGACAGTGTTAATGAATTAGATTTAATGAGGACTCTAACAGCAATGATAAAGTGTCAAGGCTTATACGGACACTGTAGCTATGGTATATTAACTATTTTTCATTCTCTTTTAGTTTTAAAATATCAGGTCTGGAAAAATGTGGAAAAACTCCTTCACAGTAAAGGACACTGTTGTTGAACCAGGACTAATACAAAATCATCTGAAAGTCTTTACAGTGTAAAGATGGGAGAACTGCAGAAATGCTTTCTTTAACAAGGAGGCCCATGATACTTTTAAAGATTTTTTTTTTTCCCCTGTTGTGTTTCAGGTGGGGAGCAATCCGTCTGAGCTTTGCTTGTTTACTTTTAATTCTCATCACATTTCATAAGCTCAGGAAAATGAAAACATTCCAGCTGGTGAGGAAAGGAAAGGAGAGATAGTAATGTGGATTGTTACTTGCTAAAGAGGTATTGCAGGCTGGCAAGATAATTCCAGCACTACATTTTAATGTTTACATTTAGAATTACTCTGAACACTTTTTTTTTTTTTTTTCTTTCTTTTCTGCATGTACTTGCTTTTCTGGAGAATGATGAAAAACAGAGTTGGTAGAGAAGTAAACTTACTGTGTCATTCCCATGGAATGTGAAATACAAACATATCAATGTTAGTGGTCATTTCACTATCACATCTGGTTCCTTATCCTGTTGTCTTTAGTTAAGGTATTTTAGGGTGTTCATGCTATATCCAGGTACAAATTTCTTCCTTTAGTGTTTGACTGCGAAGAGAGCCTAGATCTGTATTTGCCAGGATCCAAATGTACGGAAAACAGAACAGGTCAAGGAGCCACAGAGTAATAAATCCTTTGGCATGCACAAACCTCCAAGGTATATTTGACACCTCTATATTTGTAGTAAATTGGTTTGGATCTCATTATGAGAGTCAGATTTTAACCTCACCCTCATCCATTTAACAGCATAGTTTCTAGGCAAACCTGATGCTTGATGTAGGCTGTTTCTGTACTAGCAAAAGAAACAGTGCTGGGGAGTGTTCGCAGTCACTAAAATGATCTTCTATACAGTTAAGTTGTTAGAGTGATCTATGGTACATTTCTGGCTTCAGCAGCTAGCACTTTCACCAAAAATAAATAAATAAATAAATAAATAAATCCTGCACAGCATAATAGAATTAGCATAGTTCAGAGACCATTATCAATAAACTGTCTGTGGCCACCACCAATTGCAGGGTTAAAAAGCCTGATACTGTGAATGTAAACCATTCTGTACCTCCTGCTGGAGGCAGGAATATTGAGAACTTTAATAGAATTAATAAAAACAGTTGTTGAGATACTGTTCAGTCTGGAGATAAAGGCTTCAGGGTGACTTACACTTTTATCTAACTTTCTGAAGTCCCAAGAAACTGCCTTTAGATTTCACCTTGCAACCTGACTTTCTCTGAAATTATGTCTCTGAATTTAAGAGTGAGGTAAATACATCATGAATATGTATTTCCTTACCCGTTCCTATATCAGAATTTCAGCATGTCCTTCTAAGCAAAAGGTCTTAAATTGTCAGTTAGAAGCTGCAAGACTGACTTTGTGAAGAACTTCTGGCATGCAGCAATCACAGTACATAACAGTACTGTGATTCATTAATAAGTGTTATTTTACTAGAATTACTCAAATTTATCAAGGAAGCTACTATTGACTCTGCTACAGCAGTCAGACCCATTGTTTATATGGGATTCATCCTCTGTATCTGAACTCCTAAGAAAGATCTCATCTAGCTCTGAGAATACTGTTTTAATATTTGTTTTAATGTGAAAGATATGCTTGTTTTTCATGTGTTTAACAACACAACAGACCTTATCAACCTTCTCTAATGACAAATGGGATTTTCCTTTCTCACTAGTGTAATAACTATGACAGAAAGTCTTTGCTATTGCAGAGTAAATGTTTCTTCATATAAAACGCTCTACAGGCTCTGAGATGAGAACAGTTCCAATGAGTTACCAGGGTAATTCTACTCCCAGAGCATCCCTCAGTTTGTCTCGTTAAGAGCTTTCCTGCCCATGTACACATGCCTACATACAGAGAAGCTCAGAAAAAATGTGTTATTCATTTTGAATAATAAATGAGCTATTTTTGTTTCTGAGCATGACTCTTTTCTTTACAGGACCAGATGTTAATCTCCATGGTCTTTGTGAGAGACACATCATCTAAAAGTTCTGGAGAAGATTCAACTCTTCTTACTCTTTCATGTTATCAGAAGCACATTTGTGTTACATTTAGCTATATAAAAAACAGCTAAAATACAAAATAAGGAAGACTTCATCAATCTACTCCATGTCTTAAACTGCTAGGCTTTTACTGCAGCTTAACAAAATGTTTGGAAATTTTAACAGGAGATGTGTCATGGAAAAGATCATCTTTCTCCATTGAGCAGAGATAGATACCAGGCTATAACCACCTACTCAGCTAGAATACCTTGCTCATCATAGGTTTTAAGCATAGCTACAGATACGTATATAGCTCCCATTGCCATTCACATTAATTGAATTTCATTTTGCAGAATTATAAAAAATGTATGGTTTTCATAGAAGCCTGAGTTAAACAGAAGATCAAGCAAACGAGGCTCAATAATGCTGATAAATACACGAGGCATTGTTAGATGTTGCTTTAGTAAGTTTAAGAGACTGAAGAATGATCTCAAAGTCTTTGCAATATGTGCAGTGTAATAATAGTTGATTGATTGGCCTCCCAAATGGGACATGGGAAAGATATGACATAGACCCCTTTATCAGTTAGATGATTCAGACTCCATGTCTAAAAATTAAACTTGGTCTCATTAAACTGCAGTTCAGCTTGGAAAAGTGACAGTAAGAACTGCACCATGGGGATCCATGTTCAAAGACTCTCAGTTATCTCACAGGAGATCTGTTCCCTTTTTCCTAATTGCTAGTTCTACTGAACATCCCACTGAGATATAAAATTCAAACTCTTTCTATCTACTCTCACCAGAAATATAGAAATTGTGCACCCAGAAAATAGTTAAGCTAGCATGCATGAGAGATGAGGCTTTATATTTTACTCATGTGGATTCTTACTTCGGAAAAATGGTAGCTGTGGTTACTTATTTTGCAATAAAGAAATGCAGTAGTAGATATCTTAATATTTAAATATGTTTGGAAATTGTCTTTGCTAAAACTCTGTCAACTGCAAAATTACCACAGATAAAGTGCCTAGCCTCCAGTGTCGTTAGGATTTCATTCAGTGATTACTCACAAAGTCCATTTAGTAAGCTCTGCAGAACTCCTTGAGATAGTGGTGGTGGAGCTGAGTACAGGGACATCTACAGCACACAGTGAAGCATAGGAAAGATGTCCTCGTGCTACCATAAACTAACTAACCTAATAAATCCATACAGTGTATTACACTACTCTGTAGATGTTCCTGCCACTTTAGTATAGTCTGTCATCCTCTTCCCCCTCCCTGTGTTTGCTCTTTCCTCTTCCCTAACCTTCTAAGACTGTTACTACTGAAAGAGCAGCCAGAAGATTACAAACCTACCTCTTCCGGACTTTGGAAAAGTAGGACCATTGCATCTTTGTTGCTCCGACAGTTGCTCTAGGCAATTTCTTATTTTGCCCATGGCTTTGTGTACAGGTTAATAAACTCTGCTGAGAAGGCACCACAGAAGCTTTTACAGAACACACTTTGGAGCCCTTTCATTTCCTCCCTGGCATTTTTCAATGGTTAGGCAAAAATCTGAGTGGGATATGCTTGTGTTGTGATAAAAAGAATTCAGAATAATTTATGCTCCCATGTTATCTTGAGAAATTAATAGGAAACAGCTGTGGAAAAAGTACAGTTGTGGGGTTTGGTTCCTCAAAATACCATACTTTTGCCAGTGCCCTAGAAAAACTGCTATTCTCTGCTTCCCAGGAAGAAAGAAATATTGCTTAAAATCAAAAGTTTTTAAACACCCAGACTTCAGAAGTATCCTGGTTCTAACTCAGTCTGTAGCAAATTGGTGGTGTGAGTGGGATTCACTGCCTACTTTGCCAAGCTAGGGATTCTCTTTGGTGACACAACAGATTTTGTCATGCCCACTGATGGTAATTTTGCTCTGAAATCTGTGAAATGTAACATTAGCCTCACATTTCTCTCCTTATGTACAGTATATCCCTGCTCCCATTTGAAGTATTGGATAGACTGCCTTAGTTATGGCTGGATTTCTTTGACCCATGACATACTCTGACATAGTATGACATAGTCAGAGACAAAAAAACACCTTCTAGGATTTTTAATAAAATAACCTTTTATTCTCCATTCACTTTTTTTTTCCTGCTTGTTTTGCCCATAATTTCCATTATGACATATGAACTTTCTGCTGGCTACTTGAGTATTAAAGTAGCTCACAGGTTGTGATGTTTTTAAATGCATGAATTTTATAGAAGAAGAAAGGTAACTAGAGGCTGATCCATAATTCTATGTTATTTGAAAGCCATTTCTTTCCTGTTTAATAGAAAGCAGATGGTTAATTTCCCCTTTACTATTTTGTTTTCTTGTGTGGGTTTAAGTTCTACTATAGATTATAAGGCAATAGCTGGATGGTTATTCTCTCTATATAAAAGAAAGACAGTGTAGAAATCTGTGCATGGTATCTCACTATATTCTAATATTATCTTAATATTATCTGACTTTTTTTTTCTTTCTTTTCTTTTTTTTGTCTAATTTTATCCCATTAGATTATTCTTAAATAGTGGGGCATAACAACCCCAAGCAGCGCTACAGGCTGGGAGATGAGTGGTTAGAAAGCTGCCTGGCAGAGAAGGACCTGGGAGTATTGGTTGATAGTCGGCTGAATATGAGCCAGCAGTGTGCCCAGGTGGCCAAGAAGGCCAAGAGCATCCTGGCTTGCATAAGAAGCAGTGTGGCCAGCAGGTCTAAGGAGGTGATTGTCCCCCTGTACTTGGCTCTGGTGAGGCCGCACCTCGAGTACTGTGTTCAGTTTTGGGCCCCTCGCTACAAGAAGGACATGGAGGTGCTCGAGAGAGTCCAGAGAAGGGCAACGAAGCTGGTGAGGGGTCTGGAGAACAAGTCTTACGAGGAGCGGCTGAGGGAGCTGGGATTGTTCAGCCTGGAGAAGAGAAGGCTCAGGGGCAACCTCATCGCTCTCTATAGGTACCTTAAAGGAGGCTGTAGCAAGGTGGGGGTTGGTCTATTCTCCTGCATGCCTGGTGACAGGATGAGGGGGAATGGGCTACAGTTGTGCCAAGGGAGGTTTAGGTTGGATGTTAGGAAGACCTTCTTTACTGAAAGGGCTGTTAGGCATTGGAATGGGCTGCCCAGGGAAGTGGTTGAGTCACCATCCCTGGGGGTCTTTAAAAGATGTTTAGATGTAGAGCTCAGTGATATGGTTTAGTGGAGGACTTGTTAGTGTTAGGTCAGAGGTTGGACTCGGTGATCTTGGAGGTCTCTTCCAACCTAGATGATTCTGCGATTCTGTGATTCTGTGATACCACTATGTTTTACTACCCTGTGAACAAAGAACTAAGTCTTATGCCACTGGGTCTACTGGTAAAAAGATTCTTAACCTTAATACAAGATCAAGTCACTCTTACTGTACCTTATTAGAATACGTAATACACAACAAAATTAAGCAAAGATACCCTCCATACAGATTTTCTCACTTACAGTTTCTTACCAGGATTTTTGTCATTTTAGGCAGTAAAACAAGCTAGCTGATTTTTGAAAATTGGTATTCCTATGCCGATTTTGATGACTGCAATATTTACCTTACTGAAGACATCACAAAAGGCCAGATCTTTGGTGTCCACAGGAAAGCCATTTGGAAAATGTGACTGCTTTTTAAAAACATATATTTTCCTAACTGAGCTCATAGTTGGCCTAATTTTCTGTAGTCAGTGTTATTGTTCTTCAATAATGTTCTGGAAAACAGCATGTCAGTTATGGCTAGATATGTCACCTCTCAGCATTCTATCCCTTCATATTCACTTTATTATCCTGTCTTACAATTTTCTTAAGGTTGCACATAGAAAGTTTCACTGTTTTCTTATGTAAGAATATGTGATTCCTTATCTGCAAGTTCTGTGATAATTTATGACTCTAATTACTAATGAAGAGGTGCATTAAAAGTAAGAGAATACTCAGAAGAGTGGATTGATACAAACACCACCACACATCTGACAGTCCCATTACTGATGCTCTTTTGGTGTTCAAACGTAGCATGCTGATAATCATTCTGACTACACAATTTTCTTTCATTGTCCTCACAAGACCATGGAATCTCTTTCCCCTTATTGCAAATTGATGCTGGCATTACCTTCTGAATGCTCACTGTTTGTACCTACTATCTGTTTTATAGTGTCTGAAATGAGCTGTCTTTTTCACTTTCCTAACCTCTTGCTATTTCTTGGGTTCAACAAGAACCCAAGATAGAGATCTTAAGATCTCCATATTAAGATCTACTTAGAACATTAACATTTCCATAACTGTGATTGCTATCTCACTGCAAGACAGCTGGAAGACAGTACAGAATACCTGTATCTTCCATATACCAAAATCTTTCATATATTCATTTGTTCTATGCCTCTTCTTGACCCTAGCATTGCCTAGTCAGGTGATAGTGGAAATTCCTGAAGGGAACATTGTCTAAGGGTTGCTGGATTGCTGTCAGTTGTTAACACAAATAAACAATGCCTTTTCTGATTACCATGGTTTTATCTGGGAAGCATTCATTCTGTTTATGTACAGTAAAAATAAAATATGAAAAGAAAAATAAGAAAATAATGTTTTATAATGTTACATGTCTACATGGAAACAGCTGGATTCATGCTCAGCACAAATAATGCCAGGGAGTGATAATTTGTTGGAGAATATATTTAAATTGAGCAAATATTTTGTTACACTGAAGACTGATTAAAACTAATAACGTATTTCTTCTACTCCTTTGCAGGAGTTTGAAAGGGATGACCCCCAAGCAACATTAATTGTAATTACAATCATAAATCCTCTCAGTACTGAATTAGTCTTTCACAAAAGTAAAGCAGTTTTAGTTTAATTTTGTTTAAGAATGAATCTATGACTGGAGTTTAAGAAAATTCTTTGCTGAATGGTATCACACAAAAATTATGAGCCATGTGAAGGTACTGATAAGCAAAACCGTTAACTTTCATGTTCCAAATCCATGACACTAAATTTTACATTATCAGGAAGAATATTTATACCAAAATTCAAACAATTATGGATGGCAATGTCTCTTTTGTTTTGATTTTTAAAAAGTATCTCTTTCAATGTCTCAATACATTTTTTAAACCAGCATTTGACAAATAAGTGTTTTTATAACATCAGATTTCTGTAGGGATATGGTAGCTCTACATTAACTGAGAGATTTTTCATGACAAGAGAAAAAAGAATGACATTTTAATAACAAACAATAACAATGGGAATTATAGGGGCGTAGTAAGAAAAAAGGAAAAAAGGGACATAGTTTACTGGTAGACTTGGCAGTGCTAGATTAATGGTTGGACTTGATGATCTTAGAGGCCTTTCCCAACCGAAATGATTCTATGATTCTATATGATCTTATAATTATTTAAACAATTATTTAAACAATTAGCATGCTTACCAAACCTTCATTCAACAGTTATTTCTTACATAGAAAATTGCAGCAGACAGCCGAAAAACTGGCAAATGTTGAATCTTACAAGCATTTATATGTAGATTATTCTCTATACTTTTTATCAGTTCTTAATGCTATGAAGCAGATTCCACAGACCTCTTATGTGGAAGAGGAAATAATTAGGTAATAATGGTCGGGTGAAGAGCCTAAAAGGTTCTGTATCATCCAGCATATGAGCTATTGGGCAGCTGGAAAACATTCAAAACAAGCAAAATGTAAAGTTCCCATTATTCTAAATAGAAATTATTATTCTAAATTCCTTCTCATGCTGTAGCTCATAATGATGCTAGTCATTTGTCTTCATGTTGACTTTGCAAGGTGGAGTTTTTAAGGAAGACCCACAAGTTCATATATTTCCAAAGAGAAAATGTCTACAAATGGGATAAGCCTTCACAGCACGCTGTAAGCAGTCTCAAGCAGTATGTGATTGTGCTCTCAGATGACTGTGTTCCAAGATACTAGTATGGCCTGATCAATGCAGAATTCACTAGTGGAGGACCAGGGCCTTAGAAGCACCAGGTCCTTCACTAGAAATTGGGTCACACTCACCCAAGTCAAAACACGGGCACTCAGACTTGCCCACTGTAATTCTCTATTCGTTGTACTGGGAATTACAGTGCCCGTGGCAAGATGAATTTTGCCAAAGGAATGTATATTTTCTTATTGAAAATTATTAGTATAATTATTATTATTTTCCTGGAAGTGAGTTGCATTAATAGAAGTAGTTGCAAAGCCAGAAATGACTAGTAAGACAGCTAATACATAGTAAATGATAAAATCTTGGTGCTGAGACAATTTTGAATTACATATTTCTATAATGCCTGGTATAGCACAAACCAGGTTGAGTCCAACCTGTGAGAAACACCACATTATTAATGAAACCAATAGTAATATTAATGTTCACTGCATTTAAGACTAATAGCCATTTCCCATGTAGAAAAATGTGACTTTTTCTTCTGCTGTGCAAAAGGATGGTAATGCATCCTGCAGAAACCAGAATAATAGTCTGTGTGTATCTGTATGCACACATACACTGAAACCTACTTCCAAATTTGTATAGATTTAATAGAAATGCTTGACAGTTAATAGCTGACCAGTTTGGTTGCACAGGTATAAAATGATAATCAAGACCTTTCTCCAGTGCAGGATGATGAGTGTTGGTAACATGACATTGAAGGACTACTTGTTTATGAAAGAAAGGTCAGTTGACTTTCTAGGTCACAAGAAAGAGACAGACATGTATTACTCTAAGCTTTGAGATAATCTTTTTTCTTTCCTGAAAACAGTCAGGAGTGCAACAGTCAAGTGAGGATAATAATCCAGGTAAATGTGCAGCAGGCTCCAGAGATAGCATGTTTTTAAGATGCCATGTCAGTTGATTTTATAAGAAAATCTTCTGGGACACAAACACTTCTTTGCAAGAAATTGGCCTGAAAAAGAACACCTTTGCTATTTCTCTATTCATCTGTAAAATGCTAACTGTGAATCCTGCTACTTGAGACTATTTTTCCATATTTATGGAAATTTCAAATTAAATTCTGAAACTTAATGTTCAAATGCTCAAAAACCCACAGCTGGACAGAAGTGCAGCTACCATGGTTGTGCATGCTGCTCTCAAGCACTAATGTATGAAAAAGAAAGGCATGTAAATACTCATATTCAGAAATTATCATGGATATTTTTTAAACATAAAATGGATGACATTTTTCTCTGAATCAAGTAGATATCTAAGATATTGAAGGACCGGACTACTTGTTTATGAAAGAAAGGTCAGTTGACATATATATATGTATATGTCTGCATTTTTAGACATATTTTTATATAATTTCATAGATAATATATCAAAATATGACACAGTAACTTGTGATTAGCCAGCTCAAGTTCTTCCTCTTTTCTTTCCTGCCCTTTCTCCTTCTTATTTTTAATTTATCATTTTCCTGTCCAGAGCACTAAGATAAAATTTAAACTGCTATCCAAATTTGCTATTTCTGGGAAAAAAGTAGTTATTTACATACTGCAACTGAAGACACCTAACTATTGGAGAACTAACTGTGAACATCTATCCCTATCTTATTCCATAAGTGACACTAACAACTGACGTTTTTGGGGTAAGGGTTTTTGTCCAGTAAAGTTTTTTCCACTTAGGAAATTTCCACATAGATTAGATATTATTTGTTTCAAAAAGGAGTTTGGAACTTTGCACATCAAAGATAGGCAATGACAACTATCTCTTCTGAGATGTAGATGGTTATTTTTGTCAAATGGGAGCTGGAAACACTGAAAATTGTCTGATATAACTAAATTCTGGCCCAGAGAAATGACATAGAAGGGAGGCCACACCTCTGTCCTGCCCCTTCCTTGGATCAGGTATTCTCTCCTTTTTTATCATTATTCTGGAACTCAAAAATACCCATTTTATGTTCAGAATTGTCTCTTGCATTGAGAGGGTATCAATTTTCATGAACAATTTTAGTGACTTTCTCATGATGGAGTGCTCCAGATCTCTATTCCACTGGCCATAACCATCCTGTGATCACTGACGACAAGGATCAGTGATAATCTAGGCTGTTGATGTTACCAGATGGGCTGTCTGAAGTTGTTAGCTGAATGCTTTGTGCTGGGTTTACGTGGCAAGGGCTTTGTAGTGGGGGGCTGCAGGGGTGACCTCTGTGAGAAGAATCCAGAGGCTGCCCCATGTTAGACAGGAGACAGTTTCAGCCGGCACTAAAGGGACCTGCTGCTGCCCAGACTCCAGCCAATAAGCGATGTTGTTTGCACCTCTGGGAAAGCAGATTTAAGGAAGGGAAAAAAAACTGCTGTGCCACAGCAGCTAGGAGAGCAAGGAGTGAGAAGCAGCCTTCCGGCCCCCTAGGTCAGTGAAGCAGGAGGGCAGAAAGTGCTCTAGGCATGCAGCACAAGTTCCCCTGCGGCCTATGGAGAGGCCCCTGGTGGAGCAGGCTGCCCCCCTGCAGCCCATGGGTCCCACACGGAGCAGATCTCCACGCTGCAGCCCCCCCGTGGAGGAGCCCCCGGTGGAGCAGGTGGATGTGGCCTGGAGGAGGCTGCGGCCCATGGAGAGCCCCCGCAGGAGCAGGCCCCGGGCCGGAGCTGCAGCCCGTGGAGAGGAGCCCACGCAGGAGCAGGGGGTCTGGGGGGAGCTGCCGCCCACCCGTGGGGGACCCGTGCTGGAGCAGTTTGCTCCTGGGGGATGGACCCCGTGGTACGGCGCCGTGTGGGAGCAGTGCTTGAAGAGCTGCTGCCTGTGGGCAGCCCCCGCAGGCTCAGTTCGGGAAGGACGGCATCCCGTGGGAGGGACTCCGCGTGGGGCAGGGGCAGAGAGTGGCCATGAAGGAGTGGTGGAGACAAAGTGTTAGGGACTGACCGCAGCCCCCATTCCCCGTTCCCCTGCGCTACTCCGGGGTTGGAGTTAGGAGAGGGTGGATGGGGGTAGGTGTTGTTAGGTTTTTTTTTTTTTTTTTTTTCCACTGCTCTAGCTTGTTAGTAATAGGTAATAAATTACATTAATCTCCCTATGCTGAGTCTGTTTTGCTCGTGACGATAATTGTTGAGTGATCTCCCTTTCCTTATCTCAACCCTTGAGCCCTTTTGTATCAGATTTTCTCCTCCTCTTACTTTGAGAAGGGGGAGTGAGAGAGTGGTAGTGTGGGGGCTCAGCTGCCCAAAGAGAGGGAAAAGTTAGGATTCTTATTTGTGCCTCAAAGTAAGTCTTTCAGTGAATGGTTCAGTCAAGCATCTGTTTAGTATTCAGTGCAAAACATTACCGAGAATTTTCTGAAATAACTTGAGGCCTTTGAAAAAGTAATTTCAGTGTGGTTCGCTGCGTAACAAAAAAAAGAGCAAAATCTCAAGATGTGAGAGGTAATACTTTAACTTAATAAAAGTTATATTAAAAATATTTCAGGTTTTCTAGTCCACTATCTTTACCATCTGTGGATTCAGATATACCAGATGTTTGCATTTAATATATCATGTTATGCACAGGATTTGCTGCAGAAGAGAACAAATTCATTGTTTTTTTGTAAGAAAATTGTTGGTAACAAAGTTGTAGACTTTAAACTATTTTTTGAATCAACTTCCTCAGTAAAGTACAATCTCTCCATGGTCCACAATTTAAATTACCGTGATAGCAGTGTTTGATTACGTCTTTACATTGTATTCCTGGCTGGCAAAGTCCTCTTATCAGGTTGGTGACTCTTCTGCTTAATTTCTATACTGCATTAATAATATCTGCTTTGTTAGGGAAGCCTTTTAGATCTTTCTAAAAGGGGCCTGCTGATATTCTGTATGGAATATGAATGTGAACATATGGATGATGCCTGTTAAATTTCACTGCAAGTCATCTGGAAGAGAAGACAACGTATGTTTGAGTAAACACAGAGTTTGGT
Source organism: Anser anser (assembly GCF_964211835.1). Taxonomy (NCBI): domain Eukaryota; kingdom Metazoa; phylum Chordata; class Aves; order Anseriformes; family Anatidae; genus Anser; species Anser anser. Next base: position 52,859,408 of record NC_139722.1, on the reverse strand, counting down.
TGGCAGCTTACTGTCATTCCAAATCCTAGTCCGTCTGGTGTCTGGGAAGCAGAGAAAGAGGCACATCCCCTGCACTCAGGAGAACACCTTCACCAAACAGTGTAGAATTATGCTTTGTGTGTTGCTCCAGATTGGTGAAAGACAGCTTGTTTGACATTCTGAGGGATGAAATAGCACCAGGAAGAGTTTACTTGAGCTGCTTTCATCTTTGCCAGCTTGCAATGTCATCGTGTATTTCTGGCAAACAAAGTTTGCACCAGTTCAGTTGACAGGTCCTTATGAATTTTAATATCTAAGCTCTATATTCGTGTAAGTAGCATTAATGTTCCCTTAAGCCTTTTTATTCACAGGAAGAATATGAATATTTCAGAAATTACTTTCCTCATGCTTGTTCATGTATCTTTGCTTATGTATGTGCTTATGCACAGGTATAATGTTGCTTATAGACAAAATTTTTCCTGAAATTTTTAATTATTTTTGTTCTGACAAAAGCAAAAGCAAAGCAGAGGTACCAGTTTTGGGTCCCCTATATTCTAAGTGGATGATATTCCATTTTTTTAATTTTTTTTTTAAGTTTTTGGATTTATCCCAGTGTAGAAAAGACCAAAAATGTTTGTGGATACACATACCAGGTCATATTCAATTCAGGTTACAAATTTGAGTGGTGATCCTCAGCTGAGATAAAATGGCAAAGCTCCAGTGCAGCAAAGAGAATGATCTTGGCCTTGCACATACTGAGAATGTATTATTTTCAAGAGGGAATGGTTTATACAGAGACAGCAAAATATAGAAACTCATGAAACTGAAAGGTTTTGTCAATGAACTTTGAGTACAGAAGCACACTGGAAGATTGGATAAAACATCCATGGAGTAGAAGAGACATTAAAAAGCACTTAGTCTTTTCCCATATTATTTTGCATTTAAGAAAGCTGGCATATATTAACAGAAGAATTAAAACTATACTCAGTTATTCAGGTAGCTTGATCATAGAATCATAGGATCATGAGGCTGCCAAAGCCTTCTTTTCAAAGTGCTTCTTAGGTACCTTCTAAATAGATTAAAAAATCCACACCAAAACACTGACTTTGGGAAGTGTCTATTCAGCTGATTTTTACTGAATAAGAATCAGATAAGAACAAGTAATAAAAATCAGTGGTATGTGCAAAGGGTCATTATCAGCTACTTAAAATACTATCAAGAATGACATACAGTATCATAAATCTACTGAATGAAAATTATGTAGACAAAAAAAATTTCTAGGGTCAACACACAGTAACTGTGTAGAGCACAATAGCATGCTTGAGAATATTTTTAGAAAGAAGTTTCTTAGCCAGAATTGCAGCTTCGATAATTGTAAAATTGTTCATGAACTCAATAATTCCTTCATTGTATAGTTTCGCGTGGGGAAGACGCAGAAATGGAAGTTTCATAAAGCTCTCTGAAGGAGATGTTGGCCATCTCCTCCTTTTACTCAACAGCAGACTGAAGGCACTCCTATGTTTTCTCCACCTCTTGCTAGTGCAATAGGCTATGTTCTGATTGCAGGGAGGAGGTTATCGATCTCGACCAGTTTTCCAGTCAGCTTAACACAGGCTCTTTAAATATTCAATAAAATGGAGAGACAGACAATGAGAAATGCATTTGTAGCTTGAATGTTAGGCCTCTCACACCATCTTAGAGACATCCATGTTCCATATGCATGGTAATTAACTTTGTCTTTATATGATGATAGCTCCTCCTCCTGTTCACTCCCACAGGGTTTGAAATCTGGTCAAAACTAAGCATTGCTTTTGGACATCCTGGTTATGCCTACATTCAGATGCTGTGCAGCAGATTGACTAGTATTATTATTACTGTTATTACTGTTACTCCTCCTCTTAATCTAGCTATTCATTCTTTCGAAACTACTTCAAGGACCTAAAACCAAATAGTTCCAAGTGATATGATATGAAATGGTTTATTTCAACCAATCATCAGTGTCATTTTCAGATTCTCGTCTTGATTAAAACACTAAAAAATGCCATTTAGAAAGCTGACTTGGAATCTCCTTTTTTTTTTTTTTTAATATCAGTTTCATTAAAGACTTCTATATGTTAAATGTGGACATGGTTATAACAGTGGATTAAAGAAAAATATCAAAGGCAAAGCAGTGAAGGAACTCTTCCATAAGTTAGTTTGCAGACATAGAAATGCTGAAATCAAGGCCTAGGATTCTATCACACAACCAAGAAAATATCTTAAACGGAAGATAAAAATCAGTTATAAAAACTGAAGTTAGATTTTATTTTTATGTGCTGGCTCTGAAGGACTGAGTCTGTTTTCTCATTAAAACCATACATAAAGATTAAAAACGACCTGCTTCTACTGTATATTTATATACACCTCCTTCAGCCTCCACCTGTCCTGCAGCCATATTTTCTCTTCTAGCCCTAGAGATACTATTGCAGGCAGTCTCTTAGGAAATGAAAGGTGATGAGACCACAGCTTTGAATGCATCCTAATAGGACCCCTGTCTTTAGAACTGGCCTACATGATTAAAACCTCTGGAAAGATAAGCCAATTGGAAAGGAATTTTCATAATTAACAGCTTGTTTTAGGGCAGAATGCTGTTGACCCTGCCACGCAATCGAAGTGAACCAGGTTCAGCTATTGTTTTGTAGTATTCCTGTAAAAGAAATAAAGATCTCAAAACTGGGTTCTTTACAAACACATTTGGATATTCAAATAAAGTGCTTAACTAAAATAAATTCCTGAGCAACTTGTGATTATGTCATATTTTCAATGAAATCTGTGATATAATTCTGAGCTCTTAATATGCAATCAAGGAAAAAAAATCCATAGATACCCCTTTATGTTACTAACCTGGTTTTAAAATCTGAAGTATGAACAAAAGAATTATTGAAAAAGGTAGCTGAGGAAATAAAAAGTTCACAAATAGCTTTCTACACAAATAACATAAATGAACTTGAAGTTCAAACATAACCCAAGCTGTGTGCCAAGCTATAGGCTTGGTCTGAATGTGAATTTTTCCTGTTCTATTTTGTATCTTCCCAGCTGTCCCATTTATCTAAGCCTTCCTAGAGCTGACACATAGTGCACAGCTACTCAAATCTTTAATATAAAACCACTTAAAGCAAATGTTTCAGTGATATCTCTCTCAATGTTGTTGTGTTTATAGATGTCTCCTATTTTATAATCAAAAGCTTAAAAAGAAGCTGGCATTTACTACAATAATATTCCAGAGAGTGTTGTAGATAGAGCTCACTCAAAGACAGGTTTTGTTCTCCAAATTCTGTACTTTGCAATAAATCAGTATTTTTAAACATGCAAAGTTTTCCCATAACAGTAATTTTGGGAAAGAGAAGATTCTTCTTCGGTGTAATACGATGTAGCTGTGGAGTTCCATGTTTTGTTTTGGTAAGGTCTTTTTTTTTTTTTTTTCTTCCCTATTTAAGATTCATCCATATTTTATCAAGCTGTCAGTAAAAGGAATCAAATGGAAATGGGATTAATGTAATAGATCTAAGTCAATCTTCCCAAATCAAACTGCACACAGGTTTTCAGGAGAGGTTGGGGCTGATCTTTATGGTTTTCAGCTTCCTTTGCAGCATTGTGTGAGTGCTGGTCATTACATGTAGCAGTGGAATTCATGGTTAGATGCAAAAATGAAAAACAAGCACAAATGTCATGCAACAATAAATTCATCTCAATCTTTTGATTAAAGTTTGTCTAGTTCTGCAGAATATACAGGGGAGGCACTAAAAACAAGGTATAACGTGAAGATCCCATGTCTAACTTCACAGTCTTCTGCTGCTATTTACCCATTCTTCCTCATCCAGAGCAATGCATACGTACTCAGCAATTTGCAGTCATTTATGTTACTTTTCAGTCAAAGTGATGTTTTTTCTCACTGATGAACAAAGTAAGAAGGTAAGAAAAGAAGGAAACAAGGGTTATTAAGCATTGGAACGGGCTGCCCAGGGAGGTGGTGGAGTCACCATCCCTGGAGGTCTTTAAAAGACGTTTAGATGTAGAGCTTAGGGATATGGTTTAGTGGAGTACTTAGTGTTAGGTCGGAGGTTGGACTCGATGATCTTGAGGTCTCTTCCAACCTAGAGAAATCTGTGAATCTGTGAATCTGTGAAACAGCTCTTAGGCTGTTTGGGTGCCATGCCTTTAAGAGACACAAGTATATGGCATTGACTGAGACATTCTAATACATTGATATCTATGGGCAGTTAGTATCCAATGTTGACAGAGAATGTAAAGTTCACCTTGGTGTTTTAAATTAGGTGTCTAGTCTAGTCACTTGGACTTTCTCAACAGTTACTTAGAGAATGACTGACACTTTTAGAAGGTGATTTATCCTTTCTGCCTTAGTTGGCTTTGTCACAATGTGCTCAGCCATGCCCTGGAAGGATCTACCTGTCTTTGCTGACTAGATGAATAGGTTAGACTGGGTATCTGAGTATGGAGAGATGCATGATATAGTATAGGAACTATTTTCAAAGCACTCAATATTGTAACAATTTCCTTAAATCAAGTAGGCAAGGATATTAATGAAACTGTGATACAGTCTCAGTCATTCCATTGTAAACACATACAGAATCGTCATATGTAAAAGAAGGCAAGAACAAAGAGTTTTGTTGGGGAAAAGAAAAAAAAATCTCTGAAGGAGAATGAAGGTACAAGCAGAGCATGAACAGGATACCGAATATGAAGTGTTATGGACAGTTAGGCACTTTTTTTTTTTTTTTTGTACCGTCAACTTAGAAGTTGGATATATGATTTTAGTCTGAAGCTGCACAGATGAAAAATTCACTGATACTAGAAATAAAAGTACTGTTAGTGAAAGAAAAGTCATGAATGGTAAAAGATCAATAGTAGAACATTTATAGAAGTACATCTTTCTTGATTAGGGGACTATGGTTAAGTAATAAATTGGGATAAATATTAAGCTGGAAAAATATAATTTGTAGTTCTACAAAGAGTTGGGAAAATTAAAAAAGTGACTTGTGTTAAAGAAGTGCAGAGGTCTTGTTTTCATCAGGAAAGTATGTCTTTTGAAAGGTACATTTGAGGAAGAACTTGAGGATGGCTAGAAGTTGGGAAGTAGTGAACAAACGTTAGGTCTTATGCCCCCTGAAAATTCTTTCATTCCACAGTGGACATCAAAAATGGGCCTATGAGCTCTACTTGTTCTACTATGAAGTGTGAAAGAAAATCACTCAACTTTGTGACCTTCCTTCCTAAGATTAGGGATAACAGTTTTAATTTCCTTCAAATTACCTCATGAAAATATCCATTAAATATTGTGATCTGACTTTATGTATGCATTTGCTAGGAAAGTGATTGTCTGAAATATCATTCATCATTCTTGAAAAGAGTCCACCTTCATTACCTATCATTCTTTAAAGGATTCCATCAGGTTTTTTTAAAAAAAGCAACCCTAGCCTCTCAAGCACTGTTCTACTATGATGTTAAGGGAATCTAGAGGACTTCAAGAAACAGGGATTTCTTCTTCCTTTTATGTTCACTGCACTACCAGCTTGTAGGGCCATGCAGCATTAGGGCTGAATGTGAACACCAAAAATTCAGTTCCACCTGGATTCCTCCCTTTACCTGTTTATGATCAATCCCCTAAATATCCGATACTACATTTTTGACATTCCATATGACTCCTTAAAATGCCTTATATTAAGTTTTCCATAATCCTAAAAGTCCCCCTCAGATATCACAACATAAGTTTGCTCTTTGCCATGAAGCCTTGTTTGTCCCTTCTTATCAGGCAAGGCTGAACCTCCACAAGACTTCGAGTGATCCCTTCTTGACCCATCAGTCAGTGTCTTTTATCTGTTCTCTTTTGTTTTGTTAGAATATATCCATGTGGGTGTTGAATTTATTATTCCCACCTTATCCCCTAACCTGCTCCTACTTCTTTAATGTTGAATAGCCATTTACTAGACATCTTCACAAAACAAATGTCCTTACATTCCAGGTATCTTGTAAGTCATCTGTACATTCCTGTAACTTCTACATCTACTTACCTTTCACATATCCTTTACTTTCTTATATCCTTTGCATTCATTACACTTATGCTCTAAATAAGTAACAGACAGAAAATAGACCATTTGAAGAGCCTTCCTTCTGTTCCTGTTCCTCCTTTCCTGTCCCCCATTAGAGCACCAAGAATCAAAGACAAGATTATATCAGGTAGGACACAGAGTTTTGAAACACAGAACAGCTGAATCTTTTGCTCATGGAGATCTGTAAACATAAAATACTCATTTTAGTCCATTAAGCACATAAAATTTCACAGACATTAATTCTCATATTCTGACTGCTCAAAACCCTGCTGATATTTATGCAATAATATGAAGTACCTATGGTTATCAGGGCCATGAAAGGAAATAAATTACAATGTAGAGCCATGGTGCTCTAATAAGAGCCTTCTTGTTTGAGAAGGTTTTAATAATGAAAAGAGTGAAAAGAATAATTCGTAACAGATCTAATAAAAAAATAAAATCTTTTATATTTTTTTCCCAGTAAAATCTTAGAAAATGCCAGAAGACATTAGGGTGTTATTTTCTATCCAGTGTACTGAGATTATCTTTGTTTATCTTGTATTTTTTTCCCTTTTATTTTATTTTATTTTATTTTATTTTATTTTATTTTATTTTATTTTTATTTTTATTTTCTTCCCCATTTGTTATCTAAGAATCCTCTGGAAACATGCTTTTCTGTGCTTACTATTTGACAGAATTCCTCCTGTTTTTCATCGTTGTACACTTACAAAGAACTTCAGTTATTAATTCATTTATCAATCAATTTGTTTTCTTCTTGAGCTGAATGATAAAACTAAGCAGTGTATTGTTTATACCCACTGTATATATATAAGCTTACTGTGAATAGACAATTAAGCTACTTTTGTGTAAACTAAGACTTACTGTCTTCAAAATATTTATCACCTTTACAGTTATTAAAAACTTACTTATGAAGATATTACTGAAAACTTTGAAATTGGTTATAGTAATCTGCTTTCTCAGAAGATAGTTTTAATATGGGGCTTGGATTCCAAGAGAAAAACAGTAAAGGACTAAAACTTTCCTGCTCTTCTATTTTAATTGTTCTGAGAACAAGGACAGAATGAAATACAATAAAAAATAAATAAATAAAATGGTTATTTCCCTCTCTTTTCCTCAGTCTTACTGTCTTTTCATATTTGTTCTTGGGAGTTACTTCTGTTATTTATTTATTTATTTTTACTTTGTGTCTTTTTAACCAATGGTCATTTCCTTTTTTTTCTGAACTCAGTTCATATCACATATATCCCTTTCTTGGACACAATTTTTGAAAAAATACGAGTTCAAGATTTATGGATGTGGTAAAGGGTGGTTGCCTATGACATTAAAAATATCATTTTAATAACTGTATTTTCTCTCAAAATTCAAGGATTTTCCTGTGAAGACAGACTGTGTATGCAACACTTTTCTTTTACAATTTATCCTTGAAAACTTGGAAAATTATTACTCAATTCAACATTTTCCTCTTTTTTTCTCATGGACTTGTTTTCAATGGACCTGTTTGCATTTCCATTCTTCATACACATTAACTACTGTGAGAACTGTCTGACTCAAGCTCAGTTAAAATTAAGTTGCTAACCAAATTTATGCTGTTTCCAACTTTGGGGGACTCCCTACAGACAGTAGAGCTGTAGTTTATTTACAGGCAGAAAATCTGAATGCCCATTGTCATTGAAGGAGGATTTCTACTCAAATGTTTCTGAGTAAACAGGGACTTGAGTACTTCATCATTTCTTAATGGGAGAGGCCAATAGTACTAAGAAACAGAGTACTTAAATACTTTGGCAAATAAATTATAAATTCTGTAATATCCATCTACTGTAAACGTGTGTTACAAGCCTGAAGTTTATGAATAATAACTTCATTCTGAAGTAATTAGAATTTTATGCCATTAACAGCAGGAAGTCTGTATAATTATATTTAAGAATGAAATATCTGGGAAAAGACATTTCTGTTCTTAAGACAATTATGTTTATGATTAATGAGAGTAAAGACAACATGCAGTTTAATACAAAACAGCAAAAATTAACTTTATCCATCATGATAAACATTTCGTAACATTTCATAATACCTTTCATAACTTTCAGAACAGTATGAAAGCTACAGCAAATCAATAGTCATAGGTAAAGAGCTTGATAATCCTGTTTTGTTTTATATTGGTATGTCCTCATATCTTTCCCTTACTTTTTGAGATATAAGGCTTCCATTTTTTTCCTAAGAGACTCTCAACATGAAATATTAGGGGTATAAAATAAAGTTATATTGTGCAGACCAGTCAAGCACTTTGTTTTGTGGGAGTGCTAGAGCATTTGTCTTGATGAGTTCAGTGAAGTCATTTAAACACATCTGTAGAACAACACAACTATTTGTGTTTTATTAAGGCAACAGTAATTAAAATCAATTCTCTTTTCTCTGGGCTAATAAGTACTGTTATATCTTAATACGGAATCCTTATAAAGCAGATGAAACAGTTTTTGGAGTTGATCTGAATTTGCTCCTGGTTGCCTCCACACTCCCACTTCCAGGAAGAATTACTTGCTCATGTATGCCTTCATGCAAACTACATCCATGCCTGAGCAGCACCATGATGCTGTATCTGAGCTAAAACAACCTGTACCAACTGGCGATTTGGGGTGTTACAGTGAAAAGTCTCCTAAGTGGAGCCTGTCAACAGGGCTAGTAGGACTGGACCCTATCTAATTAGTTGCATTGTATCTGGGTGTGACTGAAGAATTCAGTCTCTGACAAAAGCCATCTCACAGCAGGCTGTAGGCCACACTGCAGTAATTGAACAGCAGTACCTTTCTGGAAAACAGCTCTGCTCTCTTCTCCTCTTGCCACCTCTACAGATAATTAAGGTGGAGGCAAACATCATGCTCTTCCCTCCTGTTTATACCTACATTGGCAGTGTGGAGTATTTGCAAAGAGGAGTGGGTGCTGAGGTGAGTAGGAATGGATCTGCACAGCTAACTTAATCAGTGTAATTAAAGATAAATTGACTAACGTACTTAGGGAACTGTAAAGTAGAGGAAACTGACATTCCCAACAGTCAGAATATATTTGAAGTTTTAAAATGTCTGAAGAACTTTTATTTTTTATTTTTATTTTTTTATTTTTATTTATTTATTTATTTTATACCACAGAAAACCTTTTTAAAATAGAAGTTCTTGACAGGATGTCTTTATTGAATTGTTTTTCATCGTAAACCTTCACAGTGGTATTCATCATCTTAACATATTGCATTGATTTTACTTTTCTTCATTTATCTGGCTGATGCCCTTTATTGGTGATTTTACAGGCAGACTGGAATGTTCAGAGTGCCTGGGCAGGTTCTGGGTACTCGGTGTCATGAAAGACATGGAACTCTGACATATCTGGTTCCTCTTCCAGCAACAGCTTTTGCTTGTTTGCTTGCTGAAGACTTTCCTGAAAGATATTTTCTCTCTCTCCTTCTCTTTTGCTGTAGCTCTTAATCTCTTCACAAACCTAACTATGAGCACGTAGGCATTACTCTGCTAGATCTAAAGGAGACAGCAAATATACATGACCTCAGTCAATGAGTGAAAATTCTTTGGAAAGATGAAAATTCTCCCATAGGTTTTCCATGATAACTTCCAAATAAATGCATATATTTGGAAGCATTTGCAGTCATTTCATTGCACAGTGCCAAAGAGTGGAGAATGAAATTCAAATTTTCAAGTTTTTCACTCTCTTCTCTCTTGTGGAATTTATTATCAACATTTTTCTTGAGATTTATGGAGAAAATGTTTTGCAAACAGCTTCAATAAAAAAAGCCTAGATTGTACAGACCAGTCTTCTCAGGTCCCTCAGGTGTGCTCATCATGATAGGTCTGGTCTTTTACTTTACCGTTCCACCTCTCTCTTTCTCTAACATTCCTTGTATTTTATTTTATTTTATTTTATTTTATTTTATTTTATTTTATTTTATTTTATTTATTTTATTTTATTTTATTTTATTTTATTTATTTTATTTTATTTTATTTTATTTTATTTTATTTTATTTTATTTTATTTTATTTTATTTTATTTTATTATTTTATTTATTTTATTTTATTTTTCCAGCCAGTATATTCTTTGATTCATCGTCCCCTTGCAGAAATGTCAATTTCTCCTTATGTCCTCCCACTGCCACCTGAACAAGAGGCAACATACACTGAGACAATACATGTGCTGATTAGTTGGCAGGGCACTCAAACAGCAAAGGTGACTGCTATGTCTATACTGTAATTTTGAAATCATACTGCAGACTAATGGAGGACTTGTTCATTTTGTACCCTTCAGGACTCCCAGCTGCAGATTTTTATGAAAACTGTGAAAACTTAATACCTTTGAAGCCTCAGTCTCTTTGTGAAACGTGATCATGATCAGTCAACTTGTGAAATGGGGAACTGATAAACAGCAGAAAGGAAAATAAACTGTGAAAAAAAAATAGAAGTATTATGCACATGAGATGAAGTCCTCTTCTACATTTATAATTGCTGATGGTGTTTAGAGTAGCTCCAGTTCCAACTGAGCCTTTTGTTTTTTGAAACAAAGAGCTAAGGAGATTGATTGCAGGAAAGAAAAGGGTAAGCCCTCGTAGGCAATCAGAAAAATCCTGCTGTTCAGTGAAGGTTTCTGCATTTTGAAGATGTTCAATAAATGGTGAATAGCCTTAAGTGTCTACACAGCAACTAGGCACTGTAAAAGGAAATAACTACTCATGAATATTTTGTAATTATTTTCTCTGTAATAGTGCTGGTTCGTTCTGTTTGTCAGTCATAACACCTTTTTGTAACACCTGCCACTCGAAGATCTCTGTACTCAGCCAGCCAAGGAATGTATTCTTTGCCTGTGGGGTTTTCCTTCGCTCACTCGCTGAAAAATGGCTGCACCTTCCCATGAATACTCACTTTCTGTTGTGTAGGAATGAATACGGGTTTCTAATATTTGCCTTTAAATAGTTCCCCTTTGTTCATGCCACAGAGATGTAGAAGCAATGGTGTCTTTACTTTGCACACAGCACTGCCCCACTGTTTTTCAATTAAGCTTATCAGCAATAAAATAAGAAAAGAAACAGTGTGGTGCCTAATGAGACCATATATAAGAACCCAAATAGCTTCTTTAATAAAAACCTTTACAGGTAAATAGAACTCCTTGCTTTAAAAAAAAAAAAAAAAAAGGCAATTTGAATGCAAATCCAGGTATTCTGACTCACATAAATGTTGATGATAGGGAGGTCAAGCCTCAAATCAGATGTGAGAGATGGTCGAAAGATCGTCTCAAAGCCAATTTATGTATTTTTGCTGTCAGTGAAAAAGTAAGTTTAGATGGCCATGGACATTACCTACTGGAAACCCATGCAAGTCCTTAATGAATTCTGCATGTGCTGCCTTGACTAGAAAGATTTTCTTTTAACAGTAGCTTCTTCTATTTCACACACAGTGAATGATGTAACTGGTTTGTGTAATATTGAACTGAATGCAATTTAGTATTTATTTTGCTATTTTAATGTCTTAGTGAATTCTAAGTTTTTAAAATATACAATACTCTACAATAATGTTCTTATGCTTATTTTGTTTATTTAAGTAGCACCTTCAAAAGAGATGGTAACTTTTGGACTGATGGCAGTTTTAGATATAGATAGAGCCTTATCTACATATGCGGTTAAGTGAATAGGATTGTACATAGGAATAACAAAGGTATCACCACCACCGTGTAGAAAGTATAAATAAGAAGCTTGTAATCCTGTGCTTATATTATTATCACTCAGTCCCTGCTTATTCTTAGTAATTGTTTTCAGTGGGCTTTAGCATTAATGTCAGAAATAATACTGGACCACCAGTTTTATTCATCAGTCTCACATGGCAAGATATAATTACTTCCAGATCAATATTATGAAAGTTTTCTAGCTTTTCAGGTTTCTAGCACAGTCATTGTGTTTAAATTTTTATCTGTTTTCTGGTGATGACCTGCATGTGACTGACAGTTGACCTGAATAAGTCTCCCTGAACAGAAAGAAAGAAAATGATATAAAAAAACACATGAAAAGACAAAGGTAAATCTGAACTCTCAACAGATCAATATTGTTATGTGGTATTCTATTAACACAATAAATTCTTTTTAATGATAAGAATGTTAGAGCAACTACTATCTTAATAAATTAGCTGTCTTTTGAAATAGAGATTATGATAACAGTGAGGGGTAAGCATAAAGTCCTAAAATCACACCATCAAGAGAAGCAAGTAATCTTGCAACCTACACAAATTTAAATTTTCACAGTTCAGTTTTGGCCTAATGCCTACACACAATCCTGCTTCACTTCAGATTTTCACTTTAAAATTTGTAGCTTGCTGTCATATAAAAATAGGACAAAAATTCCTTGCTACAGTCTCACATGCATACTGTGTATTTAAAAACTCACTTTGGAGATATTTGTTCCTTGGGGTAGGTTATCAAAAGATTTTCAAGCCAACATCTTTTAATAGAGAGTGACTAATTTTAAAAAAAGATAAAAGTTACTTAGTGGAAATGATTGCAGATAAGGTCTTAGAAAAGAATATTTGCAATTCAGTAAAATAAGTTATTCTTTATACCCATAACTGCAGGGTGTAAGCTTGTGGCCCTCCAAGCCATTCCCCCAGTTTCTTTTCTTTTCCCATTCTCTAAGCAAAAAACTTTCATAGAAACAGCTCCAATTATCACGCTTAAAACAATTTTTTTTTTTTTATGACCAAATAATGAACAAGAATTGAACTATCAAGGAAAAAATCCCAAGGAGCCCGCTGTGATGGAGCCAAAATTGTGATTTTTTGAGTACAATTCTGCTTAGTGTTCAGTATGACATAGAAATTACATGTACAGAATTAGAAAAGCCCAATAGTCTAGAAATGCGGTGAGAATATATAATTGGGACCTTATGGTTACTGTAGTGTGAAAAACATTCCCAAATAAATGTAAACATTTCAGATGCTATTTTTTTTTTTGCAGAATTTTATATACAGAGTAAAAACAAAACAAAACACATACACACACAAAACAAATGTTTAGAATGTATGGTAATATTTAGAAGAATTGTATTACAAACTATGGCACTATAAGCTGTTATGGAAATTACAGCTAAATTCTATATTCAGATATGTGTCTTTAGCCAACATCTACAAGAACTGTATACACGTTACCAAATACAAGATAGGCATTGATTTTTTAAAACTTCATGTCTCTTCATCTGTCCCTACAATGCACCATACACATCGTATTTTATGCCTGTTTATATAAACACACAGACATACAGATATATATATATATTCACTGTGTGTAAATATATAAAAAGTAACAAAATGAAAAAGAAAATGTATGGATGTTATTCTGCAATAAATGTATATGCATGTATTCCTGTCTGTATCCTTGTGTTTAATGTTACATTACTTTGAGTTGGAAATCTTGATGTCTTATCAAATCTTTAATATGATTTTTGAAGTCTTCCAGTAGGCAAGGACTTACTATGATCCCAGATCAGATTGTCTTTACTTTGTCCTAAGTGACCTTAAGAAAAGGAATCCCATAACAGAAAGCTCTTCTGAACCTGCCTGGAGGTGTGTAGAGCTGCCCACTGTTATTTTAACACCATGCTCAGGTGGACAGTGCTGCCTGTGGAAAGCAGTTAGTTGCTGTCCCTGAGACTCTGCTTGCAGATTTGTTCTCTTCAGGGGCAACAAGGCTAGGCCTTGTTCAAATTCAGGGCACCCTCTGAGAGACAGTACAGAGATCTTTCTGTGCCATGGTGTATTTTCTGTTGTAAACCTACCATACAGTATTCTGTATCTTCAAAAAGTCATAAAAATGGTTTTAAAGATGTCAAATTCACCTTCTCCAAGAAAAATGCCATAGGGATTGAAAGTTCTCTGTATTAACAGAGATTTGCTCTGGTTAGTTAATTCTTACAAAGTTCAAGGACAGTCAGATAAGCAAAGTAAAAAATACTGTTTTCTATACTGTATTCTTTGTGAAAGCCCTTTGATGTTCTGCTGTAAATATTTTAAGACAGTTATCCCTTCCCAAATTATTTTTAACCTCAGCTGCTCCAAGAAATGTTCCTCCATGCCCAAATCATTGCATTGAAATTCCTCCCCTTCCTCAAGGCTATATTGTCTTTCTGCCAACCCTTTTTCTTATTTTCTTGTAGTTTTCTGCTCTTGCCTCTTCCATGCTTCCTTTCTTTCATCTGGCATTCCTTCGTGTTCTTACTTTTCTCACAAATGTCCATGGTCCATCACACATAATCAATCTGTGTGAACCCACTTGTGTCTCCCCCAGCACCTCCCATAGCCACTTTTTCTGTAGTCGCATTCCATTTTGATGTATTTCTTGGCTACTCCTTCGTGTTCCCTTCTTCCACCAGCACAATCAACTCCACAGCTCTCCCTCCTCCCCCTTACCTATGTTCTGTGGTTAAAAACAAAATACTGTTACACAGGAAGAAAAATAGACACTGAAAAAAAATCAAAAAAAAAATCAGTCATAACAAAAGCCATTGGCAGAGCTAGAAAAATGAAAAGCACTCCTGTTGGCCAAAATATTTGCTATAAAAAGACATTTTAACTAATGTAATTTAAAAAATATTTTAATAACATAATTGTTAAAGTAGTAGTTACACATCTTTAAACTCTGTAAGCAGTAAACTAAAAGATAAGAGAAACTGAAATATCTAAAGGTCTTTCAGTGTTCTCAATGTCCAAAACTCTTACTGTATGTAATGAAAGTCCGTTTTCCTCAACTGTGCAATCAAAGGGATATAATATTGTGCCGTATATTGCCCTGCTTTTATATGAACTGATATTGATGTTTTCCAGTTCAGTAGAGTGCTTGCTTTTATCAATTTTCTAGGACTTTACTATGTACAGCAGCTACTCGGTTCCTTGTAAAATATTTTAAATATAGCAGAGGAGTTAATGAATATTCATATCCATTCGCCTACAATTCAGCTTGGATATCATGAGGCAGCTATTTGCTGTGTGTTCTTGTACAATTGAATGTCATCAATTACTGAAACCTTTTGCACAAACGAGGGCATTTGTTGCAAATGAATTTAAATGTAAATTGTAATAGAGCATTTTTTTTTTATATTATTCATTTTTTCCTGCCTGTTACTTTTCCAACTCAGGACTTGAATGCTTGGAAGCTGTAACAAAAAAATGTTTCCCAAGTACTCTTGGAGACGTTTTTAAAATGAAACATGTATGTATATTCATGAAGAAAATGAGAAAAGCTATTTTTATTCAGAGAAAAAAAAATATGTGAGACAATTTTCTGTCATTTCAAAGGACTCTTCCAAAGTACCTGTTCACAGTTAAATACCTGAGCCACTCAGCTCCTTAACTCATAATTACTTCACCTTGGTGTCTGTGTTGTCTAAGTGCAAACCCTTTTCTATCCTTGCAGATATCAAATTATTTTCAAATTCAGGAAGTGCCACAGTCAGGACTTAAATACAGTATTTATGAAACTATCAATTCAATCATTCTGTATACCATAAAATACCTTAAGGCAGCTGCATTATACAGAAAGCTGTCATGACATATATTCACTCCTGTTCTGTGCTGCTGTGTAATATCCTGTTGTGCTCTCACAAGGCACTCCAGTCCTTTCTGTAGGTAACTGCATCGTAGTGAGGGATGAAAACACTGCTTTATTTACAAGGACAACCCTTCTCCTTTCATGCAAGCAAGTGCCCTTCTTAACATTCTGAAACACAGTCTCCTTATTAATTCCCTACAAAACGTAGCATTAAGGTGAACAACCCTTTCTTCAGGCTGGGCTTTCCTATTTCAAGGCTGATGAAGTTAGGCTCACTCTAGTGAGTTCCAAAACCTGCATTGATGGACCACCTGTTTTGTGATCAATGCTTATTAAGGCTGGAGGAAAAGCCTGTTGATGTGTGCTGGCTTACTGGAAGTACATATCATGACTTTTGTCTTCCTAGTCTTTGATGATGAGGATTTCATGACTTGGTTGCTGTTCTAGTATTTGTGTACAGTGTAGTAAAATACAAACGGAATACATTCACCTCAGTGATAGTTAAGCTGAGGGCATCTTTTCTTTTTGAGAAATGTCTCTTTTTCATGAGGAAGAGAATTC